>NW_006383012.1:5495668-5500941 GCF_000327345.1 Myotis davidii | reverse complement strand
CACCCCTTTCCCCCACATTCAGTAGACCCAAGACCCATGAGTGCAGAGCAGGCTGGTATTTTAGGTCTGTTTTATCCTCAGGATATGACACAGCACCTGCCCATGTTGGTTGCTCAGTAGTTAATAAACAATTGAATGTCAGTGGTTCCCATAGAAAGACCACCTCGGAGGTTGGTCTGCAAGAAGCTCACGTGTCTGCAGCCTGTGTCCTGTCCACAGAGGCTGTTCTGCATATTATTATTGTTTTGTTTTTTCAAAAGGAGAAATCCAATCCCCACCCCACCAGCTTTTAATGCTGAGGGGCTACCAAAGGGATCTTTTAAGGATGCAGGGAAAGGGGGTCTGTGGTTTGGAGAATTTGGAGAGGAAGAGCTTTATACATTTTTCTTCATGAGGCCCAGAAATTAAAATCCCGCTGTTATACTGTTATTCAGGGCCCCACAGGCTAAGGCAGCCTTGTGGGTCCAACCCTGGGATTTCACCCAGAGGCAGAGCATTCCCAACCGCTTTGTGTTTAAGAAAATGATCCAGTCAAAAGAAAGAACTCTTAGAGCACAGAGAAAAAATAGACCCTGTTTACTTTAAGGATGTAGTTAGTCTTAGGGGACTGGGAGCGTCTTACTGAGGAATGAGAATGCTGCTGCTTCAAATGATCCATGTTGCTTGAACCTGGTGTGAGGACATGGGTGTCCAGGTGAGGAACATGCAGAAGGAAAGCATAGTAGTGAGAGAAAGAAGCCAAAGATTATCTTAAGCTGAAGTTCACAGACTGAGCCCAGCTCCATTTCCCAAGCAGAGCCCCTGGTATGAGTCTAGAGGAGCAAGAATGAGTCTCACCAGTGCCCCAAGCTACAGAGGCTTAAGGTGTGGCCCTGGGAGGAAAGGGGACCCCTAATAAAGGGGACCCAAACGCCGCCGCTCTTCTCGTTCACCAAGCCCAGAACGTTTTTTGGCAAATACATGCCTGAGTCCTCCTGGGCATTGCTTGTTCATATCGAGGTCTTTTTTGCTTGTAAACATTAGATGAATCAGGCATGTTTGCTTACACTTGAGACTGCTTTCATCTTTCCTTGTTGCTAAATAAGAATTGTGTTAGCTCGTCTGAGTTCCCTGCAGCTGGCTCCTTGCATCCGTGCTTATATCCGTGTACCTTGTCCAAACAAACATACTTGAAAAGATGGAGACCTGGGTTTTGCCAAGTTTAGAACGTCCCCTGACAAAGTTTAAGCCCAGCTTTCGGCTTTGTTCTGGCAGCTTGTTTAGGATGCAAAGTGTATCTGGCTCTGGCAACAGATTAAAGAAGGTGTTGGTTCTTACATAACAAAGTGTAGCCACTGGGGGGAGGGTGTAGATTTTCAGTCTTCCTTTGTGTTTTACAAAGCATAAGGGGGAAAAAATGTGCTTAACTGGGTTTTTGTTTTGACTCTAAACCTCAGAGCTGTAAAAACTCTTATCTGGGCTTACACAGCCCTCCCCAACCTGGTCACCTGCATCTCCCTCCGCATTTGCTCCACCCCCACGGGCCTTCCTTCTGTCCCACACACATACGCCCTTTCCATCGCAGGGCCTTTGCACTCGCTGCTCCTCTGCCTGGAGCAGCCTTCCCCCAGGTCTCGGTGGCGCATTGTCAACCTGCCTGTTATTCCTGGGAGAGGCCTCCTGATCACCTTCCCTAACGTTGCCTCCACCCATCCAATTCCTGGGTCATCTTCTGTGTTATGGCCCTGCTTTATCTTCTTCACAGCACTCGCCCCTGCCCCCCAAAAAGTCACATATGTTTGTATACATGCATATTGTCTGTCACTCATTGCTAGAATGTCTACTTCATGACAGGTGCTGCCATATCCCCAGCACCTAAGACATTACCACAATAAATAGAGGGGTGGATGGATGGATGGATGGACGGATGATGGGAAAAGAAGGAGGGAGAAAAGGAGGGGAAAAGGGTGTGTTATCTGCCCAGTAAACACCTACTCCCCTTTAAGTTGAAGTGTTTCTCTTCTGTGATGCCTCTGACTCCCCGCACCATAGTCTTGGTCACTTCCCCTCCCTTCCCCTCTCACTTGGTCCATTACACTAAGTCTTACCCTGTTGTAGTCCCGTGTTGACATGCCCACCATCCTCGGCAGGGTAAGCCTCTTGAGGCCAGGAATGGCTAAGAAAGGGAGATTATAGTTGTAGCTATTGTTAGTTCTTACTGCCTTAGCTCGTTATACACGCATCTCTTTGATTTGAAAATAAGGAAACTGAGCCTCAGGGGAGCTTGCCAGAAGGTGTATTGGTGATTACTGTTAGGACCAGGATTTGAATCCAAGACTTCTGGCTTCAAAGCTCATATTCTGTGGCCTCTTTCTCCTCCTTCTCAGGTGGGTGCCTGCCATAGGCTTTTGCCAAATGAAACCTAAGACTTCACCTCCTCCCTCTCTTCCTTATTTTTTGCTTATAAATGTTTATAATATCTATAATATTATATAAATACTAGAGGCCCGGTGCACAGATTTGTGCACCGGTGGGGTCCCTCGGCCTGGCCTGCGCCCTCTCACAATCCGGGACCTCTCAGGGGATGTTGGACTGCTGGTTTCAGCCTGATCCCCACAGGCCAGACCGAGGGACCCCACCAGTGCATGAATTCGTGCCCTGGGCCTCTAGTCTGCATATAAGATCTTTGGTTAATCTTTTCCCACCCTTCCCTCTGTGATTCATCAGTCTGTTCCATGTTCCCATGCCTGTGCATTGAGCGTCTTCCCCCTGGTGGTCAGTGCGCGTCATAGCTACTGGTCAAATGATTGTTCAGTCACTTAGGCTTTTATGTAGATAAATGAGCTTATTGATTTATCTCTAAAGACAGCTAGTTGATGGATCTTAAGTCACATATTTTTAAACTACAGGGCTTAATTGATGATTTAAACTCTCATTTTTCATATATAAACGAATCTATTAGTAAAAAGTTTACCTGCTGTATATACTTTGGAACTGGTGGTTCCATTGGCAGCCCTCGGAACCAGTTTTCCTTCCTTCAGCTCCCAGGGTTGCATTGATTTTTCCTTAGAACATAAAGATTTTACTGAAAAAAAAAAAAACAAAACACATTGCAGCCACTGGTAGACATTTCAAGTGGAAAAGACTAGGGGGAAAAACCCTAAAAATTAAAAAAGTCATAGCATTTCTTCCACATTTTTAACATAACCACATGTTTCTAATCATCTGCATCTCCCCGACACAAGACTATGAGTCTTGGGTCCCAGGATGTCCTGTTGGTGAAGCAGAAGGCCAAGGCCAGAAGCCCTTGCGAACACACCAGTGAAATTCTCTGAGTAATTCTAAGGCCCTACAGCTGCTGACTTCGCATAGACTTGAGGGGAAGCTGTTGACCGCGCTCAGGCCCAGAGGTTTCCACATCTGTACTGTGCCCTCTGCAGTGAGTCTCCGGGTGGGGGCCAGGGTGGTGTGTCAGGTACAGGTTCCCCATTGTCTGACAAGTCCTGATGACAGCTCTTACCCGGACAGTCTGCAGCCTGGGCGGGCTGGTCCATCAGAGCATTCCTTGGCACATAACCAAGTTCACCCAGGTTTGGAGCCAACCAGCTGGTTCCCCTGTCCACTGTGGGCAGCATGATCAGTAGGAAGGTGGTGCCCATGTGCTGCTGGTGGATGTGAGAAAATTCCAGAGGCCTCCAGCACTGGGGCTGGGACCACCGAGAAGTGCTCAGTCGTGGCTTGTGTGAGGAATCTGTGTGAAGCCCAGTGTGTCTTCCAGGTTCTCTGTCCATCACAGAGAACACACCACTTACTGGCCCTTTAACCATCCTGAGCAAGGTGGGAGGGACTTTTTAAGAAAAATCCTCACCCACGAACATGCTTAGAGAGAGGAAGTGTTGGGGAAGCTTTGATTGACTGGGCATCGTACATGCCCCAACTGGGGCTCAAACCCACAACCTGGGCATGTGCCCTGACCAGGACTCGAACTGGCAACCCTTCTTCGGCTCACAGGACAACACTCAACCGACTGAGCCACTCTTGTATCTGGGACTTTGACTTCTTAACACAGCTTCTCAAACGGCACGATGGCCTTGGATGGATTGCTAATAAATATGTGTTGTGATTTGCAATTTAACTTACCGTGTGATGACAGTATTGGCAAAGAGTCTGGCTGATTAATTGCTCACTCTTGCCACTCCCAGCCCGGAGCCATTTGGTAACTAGGACGTTGGCTAATGTGAATCGCACCGAGCAGAGGCGACACCTCGGCCGATTCCCACACTCGGCCTTGCACCTACCAGAGAGATCTCTTCTCTGGTTTTCTGTCTTAAAGGTAATTCCTGCTCAAGTCTCCTGGAACTGTCATGGCAGGAAAGTTCCATGGATTTCATTTCCTCTGACTTCTCAAAGTTGAGGCAGAAAGCACATGGAAACTAGTGGTTTGGTCTTTCATCCCGAGGATACGATGGGGGTAGATAGCAACGACAGGTGCCTTTTTGCCTTTTTGGTTTTCAAACTAAAACTTTCAAACTTCTGAACAGGATCACACCCCTACAGACACAGTTTCAGACTCTGCTAAGTGGCCTGCGGGGAGCGTTTCCTGCACTTTGAATGCCTGTTTTGATGGGTACTCATGCACTCACTGCTAGAAAAGGTACTGCTCCATTTCAGTGGTACAGATTAATTCAGGGGAATGACCGCATAAAGGATCCAAACAGCTCATAATTCAAAATGCTCGCTCCACCTCTTAATTGTGTTGGCCTCCGGCTAATACAGAAAAAATAACTGTATTCTCTGGGTCTTTTGTCAGCAGCATAGGAACAGCCACCTGAGAAAACTAATCTGCAGATAATCCAGGAAGGGATACCGGTACGGCCAAAAGGCCGGGCATGGTGGAGCCTTGGGCACAGTCATTTGGGGGATGGCACCAGTTGGAAACTTTTAAAGGCTGGTGGTATTTTCAAGGGTCTCTGTCTTGGATATTTGAGATGTGGCCCAAACTTGTAGCTAACTCAATTCTGCCAGGACACTAGCCCATGCTGTCTCTTTGGTAAAGGATACAGTCCTTGATAGCACTGAGATCATTCCCTTTCATGAAAAAACCCTTAGCTTCTATCCATGAGTTCTGGGCTGGACAGGAAGTGCTAGGAACCCATTTGGGGGTGCTTTGTTCATCGGGAGGCCCTTTGCTCTCACCAGCCACCAGAATTAGAGAGCGGCTTTCAGTTCACCTGGACTCTACGCCCACTAATGCCGCAGGCCAAGTCGGACTTTCATCATTGGGCCTGTGGGTT
>NW_006383012.1:5491189-5494922 GCF_000327345.1 Myotis davidii | reverse complement strand
GGGGGGGGGGGGAACTGGAGCATGTCAATCTGGGGAAATTGCTGTGATGTGGTACAAGCCACCTCAGGATAAATTAAGTGTGAAATCATGACTGTGAGACGTGGCCTGCCAGTGGGTTTTTGTGTGTCTGATCATTATTTTTGCTTGATTTAAGAGGTGGCGGAACACTGGCTGTTGCTGAAATAAAGCTCATTTCTTCGTGTTCTGAGCTGTGCTGGTGTACGGTAGGGACCTTTGAAACACATTTTTCTCCTAAGAATGCTGCTCTTCTTCTGTGAAGAACCAACATTCTTCTCTCTCCTCTTTGTAGCCCCTCTTTAAGCTTCGTTCTCTAAATACACCTTATTGGTTAACTGTACCCTGGGTAGGAAATGAACTCTCAGTTGTTCACTATACATGGAAATTATATGGAAAAGTAACGGAAGGTAAAGACATGTCTGGTTTTCTGGGTTTGCTTTCGTTTGTTGGGGAAAGGGAGGGTAGGTGGAATAGTACAGGGGGCCATCGTTGAAACTATAATGAGTGGCAGGCAGGAAAAATGTTCTTGAGTTTTTGTGCATCGAGTAATGAAGGGAAGAGCCTGCTTAGCTTTCTAGTCCTGGTTTACAGGTGCGTTTTCCATGAAGTCCCTTCGGACCCATTGACCCATAATTAGCCCCCGTCCCCTCCTCTGGCTCCAGGGGCGGAGTCTCAGTCAGTGATGCTTCCTGAGCACGTGCTGTTTGCACAGCTTGGGGTGCAAAGGTGCTCCAGGCTCCAGGCTCTCAGCCTCAGGCAGACAGACCTCCAGCCCCTGCAGGACAGCAGGACGTCAGTCCATAGTAGGTGTTAGCAGGTGTGCACTGCAGGGGGTTGAACGCATTTTCTTCCCCCAGATCGCTCATTCTAGCCTTCTTTATACACAGGAGAAAACAGCCTTTTGTTCAGGCTCCTGCCTTTACTAGACTCATTACTTTTGACTCACAGCATCTGGGTCATCTTTTTTGCTTTTTAATCTTTATTTATTGAAACATCGATTTGTTGTTCCAGCCATCTATGCACTCAGTGGTTGACCTTTGCATGCACCCTGACCGGAGACTGAACCCGAAACCCTGGCACATCAGGACAATGCTCTAACCAACTGAGCCACCCGGCCAGGGCCACCTGGGTCATTTTGTGCTCGTCACGCTGGCCTGCAGGAGGAAGTGGGAGCAGCTTTCCTGTCCTAATTGGACAGAAGGCACTTGACTGGTCTTGGATGGGAGTTGCCTGGACCAGCCGTTCTGTTCCAGGGAGATGCTGAGAGAACATCTGTCCTCCTGAGACAGCGTGTGGGTAAGAAAGCGATACCACTGTGTTCAAGTTCCAGAGAGAGTCTCAGAGGAGACCTGCTTGGTCCCACAGGAAAGGGAGGCATTTAAACTTTCTGATGCTCCAAGATGCTGGAAGGGAATGTTGGAGAATGTCGGCAATTGGTTTTTCTGCTGAGGGTCCGGGATATTTTTGCAGGTGACTTGTTTGTTGCATACTGGAAGAATTAGAATTACTCTTTGCCAGGAAGTGCACTAGGAGCAAAATTACAGGAAGTAGAACTGTTCCAGAAAAGAACAGAAAAAGATTTTCGAAAGGAAGACATAGCTTAGAGTAACATAAAATCCAAATGTGGATTCACCGATCGTGCTTACTCTCAGAAATTTACCCTGTCACTTGTCTGCCGCATTTCAGTTTTTCTCAGCACTTATACTTACATATTTTGGGGCTGATGTATCCTTCATTCTTTAAGAAAGAATTTAACATAATATCCAATTAGAAAAGACAGTCCCTGCCTGTATGGGACTTAATCATGGAAGTCATGCCACACTTAGCTGTCTACGAACTCAAGGCGACATCAGTGGGATACATACATGTCATGGGGATGCAGGGAAAGGCAGGATCATGTGCAGGTGAGACGGAACCAACCTCGGAGCATTTGTATTTTCTCATCTAAAATAGACTATTTTTACAAAAAAATACCTACTCTGTGCTCAACACTTTGGAAAACAAACATGAATAAGAGGAAGTGTCCTAGCGTCCAAGAAGTTCAAGTCTAGCGAGAAGTACGGTGATATATGTCGTGTTTAATGACAATTCCTCTGGTGTTTAAATGCCCTGAGCTCACCTAGCCGGTGTGGCTCAGTGGTTAAGTGTCAACCTAGAAACCAGGAGGTCACGGTTCAATTCCCAGTCAGGGCTCATGCCTGGGTTGCCGGCTCGATCCCTATGTGCAGTGTGCAGGAGGCAGCCAGTCAATGATTCTTTCTCATCATTGATGTTTCTACCTCTCCCTCTCCCTTCCTCTCTGAAATCAATAAAAAATATGTTAAAATAAATGAATAAATAAATGCATGCCCTGTGAGTCCAGGGCGCTGAGCAGTGGGAAGCGAGGACCGACTCGAGGCACCACCACCAGCATTGCTGCGCAGACTGGCCGCTTTGCCTGGGCAGAGTGCATTTCCCGTCGGTCTGGCTGCTTTGATTGAGCTCAGTGGACTTCACTAAGGAGAACTCGGACACTTGACCTCAGAACCCAGGCCAGTCTGCTGTCCTGAGGCCAGATGAAGGCTTAGCGTCAGCTCTGGTCGCCCAGTCTAACCCTCGGGAGGCCGCAGAGCCATAGGACTGCACCAGGGAGCCCAGATTTCACACAATAGCTCCATGCATGTGGCTCAGGCTGTCACCTGGGTCTCGGGGTCCAGCCGTGGCAGGGTCCCTGGTTCCCTTCTGACAGGTCCCCTTGTCACTTGTGAGCAGTGGGAGGTGCAGCAGGTGCAGCTGGCAGGGCGCCCGCCTGCCGGGCACTCCCTACTTATCCTGGCCCCGGTCCCCAGGCCTGCCCTTCCAGAGGAATCCAGAGGATGAGGGCAGGGCAGGCACCCACCCAGCATGTGGAGTCTGGAATGTGACGCTGGGTGTCTCTCTTTGCAGGACACAGAAATGCTTTGGTTGTCATCCAGAGGCACAGGCCTTGCCTTCAGTGCGCTCTGATTTGGGGAATCACCAAACCCAGGGGTCCTGAATCCCTCACACATCTCCCCTTCGTCTTAGGATGCACTTTCCACCCTGCTTTTCTTCCTACCGACAGTAAGAGCTGACAGCGATGGCTGGAAGCGTCCCTCCCCTGCTGTTCCCAGTGAAACCAGAGAGTCTGGGCTTGGAGACTGGGGCGGAGTTGTTGTTAAAGGGGCTGAAGTCCACCCACAGCGGGAGAGGAAATCAGACAAGGATGTTTTTAAAAGCAAGCTGTGTTTTTCTGACCGCTCTGGTATTGGCTCCCACCCCGAAGGCTCCTCTGACCCTAGGGAAGAAAAAATATTTTTAGTCTGATAATGTGCTGTATAGGCCGCCCAGGGCCGAACCATCTGGAAGAGAGCTGATAACTCAGAGCGATGGTTGTAGTGGAAATAACGTGTGAGGGATTGTCCAAGATGACAGAGTGAGGCACGGACTAGGCACAAGGCTCCCGTCTTGAAATCCTTTAAAAAGTCATTTTAATGGGTTGTTTTTTTTTTTCTTATTGATTTTGGAGAGAGGGGAATGGAGAGGGACAGAGATAGAAACATCAATGAGAGACAGAGACATTGATCGGCTGCTTCTTGCACGTCCCCCCGACTGGGGATCAGGCCCGAAACCCGGGCATGTGCCCTGACTGGGAATTGAACTGGGGACCTCTTGGTTCCTGGGCCAATGCCCAACATCGAGCCACTCCAGCCCGGCC
>NW_006383012.1:5483505-5491134 GCF_000327345.1 Myotis davidii | reverse complement strand
GGTGGGATGGGGAAATGGTTCTAGTTTCTGGAGAAGGGTAGCAGTCACAGAACTGGACTGGCATTTGGAGACACAACTTGGGGAAGAAAAGCAGTTGTCATCCCTGAAGTGGGATGATGTATTTGCTGTGCACTGTATAACAAGTTTATATTTTCTAATTTAAAAAAAAAAAATCACCCTGCCTTCTGCATGTCTCCTACAAGTACAAAGTCATTCCTAAGATACTGAATTAAGGGGACCTGTCCCACCACCGCATCCTGCCGCGTTCCTCCCCAGCCCCTGGCCCATGAGTTTGATGGGGACCTTGGCATTGACCACTGGTTCCCTTGAAGCGGCGGGCGTGGAAGCGACCCACTGGAGTGCTGTCAGTTGTACATCCTGCCTCCAGCCGGCTCTTGTGCTGGAAAGGAGACCAGGAATGAGATCATGGGTAATAAGAAACCTTAAGTGTTTGCTCTTCCACAAGAGACAGAAATTATCCAATTGGGATTAGGTTTCAAGAGTGCTGAACTTGAAGGCAAATATTTATCTTCTGATGTTAAGAAATGAAAGGAAACAAGACCTCTGACCTTGACTGCAGGGTGGCGTCTGAGTTTGGAAAGTGGGTCCCGTGGAGCCAGGAGCGGGATGAGTTTCTCATTGTTCCTCCCCTGGAACTCCGCCGATGGTTCTGACCGCATGCAGCGCAGCCGCTGACCTGGCGGCCTCCGCGTTCACCGGAACATTCCTTTGGATCCCAGGGTCGCTCCCTCTCATGTCCAGCTTCCTGAATAGGCCCCTTTAAAATTCCTTTCAGAGCCTAAGTATTTGGAAAGGAAACGCCTTAGAGTCGTTGGCGTTTTGCAACCTGGTTCGTCCTCTCCCTGTGTCATGTGACTCACAGTGAATTTATGTATAATTAACGTTTCTTTCACCTACACAGCAGTCTTGCAAGCTAGGCAGAACCAATACTTTTATGCCCTTTTAACATGATAGAGCATATAGGTCTTTTCAGAAAATACACAGGATCGGAGGAAGTAGACAGTACAGCCAATCACTCTGGGCATTCAGTACAAGGTTCAACCTATCAGATTCCCCACACACCACTTTTCTGTCATTCCTGACATTGCACCTAGAGAAACTGGGGCAGCCTCATCACATTTCTGAAATGGGCCAATTGGCCCCTCGTAAGGAGGCCTCAGGAACTGGGGACCCGTTGTTATCAACAACTTCACATGATTGTCAACTCAATGAGTTGTGCAAGGGATGGCCTCTCAGAGAGCTTTGAATCTTCCTGAGTCGTCAGCGTCTTCAGTCTTTCATAGTAATTGATGGAAGAATGGAGAAGGGGGGAAAAAAGAACTTTTTTAAAGCTGTCCAAACCACCAAAGTAATTTCCAGTCCTTCTGACCCTTGACTTGTAGCAGGATGTGGTGGGGAGGGGAGAAGGGACTTAATAGCAAACCCTAGATTTAAACACTCGCTCTGGAACTTTGAAGACTTTTCTTAGCCCATAATTAGGCATAAGAATAAGAGGGTACCCCACAAAGCATTGGGCGGGTTAAATGTTAACGTGCTTTCTAAACATTCCACTACAGAACGAATGCGAAGGGTGTTATTAACAATAAAAATAATGGAGCCCTGCTGGTGTGGCTCAGTGGTTGAGCATTGGCCCATGAATCAGGAGATCATGGTTGGATTCCCTGTCAGGGCACATGCCCAGGTTGCAGGCTCAATCCCCAGTAGGAGGTGTGCAGGAGGCAGCCAGTTGATGTTTCTCATCAATGTTTCTATCTCTAGCCCTCTCCCTTCCTCTCTCTAAAATCAATAAAAATATATTGGAAATAAATAATAATGGGTAAGAAATGTTTAAGCTCCATCACGAGGGGGGAAATTAGATCTTTCAGTAGGCACTGAAGTGCATCTTCCAAACCCAATTCTTTTGCACTGTTCCCGGCGGGCCTTGGACCAAGCTTGAGCCACTTTTGAGGCTCCCAGGCAAAGAATTCTGCAAAGTGGTCCTGGCGATGCCAGCCACTGCCTGCAGGTTTTGCGTCCATTTAGGAATTAAATATGGTCGTTATTTGCATTCCGGCCACGTCTGTCCATCAGCTGAAAGGATGCTACCAGCAGAAGGACGAGGATGAAGGAGGGTTGAAAATTGCTCAGTGGCCCTCTGGAGGTCCCGGAATAATGGGTACCTGATGAGATTAAGCGGCAGAGCTTTTACTTAGAGACCATTTTATTAAAAAAGAGCGTTTGCAGGGGTTAGAAAAACACTTTTGGAATCCATTTGGCAAGGGCTCTTAGTTCGATTCTTCTTATTTAATTCCTCCAAATCCCTCTCAGATTAAAATCGTAATAAAAGGCAAAAACCACTTTGGACAACTGTGTGGCAGTAGCTGCTGAAGCGAAAGTACTACCTGATGAGCTTGCTGTATACCGTGTCCTCCTGTGTGTAGCTGCAGCTGAAACGTGTATGATTCACCAAGAGACTCAGCAGAAATTTCCACGGCAGTCCTGTTCAAACAGACGGCCTTTTAAAGAAACCGAAATGCTTGAGAGTAGAATAGATACATAAAATGTAGCACTTGTACACAAAGGATTGCTGTGTAGTCAGGATGTAATAAAGAACAGCTACTTGCAGCATCGTGAGTAATTCTGTGGTGAGTCATAGAAGCCAGACCTATTCGCTTCTGTTTAGATAAACTTCCAAAACAGGTCAAACAAGCATGGAGTTAGAAGTCAGCACAGTGACTATGAGGGAGTGAGGGGTCCAGATCATCTATTTCTTTTTAAAAAATATATTTTAATTGGTTTCAGACAGGAAGGAAGAGGGAGAGAGAAGTAGAAACATCAATGATGAGAGAGAATCATTGATTGGCTGCCTCCTGCACGCCCCTCACCGGGGATCGAGCCCGCAGCCTGGGCATGTGCGCTGACCTGGAACTGAACTGTGACCTCCTGGCTCGTAGGTTGACGCTCAGCCACTGAGCCACACCGGCCTGCCTTTTTGTTGTTATGCCTCTCTACGGAGGATTATTGTACATGCCATAAAATCCACTGACTAAAAGCAGACAGTTTGATTATTTCTATTACATGCACACAATTATTCAGCCATGACCACAACGCAGTTTTAGAATTTCCAGTCACCCCATTTGACTGCCCATTCAATCCTACCCCGTCTTATCCCAGCTCCCTTCCCAGTAACCACTGATGGACTTCATCTCTCTTTAGTTTTGCCTTTTCTAGAAATTTCCTATAAATGGAATAAAAATAGGTAGTCTTTTATGTCTACCTTCTTCTCCTTAATATAATGCTGTTGAGGTCCTCCTGTGTTGTTGCATGTAGCAGGAGTTTGTTCTTACTGCTTAGCAGGATTCAGGATTGAGTGTTCCATGTTTTGTCTACTCACCAGCTGAGAGTCGTTTGGTTTGTTTACAGTTTGGGGCTCTGAGGAAGAACCCTGCGATGAGCTTTTCATATATGTCTTTGTGTGGCTATGTTACTTCTTTTAGTGTGATACCTAGGAGTGGCAGTGTGAGGTCCCACGGTAAACTTATGTTCAGCTTTCTGAGAAACTGCCAAAGAGGTTGCCTAAGTAGCCGTGTGATTGACATTCTCACCAGCAGCGGTTTCGGGTTCCACTTTCTCCACATCCTTTCAACACCTGGCATGGTTGGTCTTTTTAATTAATGTCACTGTAGCAAGTGTACAGTAGTGTGTCATTGTGGTTTAACTTTATTCCCCTAGTGACTAACGATGTTTAAAATATTTTTATTTGCTTATTTGGCATTCGTAGATCTTCTTTGGTGAAATGTTATTTAAATATTTTGCCCTTTTTTGAGTTGCTTGGTCTCCTGTTGTTGAGTTGTAATAGTTCTTTATATATTCTGGATACCAGTCCTTTTTAGAAATATGATTTGCAGACATTTCCTTCAATCTGTGGCAGGTCTTTCTATTTTCTTAATGAAGAGAATAAGGTTTTTATCTTGATGATATTGAATTTACCCATTTTTTTTCTTGTATGGATTATGCTTTTGTATAATATCGAAGAAATCTTTGCCTAAACCAAGGTCACAAAGATTTTTATGCTATGTTTTTGTTCAGAAGGTCTAGCTTTTATATTTAGATCTGTAATATATTTTAAGTTAATATTTGTGTATGGTGTGAGGTAGGGTTTAATTGCATTGTACATTCAACTGTCCCATTACCAGTTGTTGGAAAGACTATCCCTTCCCCATCAGATTGCCTCGGCACTTTATTGGAAATTGATGGGTCATAAGTGTATGAGTTTACTCTGGGTTCTCTCCTGTTCTATTAACCTATAGGTCTATCCCAGTGCCAATACCATGCTGTCTTGATTGCTTGTACCTTTATAGTAAGTTTTTTGAAATCAGGTGGTTTAAGTCCATTCACCTAATGATCATTTTTAAATGCTTTTACTCTCCTAGTTCCTTTGCATTGCCACGTAAATTTTAGGATCAGCTGGTCAGTGTCTACAATAGCCTGGCTGGGATTTTGATAGAGATTGCACTGGATATATAAGTCATTTTAAAGAGACTGGTTAGGTCCTTTAGGAACACACACATTCACAGATAGCATTTGTATTGCACTGTAAAATGGCAAAGACTGCTTTAACGTGTGGTTTTTGTTTGTTTGTTTTTTGCACTTAATTCCTTGGAAGGAGATGAGAAAACAGTAACCATCTGCAAGAAACCATTATGCATTTGTGTGGGGTGTTGTCCCTTGCTTCATTCCCACCCCCCATTAAAAGAAGGGAGTTGGGGCTCTGCCTTTTACATTTCGAGCAGCTGGTTAAAGGGAAGCAGGGCAATGAAGGCAATGGCGTATTTCTCTGGGCACTATTTTTTGCAACTTCACTGGGTGAGGCGAGCTGCTGTTCCTCCCTCTGACAAGCACACGTGTTTGGAGCGGGGAGTGCATGGGTGAGGCGAGGGGGCCTGCAGGATGCTCTCATTGTGCAGGCTGGCTCTGCCCAGACTTGTGTGGCGCCCTCTTGATTCACCTTTGTCCAGCATACAAACTCCGGGCCCTGGCACACCCTCCCCACCCTGCCTGTTCAGGATGCTGCATCAGGGGAAAGGCCTCCTGCAACAGTTGAGTGTTCAGCTTGGAGATCAAGCCCATCCAGGCGCCTTGGAAACCTCTCCCACTCGAAGGGGAAAGTGGTGAATGCAAAGTAGGCTGAGTCAGCCCCCCACTGCCCTCCTGCAGGAATGAGCCGGGGCTTATGTGATTCTGCCTCTTCCTTCCCACCCATGCACCTGCCTCGTAAGCAGCGCACCCGTCACTCCCTGTGGTTTCCTCATCCACAAGCAGGTTTGGGCGTTGGGTACCACCCAGACCGGTGCTTTCCCGGTGTATAATGATCTATAGGCTCATTTCAGGGCTGATGAAATAAAAAAGCTCACTTCTTGGCCCCACCTCAGGGTCATTGAACCTATTTTTAAAAGGCTCTTGGGTGTCACTTATACACAGTCAAGCTCCAAAACTCCTGATCTAGGCCAACACACTAAGCTTCAATACTTGCGTATCCTGTGTCTGAAAGCACCGTCCACCAGAGCTGTGTTTGTGAGTCTCAGGGGACAAGAAAGCAATTTATTTCTTCTTTTGGATATTCTAAGCACCATCTCTGTGTCAAATTAGATCTTTAAAAAAAAACTCTACAAACCTAGACCTCAGTAGTGTAACTTCCCCTGTGGAAATGACTTCATTCCATTATCTTTCAGGGCTACACCCTTGGTTTTTCTCCTATAAGAAACAAGTGTTGGTCCCTCTATGGGACTCTGTTTGGTGCTTTTAGGAGGCACTTCAGCAAGAGCAGGTGTGGAGACAGCCCAGCTCTAATTTTGGGAAGCACCTGGGGGCTTTGGGTAAACAGCTAAGTTATCGTGTTTTTTTGCTCGTGGAACGAAGCTGTGAAATAGCATCCACCTCCCCAGCCTGTTTCAAAACCAGCCACTTAAAGGCCTAGGTACAATGCCTGGCCCAGCCAGACCCGGTGGAGCGTCAGCCTTGATGACTGTCATTTTAATTTACAATCAGGAAACCTCACTCCTCTAGTGGCGATTGTGTGTGGCCATTTTTTAACACAGTGAGACGTCTGTGGCCCATTTTCCCTTTTGTTCTCATCTACTAAGAAGCTCACATCACCACAAACATGTTTGTTTGAGTTTGGGGTCTTTGGATTTTCCCTCTCCTCTGAAGTTTCTGTTCAGGGGTTTTTAGATCACGGCCTTCTGACAAGCATCGGTAGGTGCTTTGTGGAGGGAGGCAGGGCATGGGCATAAGTTACATATGGCTGCGGGTGAACCTCAAGAGTCACCTTCTGCGCTCCTTGGTTCATGTCAGGCGCAGGTCACTCCAGGAGGAAGGTGGGAAGAGAAATGGAAAAGGACAGTCACTGTCCAGGGGCTCAGCAGATTACCAGACAAGCAGACTAGCTGTCCAATTACGGTTCCCTTTCTCCTCCCTGTGGCCTATCACAGCAGGCACAGGGCTTAGTCCCACCCCCGCATTCCTCCTGGGTGTCAGGCACCATGGAGTCATTGATCGAAGGCCATTCCCCACCGCCAAGAATGTCCTTTCTCTGCCCAAATTGCTTTTCTGTTGAGGGACAGGATTTGACACAGCATCGTAGAATTTTACAGCTAAATGGGACTTGAAATTGTCTAGCCCAGCCCCTCCCTCTTTTCCAGATGGAGAGCCTAGGGCTGGAGAGGGTAAATAGTGACATAATGGAGCTCTCATGGATAACAAATTAAGGAATAATACCCAAATCATCCGATTCCAAATATTAGAGCCCTTTCCAGTGGCACTCCCCACCCCCACCCCCGATTCCCCGATTCCACAAGGAGTTTAGGAATCCTTTTTGATCTTCTGGATAACGGGTCTCATCAAAAGTGTGGTGCCTTATACCAAATCCTGCCTTATTGTCGGTGGTATTTACCCAGACGGTACCCAGGCTGTGTGCCACAGATCGTACTTCCATTTAGAGATAAACCAAACAGTAATAATAACCACGCCGGTCTGACTTAATCAGCACACTCAAGGCAAGCAGTGTTTAGCACTTTGAATGTGTAGGCAGGTGCCTTACAAAACTCAGCTAAACAAACCATTTGTTTACTGTCGGTGGAGTTTCATGCCAGCCACAATGTAGACTTTTAACATGTGCTTTTTGAGTATGTGAAAATGAAGAAAATAGAGTTGTCATTTTTTTTTTTAAAGCCGGGCACAGATGGATGGAAGATAGGGGAGCGGAGCTCTGGGGAGCCCAGCGGCACATCTGGCCTCTGGAGCTCACGCCAGCTGGATTTGCAGCGTGCGGCCTGGGGCCACGCACCCGGTAATCACTGCTTATGGGGTCACCTGTCCCCACAGCGCTCACGCTGTGCTCTATAAGTTCGTGACCCACAGCCTTCCCTCCACCACGGGCCGTGAGTTCATCCTGTTCTTTTATGGGCACCATTTAGTCTTTTGTTTTGCTCCTGATCTGAAATGCTTTTTCTTCCTCTAAAAATGACTCCAATTGAGCCTGGCCGGCGTGGCTCAGTGGTTGAGTGTCAACCAGGTAGTCACTGTTTGATTCCCAGTCAGGGCACACTCGGTCCTCAGTCGGGGGAGTGC
>NW_006383012.1:5470354-5479963 GCF_000327345.1 Myotis davidii | reverse complement strand
TAAAATACCACCCCCCCCCCCAGCCTGTTTCAAAACCAGCCACTTAAAGGCCTAGGTACAATGCCTGGCCCAGCCAGACCCGGTGGAGCGTCAGCCTTGATGACTGTCATTTTAATTTACAATCAGGAAACCTCACTCCTCTAGTGGCGATTGTGTGTGGCCATTTTTTAACACAGTGAGACGTCTGTGGCCCATTTTCCCTTTTGTTCTCATCTACTAAGAAGCTCACATCACCACAAACATGTTTGTTTGAGTTTGGGGTCTTTGGATTTTCCCTCTCCTCTGAAGTTTCTGTTCAGGGGTTTTTAGATCACGGCCTTCTGACAAGCATCGGTAGGTGCTTTGTGGAAGGGGCCAGGGCATGGGCATAAGTTACATATGGCTGCGGGTGAACCTCAAGAGTCACCTTCTGCGCCTCCTTGGTTCATGTCAGGCGCAGGTCACTCCAGGAGGAAGGTGGAAAGAGAAACGGAAAAGGACAGTCACTGTCCAGGGGCTCAGCAGATTACCAGACAAG
The DNA here is from genome assembly GCF_000327345.1 of Myotis davidii. Lineage (NCBI taxonomy): Eukaryota > Metazoa > Chordata > Mammalia > Chiroptera > Vespertilionidae > Myotis > Myotis davidii. The sequence continues at coordinate 5,479,446 of NW_006383012.1, read as the reverse complement.
CAGACTAGCTGTCCAATTACGGTTCCCTTTCTCCTCCCTGTGGCCTATCACAGCAGGCACAGGGCTTAGTCCCACCCCCGCATTCCTCCTGGGTGTCAGGCACCATGGAGTCATTGATCGAAGGCCATTCCCCACCGCCAAGAATGTCCTTTCTCTGCCCAAATTGCTTTTCTGTTGAGGGACAGGATTTGACACAGCATCGTAGAATTTTACAGCTAAATGGGACTTGAAATTGTCTAGCCCAGCCCTTCCCTCTTTTTCAGATGGAGAGCCTAGGGCTGGAGAGGGTAAATAGTGACATAATGGAGCTCTCATGGATAACAAATTAAGGAATAATACCCAAATCATCCGATTCCAAATATTAGAGCCCTTTCCGGTGGCACTCCCCACCCCCCACCCCCGATTCCACAAGGAGTTTAGGAGTGGTGGAGTTTCATGCCAGCCACAATGTAGACTTTTAACATGTGCTTTTTGAGTATGTGAAAATGAAGAAAATAGAGTTGTCATTTTTTTTTTTAAAGCCGGGCACAGATGGATGGAAGATAGGGGAGCGGAGCTCTGGGGAGCCCAGCGGCACATCTGGCCTCTGGAGCTCACGCACAGCTGGATTGCAGCGTGCGGCCTGGGGCCACGCACCCGGTAATCACTGCTTATGGGGTCACCTGTCCCCACAGCGCTCACGCTGTGCTCTATAAGTTCGTGACCCACAGCCTTCCCTCCACCACGGGCCGTGAGTTCATCCTGTTCTTTTATGGGCACCATTTAGTCTTTTGTTTTGCTCCTGATCTGAAATGCTTTTTCTTCCTCTAAAAATGACTCCAATTGAGCCTGGCCGGCGTGGCTCAGTGGTTGAGTGTCAACCAGGTAGTCACTGTTTGATTCCCAGTCAGGGCACACTCGGTCCTCAGTCGGGGGAGTGCAAGAGGCAGCCGATCGATGATTCTCTCTCATCATTCATGCTTCCATCTCTCTCCCTCTCCCTTCCTCTCTGAAATCAATAAAAACACATTTTTTTAAAAAATGACTCCAACTTAAATAAATTTCCTCCAGCTTCATTTAATTTTTGGTTAGTTGGCCCATGTCCGACCCACGTCTGTGTTTAGCTCTGATCCTCTTCCTGGCCTGTGCACAGGGCTTGTGAGCGGTCATGGGTGCCTGCGCAAGAAGAAGTGAAACAGGGGGGTAGCTCCACATGCAAAGAAGGGGCTCCTTCATTTTTGAGGACCTGCCCCTGTGGCCCCCGGCCTGCTGCAAAAATAACGGCTCTGGGCTGCTGTGAAACTGCCCTTGGAGTCTGGCTCACTGAATCTCATGAGGTGTTCAGCGTCATGGGACCAGGCAAGTGCTTGGGCCCCGGCTAATGTCCTGGGCCTGGCGGTGGTGGTGTTTCTAGGCAGCATTTTTGCTACCGATTTACAGAGCAAAGCCCTGCCACGTGGGGCCTGGGTGTGTCTTCCATCCACCTTGTGTGACAGTTCATGGAACACGGTGACTCTCTGTGCCTGGCGAGGCCGACATCCAGAGAGACATTCGTCAGCATCCCAACCCACGAAACAAGCCTTCTTGATGTGAATGGCCCTGGCCATTCAGAGGGTTATTAGGTAGTTGTTCCTATTGATATTATTGTCTTTACTGTTATTTGCAGTGTGTCACACCACTTTCACAATGTCGTTTGATCATTCGCCCTAACAACATCATGGTGGTGTAGTTGTAGCAGCTGAGTACTGAATGGTTGTTCGTTACAGTTCCAGGTGAGCACGTGGACCCCAGAGCCAGACACCTACCTGTGGGTTTCCCCCCACATACTCTCTCCACACCCTGGCCAGCTGTCACACGCTCCCTCTCCAAAGTGGGAAAAGACTCCTTTCTCTCTTACTGACTGAAAAGCTGCAGTTGCACTTGATCAAACTGGAAGCAAAAGGTACACAGTTACATATTTACACCTTCTTCAACCTTCCTGGTTTGTCATTTCAACAGTGTGCCCTTTTCATTTCCAGGGAGGGCTATAGACTTCCCGAAACGTGGGTACAGAATTTCTGCTGGTACCTGGGGGAAGCCTGGTTTGCTCTGTGTTCCTACCTGCATCTTTTTCTCAGTGATGCCATTAGCTAATAGAATTCTGTTTCAGTTGTCCCACTCAAATACAATACCATCTATATATAGAAAAGATTAATATGCAAAGTGTCCACTTGGGAGTTCGACCGGGAGACCGGGAGTTAGATCACTCACTCGTTATGACGTGTGCTGACCACCAGGGGTCGGTGTGAAATGAAGGAAGGCCCTGACCAGCAGCCGGAAGGCCCTGATCGTCCCTGATTGCCAGTCAGGCCTAGGGACCCTACCCGTGCATGAATTTCATGCACCGGGCCTCTAGTAAATAATAATAGCAGTGCCTGACTTGCAGGCCCGTTGGGGGATGCCAGACAAAATGCTAGTCCTCTCATCAGCTCCATGAGGCGAATGCTAGTCTAGCCATTTTATAGATGTGGAAGCTGAAGGTCCGAGAGATTCCCACCATCACAAGACCACACGGTGGCGAAACAGGATTGCATGTAGTCAGACTTACTCCAGTGTCTACATTCTTTTGGCTACTCATTATGTGATTGTATTATTTTCTGCATGATTTTTTTCTCTCAGTCATATCAGCTTGAACTCTTTCCATGTAAGTGTCTATAAGTTTACTTCATTCTTTTCATGGCTGCATAAGATCAATATTTTACCTAACTACTTTCTTATTTAGGTTGTTTTCTATTTCTTTGTTATTTACTATTACATATAATGCAGTGTTGAATGTCTTCAGTATATACACATGTGAGAATTTCTGTAGGATAGCTTTTAGAACTGGAATTTGTACATCAGGGAGTGTGTACATATTACATTTTTATAAATATTGCCAACGTTGCCTTCCAAAAGGAATTTTGCTCATCAACAATGTGAGAATTCCTATTTCCTCATACTAGTTTGTGTTTTTTTTAAATCTTTGCCAATCTGACAGAGAAAAATACATTTTTCTAAATTGAATTTCCTGGGTTCCTTTTGGGGTCATCTATGTTTCCTCCGGAAGTTACCTTTTGCCCATATTGCTGTTTACTTTTCCTCACAGATGCTCTTTATGTATTCTGGATGATAACCTGTAGTCTGAAATGCATGGCAAATATTTTCTCCCTGTCTGTTATCTTCCTAAGTGGAGAATCCATTGTTCGCACCATTAATTGGATAATTCATTTTTTCAACTCGTTTGAAACCCCACCTTTATCATAATTCTCTTGTTATATGTATGACTGTGCATCTGTCTTCCTCTCTTCTGTTCCACTGGTTTATTTTCTTTTCCTGCATCAGAATTAAAGCACTTTAATTATTTCAACCTTAGAATAACTTTTTACATTGGGAAGGTAAAAATCCCCCTGTATTGCTGCACTTTTTGAAAAAATGTCTGTGTATTTGTGAGCATTTTTTCTTCTTCCATGTGAGCTTATTAGAGTTAGCTTGTCAAGTTCGGCAAAGGAAATTCCAATGAGGGCTTAGACTTAGGAGGCATTGTATTAATAGGTTCTTTGAGATAAATTGCCATCTTTACACTACTTAGTTTTCCCATCCAGAAATACTGTGTCTCTGTTTAAGTCTTTTTTGTTCATCCGTTGAGTGCTGTGGTTTTCTTTATGTAAATCTTACATGGGAGGGTTTATTTGTCACTATTACAAATGAGGTCCTATTTTCCCATTACACTGGCTTAATTTGTGTTGCTAGTGAATAGGAAGACTATTGGCTTTTATGTGTTAATTTTTTTTATTAGCTGCTTGGCTGAACTCTTTTATTAGTGACCTTTGCACTTATTTCTTTTTCTTGACTTATCACATTGGCTAGGACTAAAACAATGTAGGAAAACATTGGTTAAAGTCTGCATCCTTGTCTTGTTCCTGTCTTTAAGAAGAATGCTTCTGATGTGCCACCAAATATGATGGAAACACTTTATCATCTTGAAGGAATTTCTTTCTATAGCTAGCTTACTGAGAATCGTGCTTTTCACCATAGGCTGCACCAGATTCCTCTCAAGGAGCCTTAATTCTTTTCCTTACATTTTCCTTGAGAATCTTGAGATTGTCCTAACTGGTGGGGACCTCCCCGCATTGACATCCCAGCTGAGCCAACATAGTTTAGAACTGAATGTGGCGATATCTTCTCTCTTCCTTCCTTCATTCACGTTGGACCCTAAATGGCCTAAGGAAAGGAACTACTTTGTGTTGACATTTCCTCCCCTCCCCCTCCCCCCAGGGGAAAAAATGTAATTAAACACACTGTGTGGACAAGAACAATCGCACCACTTCTGGAATTTTCCGGCAAATACCACTGAAAAGATTTTGTTCCTGGCTTCTAGTTTTAAATAACGTCCATTTTTCCCCCCACTTGATTATCTTGAGTAGCTGAGCACCATCTCACACTCTGGTTGCCAAGTGGCTTTTGAAGTTTCTCTAGGAGGGTGTGAGAAAGGAGTCACTCCGGCCTCTGGTTTCCTGTTGAGATTCCATGTGGGGCACAGGGGCGGCTACTTCTAACCCGAGGCTCCCAGCACTGCCTTCCACATGGTTCATGGAAAAGAGATGCTTTTATAGTTGGTTGACAGCATGATTTAATTGCAGAGGGAACTGGATAATTTTCAGGTGGTACAGTTTTTGCTAAGCTGTCCACAGAAAGGTTTCATTTCTTCAGGCATGCATTTGGCACGGGACTGTAATGGGACTTGGCACCTGTCTAGAGCGTTGTCGCCGTGTCCAGTGACATTTGCTCTGGGGAAGTCAGCACCTGCTGTGGTGGCATCTGTCATAGGGAAGACGGTGGAATGCCTGTGGATAGTGCAGAGCCGTCGCAGCAGAGCGCCTCCTTCAGAAAACAGTATTAGATTTTGGCAGAAGATGGCTGTAAGCAGCATCGACGAGAATGTGGGCTCCTTCTGAGACGAAAGCAGTCGATGATGTCTTTTACTGGGGCTTTTCTCATCCAGATGTCAGCTGGGTAGATTCTATTACTGTCAGACTGTTTGGCTAAGAAAGCAAGAACCTGCTAAAAGGATCCTTTCTTTTTATTGCTTTAACGTTTTTGAGGTGGGTGTTTTGGGGAGATGGGGCGGCCTCAGCTTGGGCACGTGGTGTGTAACTGGCCATCGTCCAGGCGAGCCCAAGCCAAGAGAGAACTGGAAGCCAGAAACCCCAAGAGGCAAGGCGGCCCCATCATGACAAGCACAAGAAGCTGGTCTCTGAGCCCCTCCCAGCTCCAATGGCGTCGGCTTCAGCTTCTAGGGCTGTTGGTGTAAGAGGTTTGATCAATTGGACAATCATTTTTCCTGCCTCCACCTCCTCTCTTTCCCCGCAAACCCCCAGTCCAGAAAACAGGCTGGGGGCAGTGACCAGTAGACTGAACGTCCTCTACCTCTTCTCTTCCAGGCAGGTGACAAACATTACCACCCCAGCTGTGCACGATGCAGCAGATGCAACCAGATGTTCACAGAAGGAGAGGAAATGTATCTTCAAGGTGAGGGGCTCAGGAGCCCGGGAAGTTCTCCCCACCTGGGGAAAGAAAACCTTACTGTGTGTTTGGTTGGTTGTTTTTAGGGAAGGAGGCATTTCATTAGTTGCAAGGTTACTCAGATCCAGAAGGCATGTGGCCAGAAGTTACCTCATTGCTTAGTATTAACCAGCTAAGCAGTTGACATGCTGGCAGCGAGCCTGTGGGGCTGTTAACAAACAAACGTGTTGCTGCTGCAATGAATGAGCAGGGCTGGGTGCTGGGTGCCATGGTTGTTAGGCAAGAGTGACGATCGCTCCCCCTCCTCCCAACCCTCCCCAGGAACATGTTTGGGAAACAAAAGATCCAAGAGAGAAAACAGCTCTAGAATTGCTGCTCAGTGGATGTCTACCCTGTCCTTTCCCTTTTCCCTGCCCTGCCAGAAGGATCTTTGAGGCCTCCCAGGCTGCTATTGAGAAGGAAATCTCATATTTGGTGAATTGCGTCACAGATATATTTCATCCCATTAAGATGACATAGCTCTTCTTTTGAAGGAGAATGGAGAGAATACACCCAAAGCCCCTGAAAGGGAAATTGGGACGTTGATGGTGGGATTACCAGGGAGCCGTTAGATTTTCTATTTTTTTTATTAAGAATGAAATTGAGAGATTATCCCAGTGTACGACTATGACTGGTTTTTATCTAAAATTCTGAAGCTTTGCCGAGAGGCTCTAGGGGAAGGTTTTCCTGCCAGGCGAACAGTCCCATCTGTGCGAGCAGTTCACTATTTTTAGCTGTAAAAGAGTCATTAACTAGACAAGGGCTTATCAGTAAAATTAGCAAGAACCGTAAGCGCTATTGCTCGTTCAGTGTTGGTAATTACTGGGTCTCATCTGCTTCTCGATGTCATTTTTTCATGTCTCTTTGCACCAAACACTATATTTTTTAAATTTTACTTTTATTGTTGAGGGTATTATAGGTGTTCCCCCATTTCCCTCCCTCTTTCTCCCCCCTCCACGGGCTCCTGCCCCACCCCCGGCCTTCACCGTGCTATTGTCTGTGTCCATGGGTTATGCATGTATTCATATAAGCTCTTTGGTTAATCTCTTCCTGCACTGGCCAGTCTGTTCCGTGCTTCCATGTCTCTGGGCTTATTTGTTCATCAGTTTATTTTGTTCCTTAGATTCCACATAAAAGTGAGAGCATACTGTGAATCTTTAATGAGTGGTTTCCTTTGCTCTCAGTTTTTTGTTTTTTTTTATGCAACCCAGAAAAGCCTGCAGAAATTACTGTGGAATATTAAAGCAAAGCTTAGGCTACTCTCTCTTTAAAAATGCCGCCTATGTGAGATATTAACAACCCAAACATCCTCTTAGCTGTAGAATGAGTACTCTGAAAAATTCTGCCTAAAAAAAAAAAAAAAAAATCACTGAATATTAAAGGGCCCAATAAAGACAAGTGACAAGAACCCAGATCCCTGGACTCATCTGGGCTTCGTTTCCCTGGGGACATGCTGTGCATCTGCAGGTGTGACTGCGTTTCAGAATGGAGCAGGTTTATTTCCACTTGGTCTCCAGGCTTTGTTGTGGGTTTTAGTGTGTCAATTACAACCCCCAGAACAAAGACTCGAGTGAGTGTAACCCTGTGTCTGCTGGGAACTGAGACTCGAGCTCTGGGCGCCGCCCTGAGCCTGGAAGCTGCATAGACGGAGCTGAATAGATGTGCGCAAGTGCAGCACATCCACGCCACAGACGAGCAGCTATCTGCCCGGATGGGCTGCGTTCAGAATTCCAGGGATCATTGTACATCTCTTCGCGGGTGTAGTGCTCTTTGCTTGCCTCTTGGCACATCCTTGAAGAAGGAGCAGTTTCATCTTCCCAGGCACCTGATGTTCTCTCTGTGTCACATTGCTGTGTGCCTGGCCTCTGGGGGACAATGGGACACTGTGCAAGCCCGGGGTTCTGGCCAAGGACTCCCGATCAACAGGCCTTCACGGCGAATGCGCTCCTGGGCCCGGCCCTGACCCGTGGCCCTTGGGTCTCCACATTAAGAGGGTTTCCTGTGCTTTGTAGGCAGCCTTGGAGTAAATGTTGGTGCTGAAGGGACTGTCTGGTTGTTGTTTGTTTCTTCTTCTCCTCCTCCTACTTCCTCTTCTTCTTCTTCCTCTTCTTCTTCTTCCTCTTCTTCTTCCTCTCCTCCTCCTCCTCCTCTTCCTCCTCCTCCTCCTCTTCCATTTTTTTCCCTAGCCCTGGGTTAAGCAAGATAGACCACTATTCATTGACCACTATTTTAGCTCAGTGGTATAAAATAATTCAGGAAGTAGGTTAATTTGGTGTCTTTTCAAGTACAGATTGCTGTTTAAAGAGATAAAGATTTCGTCAACAAAATATAGATAGCCTCGTATTCATAGAGACTATTATTCCTTATATATCATTTACTCACTGCCTTCAACTTAGCAACTCAATTTGCTTGTATCTTTTTAAGTGCTCCTTCTGGTTCTCCCGCCCATCCCCACATTTGAACATTCCCTTATGTGTAGGTTTTGGCCATAATTTATAAAGGACATATATATCTGGGCATACAAAATTATACATGCAGGCTTGGATTTTTACAAGATAACAGCTTCCTATGAGATATACGTGTTTTGCTTTGTTCTGGGACCATCCTTAAAAATATTTGTGCTCCGAGAAAGGGAGACATTGACCCAGAAACAGAAAAGGACACATAAGTAATAGCTTCTCTAGTTTAACAGTCAATATTTTTTTTAAGTTAGGTAAAAGTTTGAAAGAAGAAGGAAGCTTTTGGATTTGTAACATAACTGTCCGCCTTTCTACTCGTTGGTCCGATATCCCGTATCTGGGTAGATGACTACATATAACTGGATCAACAACAAATTCAGTGAGTTTTGTTCCTGAATGTAGGCCACCTGATTGGAGTTCATTTCCCTCATCTAAACTGCTGGTTGTTCTGATGTTATATAAACATGCTGATGGCTTCTATTTCTGAAAATAAATGTAGCTTGCAGTAAGCACACAGACAATACTTTTAAAGGATAATAATATGGTCAGGGGGGAAAAAAAATACAGTCAAGAACTACATATCTATCCCTTGCATGAAAACACTTACGCCCGGCTAGTCACATCTGCGGTCAAGAATTATGACCTTGCCAGATGGTGTGGCTCAGTGGTTGAACACTGACCTATGAACCAAGAGGCCATTGTTCAATTCCAGGTCAGGGCACATGCCCAGGTTATGGGCTCAATCCCCAGTGTGGGGGGTGCAGGAGGCAGCTGATTGATATTTCTCTCTCCTTGATGTTTCTATCTCTCTATCCCTCTCCCTTCCTCTCTCTCTAAAATCAATGCGAACATTTTTTAAAGCAATCTTGACCTTCATCAGGCAAGCTCCGACATAGCTTGCAGTAAGCACACAGACAATACTTTTAAAGGATAATAATATGGTCAGGGGGGAAAAAAAATACAGTCAAGAACTACATATCTATCCCTTGCATGAAAACACTTACGCCCGGCTAGTCACATCTGCGGTCAAGAATTATTACCTTTCCAGATGGTGTGGATCAGTGGTTGAACACT
>NW_006383012.1:5428948-5469643 GCF_000327345.1 Myotis davidii | reverse complement strand
AACTCTTAGCATCAAAGTGTTCCGGTAACTGTCCTAGACCACCTAGCACACGGGCAAAAGGATGGATCCTCTTATCTCTCTCTTCTAAAGCCCACCGGTCTTAGTCCATCTCAGAACGCCACCAGGGGCCACAATTTTATTTGTTTCCGAAGCAAAGGGTCTACACAGTTTTCAGTTCATTATCGGGATCTGTATCCTGTTCAGGCACCCCCAGTTTTTCACCTGAGCAATAATCAGATGGGATCCAGGCCCCAGGCCCTCCTCCATTTAGCTAACTGAGCAGTGCCCTTGGAAAAGCTGGCGTTTGACTGTAATCCACATGGTGTCTCAGGGAAGAGAATGGACTGAATTTATTTTGAAGGCCAGACTAGAGTGTGGTCTCATTTCTCCACAGTCTGCCATTAACAGGCATAAGAAGGAGCACACTTTAAGGGGAGGAAAAAAAGCCATTTTTTTCTCAGAATAATTGAGTAAAGATAAAACAAACTGAAAAATCATGTGCCCCAGTATCAGGACGGTTTGGGTTTCTGGTTTGACATATAGTGTCAACTTGAGTACATGTATAGCCCTCACTGCTGGGCCTGTGTTTGGGCTCCAGATTCTGGGATCTTTGAGGAACCACGATGCTATGGCAACGGGGTATCTTTATAAACTACTAGAATGTTAAAGATGGTGCTTATTGTCACTTTTATCATAAAAATGTAAAATTCACAACATGGCATGGGGATCCTGCCCAGAAACCACCCAAGTAGCCAATGGTTTGCACTGTCTTTCGAATAATCTTTTTATTTCGTCCCCTATGAAGTCTGGGAGACAAAGGCAAGAATGCTAATGAGGCCACACTGCATGGAATGGGGTCTTTTCTCTTGAAGGAAGGAATCCTTGAGTTTGCAGATGGTGTCACTAAAATGATTTTTTTTTGAATCAGTGCTTTTAATTGCATCTTGATGGGACTCTCTGGATAAGCTTATGAAAACAACTAGTGACTAGTTCCACCCGTTCTAGCCAAGGGGGCTCTTGTTTCTCCTTCATTTCTCGAAGCTTTACCAGAGAATTCCAAAGCTCCTCCCCTAGCGCCCACATTTACCGCTGGCGAGGCCAGGCCCGCCCTCGGCTCGGGCCAATAGTGAGGAGAGTGACGTACCTCCAAGAGGAAGTGGTCCCGATGGGCCCGAGTGGGGTGCGTGCCGACATGGTGAGACCTCCAGGGGAGCTGGTGTCTGAGTGAGGGAATGCATGTCGTGCTCTCTGATGGGTGTGTCTGAGGTCACAAATCTCCAGCCCAGATTTCCAGGCCTTTCACCGGGTGTCCCGTTAGTGCGGTTACCATAGCAAAAGGAAAATGTTTTAGAGTCTTTCAGCAGCACCACGGAGTGAGCCACATTCTTGATGTTCGAAAACTCACAGGGGGTGTTTGTGACAACAGATTCTTAAAGGGACATCTCTCAATGGCTTCACTGGCTTCTTCCACTTCATAGGGCAGCGGTTCTCAACCTGTGGGTCGCGACCCCTTTGGCGGTCGAACGAACCTTTCACAGACGTCACCTAAGACCATCCTGCATATCAGATATTTACATTACGATTCATAACAGTAGCAACATTACAGTTATGAAGTAGCAACGAAAATAATTCTATGGTTGGGTCACAACATGAGGAACTGTATTTAAAGGGCCAGAAGGTTGAGAACCACTGTCATAGGGGCTGTTTAGGCCAAAATAAATGGGGGTAGAACGTAGGCAACTATGCTGCATTTTGGAGACTAGTTAATATGCTTCAAACACGGGCCCCAAACATACACATTCACACACGTCCACTCAAGCGATGACCCTTGCTGTTAACTGTCAAATCTGTTTTCCCCAGGGCATTTTTCTAGTGTTTCCGAATTGAGTTTATGTCTCTGTTCATTCTCCCTTTGTTTCCTGTTTCACGGCAGCCGCCAAACTATTCTCCCTCCGATTTCTTTTATCCCAAAAGTCTGATCCGACGCACAGGACGGTCCCCGTCGCTGCAGGTTGGCACTGTGTGTGGGCCAGGCTTCTGCCGCTCTCCCTCCCGGCTGCTTCTCCCACGTAACCGCCCGGGCCCCCGCTTCCTCTCACCCCACAGAGTGCACCTCACGACTGACTCTGGCTGTCTTCTCTGATTGGCCTTTTCCTGTAGAGCAGTGGCTACAGCGTTGTCTTGATTAAAGCAGACGCCTTAGAAGCTACCGTGTGGTGCCGTGTTCACACGTTTGTTCATTGAACAAATAATTTGCCGAGCACCAGGCGTAGTGTGGGCTGGATGCTATAACGTAGACTAGTCGGGAAGAGCAGACAGATAGGTACATAATTATGGAAACATATCACAGGAAGTGGATCCATCGCTCAGGGCGGGTCAGATGAGCCAAAGGGTGCAGGAGGCACTTCCTCGAGGCTGGACGGGACAGGGGGGCCCAGAAGGGAACAGCACAAGCATGGTGGTGGGCATAGGCTTGGGTAGGGAGTGGTTTGGCTCATAAACAGGTCGTGAATTAGGAGAAGAAACAAATGAGACCAGCACCTATTCTTCAAAGGCTAAGAGATTTACATGCACTCTCATCCACTCTTTCAGAGAATTCCTGTGTGAGAGCTATCCTTATTCCCATTTTACAGATGGAGGGACTGAGACCTATCATAGTTAAGGAACTTCCCGAGAGTTACCCACCGATAAGTGGAAGGGCTAGGATGAGAACCCATAATTCATGTTCTTTCCACTATTGCACAAGGGGAGAGAGGGAGGAAACTGGGAAGACAGAGAGAGGAGCGCATTAAATGCTGGCTAAGTCTGCTGGCAGCATGACCCGTCAGGGTCCCACAGAAGCAGGGAGCATGCAGCCAGCTCCACAGATGAGCAGTGAGGCAGGAGATGGTGCTCCCAGCACAGATGCGGCCATCTCTAGGCGTCTCTGAGAATCAGTGGAAACCTGGGCCTGTTGAACGACAAAGTGACCTTCCACACCCACCTTTGTGCAGACAAAGCCCATCAGTGGCTCTGCCGGCAACGCCAGAGGGCAGTGCCGCTCCCGCCTGGGCTCCGCGGGCGCCTTTGCCCTGGGCCTGCCAGGCCCGCCCTCAGGAGGAGAGGCGTTTCGGTTTAAACTTCTCCTTGGAATGATTTGAAACGCAGTTAGATGTATCGAGTTCTAAAGTGGAAGGAAATCTTTCAGACATCAACCCCTAAGCTGCTTCATCGGCAGAATGGAGCCAGCCCCCGGCTGCGCAGGCCATCAGCAGGGCCTCCCGCAGACTCCAGGCCTCGGGGGTGTTGCATCCGCCCGCGATGCTGGGTGCCTCCAGCGCAGGCTTGTCATGTGACTTTCATTATGTCCTAACGCTTCAGCTCCAGCGGTGGGGTATCCCATAAAGTGGAATTATAGTCTCTTGAGCCAAAGATCGTCCCCATTGTAAGTGAGAATGCTCAGAATGAGTGCCTCTGCTCGGCAAGAAGGGGCTTTTTCGATCATTTTGGGGTGTCTTCCCCCAATAGGACACTTTATAACTCAGAGTGTTCTATTTCACCATCCTAAGGCAACAACCAGGTGATGCCTCTTCGTGACTTGGAGGGAAAGACCACCATCAAGTGGGAAGTATTTTGGTTTGCACCAGACCCTTACATTTAAGAGATGCGGAGCATGGCGAGAAGTGGTGGGTCAGAGAGAGAGAGAGGTCTGTCTTGAGTAACTTCTCTCTTCCTATCCTGTTATGCAAAGGGGACATCTGATCCCCGTTATCCAGCTGCAAATATCGAGTCACCTGTGGCTCCTTCACAGAAAGCTGGAGCTGTAGACAGTTTGGGGCCTGGGAGAGAAAACAGGCCTTTGGCCGAGGTCCCCTCCACCCCGTGCCTCTGAAGAGCTGGATGTGAAGAGCAGATTGGGTCCATAGGTCACACTCAGTACTGAGCGCTTGCAGTTCCTGCTGCCATTCACTGTAGACAAAGCTCATGATGTTCCCGGGGCCACCTTTGGAATAACTCGAGGGGACACTTGCTTTCATTCTAAAAGTGGGCTTCTCTCTGCGGTGGCTTTGGAGTCCAGAGCATGAAAGGGCTGCCATACAAACTGGATGTGAGATTTTTGTTTATTTTAAAACTAACATTCACCTGTTATACACTCTTACAAACTTGTAAAACAGGGGTCGGCAAAAGTAGGGTCACAGTTCTGAGTACGCAAAACAGAGTTTATTCTGGTATTATTATTTATTACTGTATTATTTTCCATACCAACAACTGTAAACCTACATTCGCCCAACCCTGTATACAAAATACCATGTGTGTATTTTATATAAATATATATTTAATCCACACCCAAGTTTATGTTTTACTGGTTATTTTAGAGAAAGGGCAAGGGAGAAAGGAGAGGGAGAGAGAGAGAAGTATCGATGTATGAGAGAAACGTTGATCTGTAGCCTCCCCTCCCGTATGTGCCCCCACTGTGGATTGGACCACAGCCTAGACATGTGTCCTGACTGGGAATACAACCAGCAATCCTTCAGTGCATGGGGCGATGCTCCAACCAACTGAGCCACACAGGCCGGGGCTCATGTGTATATATTTTTAGACGAGCTCATTAGGGCCTTATGTATGTCTAGAACAAGGAAATCATATTGTGGATTTTTGTTTTATTAAGGTCGCTACAATACATGCTGCGTTGTTCCCAGCTTTTGCCCTGTTCGAATGTTTTGTTCTTGTTGGTCTTTACAATCCATCAGGATGTGTAGGTATCACGATGGAAGCTGGAGAGACAGTGAGGCCTCCTGGCCAGAGTGAAGGCTGATGGCACCTGTGAAACTCTCCGGAGAAGGGGGTTGTGCCCTTTGGCCCCTCCTGCTTCCGCTCAAACACAAATTCCTGTTTCCAAAGTAGTTGGTCTCACCCTTTCTGGAGAGTCAGCGTTTGCAGGTTTTAAAAGTATTCCTTCTTCTGCAGCGACCACCGCCTTGTCTAGTGAACGTCAACAAAAACCCCAGGCAGGTACTGTCACCCTCAGCGGCACTCTGCGTAAGGTGTCCGTCACCTTCCGACAGTAGTTGTCCCGTCGGTGCTCACAAGATCTGCCCCCTCTGGTTGCCAGCTGCCTGTAGTGCCTCCCCTTCTTAGAGCATGGCTTTGGGTGAATGCGAAGTAGATGAAGTAGTTGTTGCATCTGCTCCTGCTGAGTGGGGAGGGCGGGGGCAGCGAGGGGCCTGCCGGACTCGCCTTCTAAGACTGGACGAGGCGGCATGGTGACCATAATCGAAAGTAAATGGAAAATGTCGTTTCTCTGCTCACTCGAAAGGCAGAGCTCTGGTAAGTTTGTTTGTTTTTGTTTTTAATGGTCAATATTTGAAGGATGACAAGAGCTGGAGTCGAAGCATATATCGTCAGTGTAATTTTCAGTCTGTGACTCTGCCCTCTGAGTGGTAGGACAGATGGACAATGTCAACGCCTAGGGGGAATCAGCTGAAAGGTGGTTAGAGGGCTTTTTATTTTTACACAAAGAGTTCATACAGAAAACAGAAAGACGCGCGTTTTCAAGCATCTGCCATTAGTGATCAAATGCCATTTTTTTCTCTTTCTCCTTGAAATGAACTACTTAGTCTACTGGTAAGACCTCTCTTTGTTGGTGGGGTTTTCTTTTTTTATTTGTTTGTTTTGAGGAAAATAAAAATCTTTATTGAAATCAAAAGTGAGTGCTTAACAGTTTGCTAAGGAAATAAATGTAGGTCATACAGGCCCCTGCTTCACCAGAGATTGAGTGAGGACTGCCCATACAACTAGAAGGATCTTATGTTGCCAAATACAATGAAGTGATTTGGCTAATCTTATTGGAAAAATACTCTGAGAGGCCACAGCCATTCACAACCTTTTCTATATCTGTATGCCTTCTCCACCCTTCCCTCGCTCCCCGTTCCCCCTCCCCGCTCCCCTTTTCTGTGTCTGTTTTTCTTCTTCTTCTTTTGGCCAAAGAACTGGATTTTTCCAGCTGTGCTTTCAAGTTGTTGTTTTTCTGCAAAGCTGAAGGAAAAGGTGCTTAAAGAAAAGCTAGTAAATGGCATATGCCTTCAATAGCTTTGTCACAGTCCTTGTTTCCTGTCTCTGTGGGCATGCCGCAGGGGGGAAATATTTGACATTATCTTCATTTATAATGTAGGCAAGAGAGTCATTTTGTTCGTCATAACTTTCACAGAGGATTCCAGAAACAAAGGCTGTTGGCCCAGTGCGTTGTTGAATGCATGTAGAAACTTCTGGGTCTCTGTTGTTAGCCTAGATAGCTGAGTGGGTTGAAATAGTAACTCAGGTTAAATAATGGTGCACAAGGATCATCTACAGAAATGCGGATCATCAGTAAACTTTTGTCACAGCCCAATGGGGTGACGTAGAGTTAAGTTAGTGGTAAAGAAGGGATTTTAAAGAAGGAAAGCATGTCAGGAGTTTGTGCTTTTGAGGTCGACACGTGTTTCCGTTTGAGTGGTTTTGAGCGGCTCTGTTGGGAGACAGCTCTGGGCCTTTTGGTGATGTTTGATCAATAGAGACCCTCACTCAGCAAGTTTTGTGTTAATTAGATGGAAAAATACAGCAGGAAGAGGAAAAGGGGTTCTTTGAACAGTAAACAGGATGTTTATTTAAAATGCAACATATTAAAGTTCTAGATCTTTGGAATCAATATGTAAAATTCCAAATATTGAAGATGGAAACTCTAAGATAATAATTCCGTTCTTCAAAGTACTTTTGTGATCGTCCTAAGGGAGAGACCTCTAATCTCTGCTGATTGAGCAAACACACTTTGGGGGCCACGAGGGAATGTGACAAAAAGCAGCGATCCCGCACGCGCTTTAGCCTTGAGCGCAGGTCAAAGGGCAGCCAGTCACGTCCTGTCCTGGCAGGTGAGACAGGCCCGGGCAAGGTCACCGGTCAGCGGGCAAGGTCACCGGTCAGCACCAGATGCACAGAAGGTCATTAATTACTGGCGCTGAGCCCTAGGCAGGACGGCACTGCCTGGAGGGTACAGAACCACCTCTGAGGGGCCTTCTCAAGAGGGGAGGGCACTTGTCGGCTCCAGGTGGGACCGCGGCCCCAGGGCCTGCGATACTTTACTTAACATCTGAGTTCTGATGGAGCCACCTACGTGTGGCAGCTGCGGAGAGCTCTAGGGAAGTCTGGTCCACGCAGCTCATGTTCTAAAGGACTGTCCTCCCTTGAGCAGAACAGAGTCAGCGCCGTCCTTCATGTTTCAGATTAACTGGCTACGAAACCCAGTCTAGCGTCAAATGTCTGGGAAGTGCCAGGCAAGATGCTTGAGCTTTAGATGTACTGTCTCATTCCTCCCTGTGAAGTGGGGCTGTTACTACCCTCTCCTCCATTCTATAAATGGGGACGTTGAAGCCCAAGGAAGTGGGGGTGGGGGGTAGGGGGAGAGGGAGAGAGAGAGAGAGAGAGGAAAGGAGAGAGAGAGAGAGAGAGAGAGAGGAAAACTTCATGTAATGTCACACAGCCAGTAGAGCCAAGATTTTGAACTAGCCTTTTCGCCTCGCTATATTACAGGATACAAAGTTGTGTTTTATCCCATTAGTTCATTTTAGACAGGAAAGCAGAGAAGGGCTATTGTGCGAAAATAGGCAAGGGAGACTGTAGTCCACCCATACACAAGATGCCTGCGGAAGTGACTGTCACAGGGAGATCGGGAGATGGGGATGCAGCAGAAGCAAACAGTGATGAGCGCAGTGAAAGGAAGAGCCGTGCTGAACCCCCAAGAGACCTGAGCGTGTCTCAAACATCGCTAAGGAGTCCGAGGACGCACACGGCGCGCCAGTGATCTCCAGCAAGAGCCCGAGCCTGGGTGGAGGTGGTGGACATTGACTTGACCTTGAAAACTATCTGATTCTAAAACTCTAAAATATTTACTTTGGAAGCAGAGACTCTTGGGCAGGGGTATACAGATTGGAAGTGATTCTGATCTGAATTACCAGTAAAGAATCAAATGAGACAATAAAAATTCAGGTTGGTGGATAACTCTTAAACCCTTTAACCCAGCAATATATTAGTATATGAGCCAGGTAGATGCTTCTGAGAACGCTGACATAGCTCACTGGACCGTCTGATCCAGTGAGGGAGCAAGGCCGAGAGAGACCGAGCGGAAACAGGCTGGCTCAGCCACGGGGCCTCTTCTCTTCCAGGGAAGAGAGCATTAGAGACCCTCCCGACGTGCACTCGTGTTCTCCAGCTGTGTTCCTGTGAGCACACGCAGGGCAGGAGAGAACAGAGCACTGCGGAGCCAGCCCAGGTGCATTGTTACAGCAAAGGCAGAAAGAATCCCTGACCCACATTTGGCAAAAAGTCAGGATGAGGAACGTGGGCGAGACCCCCAGGCTCAGTGTGCACGTGGTCATTCACATGGTGTCCTAGATGCTGTTCATGAAAACAGGCCTTTGTCATAGCAACGCCAGTAACTGGAGACATCTGACTGTCCTGCATCCTCCC
This sequence comes from Myotis davidii, assembly GCF_000327345.1. Taxonomy (NCBI): domain Eukaryota; kingdom Metazoa; phylum Chordata; class Mammalia; order Chiroptera; family Vespertilionidae; genus Myotis; species Myotis davidii. The sequence goes on along the minus strand of NW_006383012.1, from coordinate 5,461,165 downwards.
CTGCCCCACCCCAGCGCAGCCAGCCAGTGTGGGGTCCTCACCCCACCCCAGCACAGCCAGCCAGTGTGGGGTCCTCACCCCTCCCCAGCACAGCCAGCCAGTGTGGGGTCCTCACCCCACCCAGCACAGCGGGCCAGTGTGGGGTTCCTACCCCACCCAGCACAGAACACTAGAGCAGGGTTCTCACCCCACCCAGCATGGGGAGCTAGTGGCAATAAAAGTATTTTCCGTTTGCAGGCACTCTTTTCTGCTACTTGATCTCAATGTTTTTCTTTATTTCCACCTCCCCTGTTCCATAGTATGTTGATGGGAAATAAATGGCCCCAGTTACCTTATGCTCGGGGGGGGGACTTTAGTGCAGGATGAAGAGCTTGGGCTGTCCTCCGGGTTCAGATCCTGACACTCGCCTGCCTGTGTGGCTTGGAGCATGTGTCCTTTTTCCTCATCTGTGGAGTAAGCAACCGGCCTCACGGGGCTATTGAATTTTTAAATGAGACCAGCCTGGGAAGGGCTGCCGCACAGTGAGTGCGCAATAACTATTAGCTGCTCTTAGCATTCTCCTGTTGTTCCTTAGGAGGTTTCACTTTGACATTGGGTTTGGCCAATAGTAGCTCCGGGTCACTGGAAGCTGAGGACAGCCTGTGGCTCATGTGTGCCCCGCAGGGGGCGCATTCGCTCAGCTTTCCCCAGGCTGGCGTCTCTTCTTAATGGAGGGCTGGCCTTGGTGTCACTTCTGTGTGTTGATTAGGAAATGGATCAAGGAAACGGACTTGCGAGTAGTGTAATTATGTAAATCCTTTCTCAATATACTCAGATTGGGGCATTTTCTCATATTGCGACATGCCCGTGGCTGGAAAATTGTAACTAGAAGGAAAGTGCTTACATGCGGCAGGCCTTGGGGCCTGGCACAGGCCCACCTGTGCACGGTGAGAGTCCCCACCCGCCCTCCTGTCTCAGAGACCGGAGACCTGGCTGAGACGATCAGTGCTTCCTATCAGAGTGAGTCCAGTCACTGCCGGCCTTGTGTGGGCCGGTGAGGTGAGGGGTGTGGTGGGGCGGCTCTCACCATTTCAGAGCTGAGTTACTTAGTGATGCCATACCCTGGTTCTTAGGAGTCCTTTTCACTCGGTGACATTCCTATTCCAGGTGCTAAACAGCAGTGGAAACTTCCCTAAAGTAGATCTAGAACTTACCTTCCCCAAGACAGAGCTACAAGGAGAGCAGGGCCTCCGAGACCAGGCCTTTTCCAGAAGGGGCCGAGCTGCGGTAGGAGGCAGTGAGTCCGGCTCATGCATTTCCCTCCCGCCCCTGTCACCACAGGGTTCTCTAAACATCTGCTCTAAAGAGGAGTTTCTCTTATCTTCCCTAGCGGCTGACCGGTATAACTGGGCTCAAATTATGCCTTTAATATAAGTCAAGTGCCCACACACAGAGTGTTTGTTTAAAGTTAATTCATTCTAGCTCATTCCCTCAACAAATATGTGCATCCTCTTTGTACTTGTGCAAATCATTGGGCATATGCTGTGAAAAAATAAACCCTATGTGGACAGAGATCACAACTAAAGTTAATGAGGGAGATAGGCATGATGCAAGGAAACCAATAACCATGAAGTTATACATTTTATTCCTGAAGGAGAAGAGTGGCACTATGAGAAAATAACCAGGGCAGTCAGCTCCGGATTGAAAAGTCAGGGAGGGCTTCTTTGAGGAGGTGATACTTAAGCTAAGACTGAAGGAGGGGGAAAAATCAACTAAGTAACATTGGGGCTCAGGGCATTTCAGACAGAGGGAGCAGCGAGGTAAGAGCCCTGAGCATGCACCATGTCCTGTGAGCGATGGAGTAGCAGAGAACAGCAGGGATCAAATCCTGACGCCCAGGAGTGTGATTTTGTTCTAAGAGGACACTGAGGCCAAAGCAGGATGGTGATGATCCAAATTATGTTCTTACTGGGTACCAAGTAGATTCAAAAGGAGCAAGAATGAAGGCAGAACCCCACAGAGGAGGCCATGGTCACAGTCGAGATGCGCAGGTGGTGGCAGTGGGTTGTGGCAATGCAGACAGAGAAACGTGCTTGCAGGCAGAGCCGGGACCTGTAGGGCACAAGGGAGAGAAGGTAGAAAGCACCCCCACCCCCTGCACTTTCACAGCTGACTGTGCAGCCAGCTATCCACCTTTCTCTCCAGGTTATTCAGTAAAGTTACAAATCTTCCCTTTCTTAACCAGCTTGGTTTTGAGCAAAGCTTAGGGACTCAGGCCAGTCTTGAATCTGCAGCCATGGCCTGAAATCTTACACGTCACTGTCTTTCACAGCCCACCAGGACTTCCTCCGAAAGCATCTATTCCAGACCAGGCTCCAGCATCCCAGGGTCCCCGGGCCACACTATCTATGTAAGTCTCCGCTTCTGGAAGGGACTTCCGGGACAGGCGAGGCAGCCGTCGTCGTAGTGGATGGATAATGCAAAATGGAACAATTCAAAACGACTTCTGTTTCTCTTCTGAGACCATTTTCATTTTTGTAGATCAGCCTTCTCAATCATGTACTCCTTCAGGAACTTAAATTTATCTGTGAACCTGACCATCCTGAGCTATCAAGTAGATGATCCATAACATGCAGAAATACAATGCAGGACTTAAAAACTATTCTGCCTAGCTTGCAGCTAGATATTTGGGGATTAATGATACACTTACTTTATTTATTTATTTATTTATTTATTTATTTATTTTTGGTTAATCCTCACCTGAGTGTTTTTTTGCATTGAGTCAATAAGAAAATAAGGAAGGAAGGGAGGGAGGAAGAGAGAGAAGGAAACATCAATATGAGAAAAACACATTGTATGGTTGCTTCCACACACCCCGACCAGGGCCAGGGATCAAACCTGCAGCCCAGGTACATGCCCTTGGCCAGGAATCGAATCTGAGACACTTTGGTGTGCACACCAACGCTCTAACCATTGAGCACCCGGGCCAGGGCAAATTATACACTTTATATTGAGTAGTCTTAAATTCTGCCACCATGGTATTTCAGTACTTAGTTACTGGTTAAATATGCAGTTACTGATTTTAGCCAGGTGGGAGTTTTCCTTCTCTGGAGTAAACTGAGGGAAATACCCTAAAGGTGTACAGGCTTCTGTACTTGATGAATTCCATATAGACTTTTTCCTAAGCTTTTGGTGACTTATAGTTTTAATGTGATTAACATATAAGGGGCAACTTTCTAGAGGTCACCTGTGCTAAGCTAGGTGTTTTGTTTTTGCCTATTTTTAAGGTTGTCACTTTTTGAGCCCGTAATGAAAAGCACAGACAGCAGTTCCCCGGAGGTGAGACTGCAGAGTAACCTTTCTCTCTGCTCTTTGCCAGGCAAAAGTGGACAACGAAATCCTGGATTACAAGGACTTAGCAGCCATTCCCAAGGTCAAGGCGATTTATGATATCGAACGTCCAGATCTTATTACCTATGAGCCTTTCTACACTTCCGGCTATGATGACAAGCAGGAGAGACAGAGCCAGGGGGAGGTAAGAAGTTCCTACAAGTTTCGAGTCGTGCAACAGCTTACGTCATGTGTATAAGAACTACCAGTTGGAATCTAGGCCAGTCAGAGGGTCCTTTTGATTGCACATTATTCACAGCCTTCCATCCCAGGTGCTTTAAGGTCCTCAAAAACCTGTGCTTGGCCTCAGGAGGTTACAGAGAGGCAGGGGAGCAGACCAACCGCACGAAAACCAGGGGAAGGATGAGGAAGCATTCATACCTGGTGGTAGGATAGAGGAGCTGGCCTGCTGAGAAGGAGGCCGAGCTCACAGGGGAGTCTGTGAGCTGCACAGAAGGAATAAGGCAGGTAGGGTCTTCTGGGTGGGGATGGCGGCGTGGGGAGGTCTGGTCTTGGGGCCAGCTGAACTATATTTATGGGGATCATGAGGAGAGAGAGTACACCCTGCAATTTTGACAGCTGCAGTTTTTAACACAGGGTGATAATTAGTATGTGCAAGAATAGAAGAATTTCGAGAGATGGTGCCACAATATAGTACAGGCGTATGCGCCAGGGTTCTGGAATCAAATCACCCGGCGTAACCTGGGCACTCCACATGCTGGTGGCATGACGTTAGCCATGTGACAACCATGGTGACCTAGTTTCTTCACCTGCACAACAGGGTCATGACAGAATCTCCCTCCGGGTGACAGTGAGGGTTAAATTAACTACCAACTCAAGATTAATATATATATCATATCTAAGCAATGTATTATCTGTGAACGCTCATGTATATGAACTAACCTTTTGTAGCAGTTAGCAGAGAGCTAGGCTGGCGGTGAATATTCAGCCGTGACCATTGTTACTGTGGTTTGTAACTGTCCCCTAGGGGTGTGCTAATGCTTTTCCAGCCGACCACCCTGCTGCTGGGCCAGCACCACTGAGCCCGGGGGCCTCCCCCCGCCTCCCCCCACCGGGGCTCGGAGTTTCCTGCTGTCATCTCCTACCCAGGTCTCTGGGCTCTACTGTATTTCCCCTGGACTAAATTATTCTTCCCTCTAAATTTGTTTCCCTGTTATTACACCGGAATCACGTACACAGTAGTTTGAGTTCACTCAAGTTCTGGTCTGAAATCAGCCATTCAGCCAAGGTGGAAACGGACTGTACATGTAACAGCGCACAGTGCCGTGCGATCTTAGATGAAGAAAAGGCATGAAAATGGGATTTTGTTTAATTTGTTCACAATTATTACATAATATTTATTTTGTAATTATATTTACTTACAGTCCTATTTCTGTTTATTTAGAAGTACCATATATTGTTCATTTTTGTTTATTTTCCGATCTGGGTTTTACTCTGCAATTGAAATGGTCGGTTGGGCAGGGAAAGTGATATCCGTTTTCACATAGTGCCATCTAGTGGTCAAATAGGCATAGCTGCACCTGCGGCCACTCAAATGCAGCTGTAGGAGCAACTTGATGATGTATTCCTTCAGTTATTAACACTTCCTTCATAGAATCCTTATACTGCCATTCTAGAAACACCGGAGGAGTAAACTTGAAATTCTGGGTGCCTTAGAAAGCAGGGGTAGGGCGGAGCCTGAAGGTGAATGGTGGTCAGGTTGGCAAGGCCACCAGGGCAGGATGCCACAGACCCGGTCCTTACAGGCCTGTTTCGGTCATCAAACCATTGTATGTGATTGCTGTGCTTATCATTTGGTTAATAATCATGTTCACTGACTTCTGTAGACACTGTAACTCAAAGCAGTAAACAGCACTGGTTGAGCATAGAGGGGGAATAACTCCCATTTGTCTAGCTCAACCACATATATTTATCAAAACCCGTGGTTCTTAGGCAGAAACATGTGCCACAGTCACCCGGGAACTATGTGCCTGCTGAGCCCCATTCTCAACTCACTGCATCAGGAACGGGGGCAGGCAAGGGGTGCAGGCACGAGTATTTGGAATAATGTTTCCAGGTGATGCTGACATACAACACTGACAACTGACAAGTTAATAAACATAGTGAATTTTAATTCTCTCTTATTCTTCTAGTCTCCAAGGACTTTGTCTCCTACTCCATCCGCAGAAGTAAGTGCCATTCTTGAAATTTATAGTGGGTGGAGCTGGGGAGTTGCTCAGACCTGTCCTAGCCTAGGATTTGGGGGAAAGGACATTAAATAAAAGAACAGAAAAAAACTGTGCACGAGATTATGATGAATTAGAGGCCTGGTGCACAAAATATGTGCACCTGGGCGGGGGGCGGGGGGGGGGTCCCTCGGTCTGGCCTGCACCCTCTCACAGTCCAGGAGCCCTTGGGGGATGTCTGACTGCCACAGAGGCGAGAGAGGCTACCATCGCTGTGCTCGCCAGCCATGAGCCCAGCTTCTGGTTGAGCGATTCACCCCCTGTGGGAACGCACTGACCACCAGGGGGCAGCTCCTGCGTTGAGCATCTGCCCCCCTGGTGTTCAGTGTGCATCATAGCAACCAGTCATTCCACCGTTCGGTCGATTTGTATATTAGCCTTTTATTATATAGGCTGTAGGCTTCCTCGCAGGTAAGATAGGGTTAAAGGCACAGCAGTAAAGTTCTCTTTACTGGAGACTGTGGTAAAATCAGCCTATGTTTCTGAGTGGTAGGAAGGGTCTACAGGGAGTGAGGCCACTTGTCCCAACATGAGGCTCTCTCCCCTTATCCATAGTTACCCAAATCCTAGCAGACTGGATTATCTGAAATGGCCAACAGTGGTCATAGTGTGTCCTGTGAACAGCCACCTTCATAGGAGGCCACACCTTTTAGCCTAAAATAAATTATCTTTTCCCCCTTCTCTGGGTAAACAGACTTCACAGTGGCTGTAGTACCGCTCCCAAAATATAACAACTCCCCCACACTGTACCCCACATCCCAGTGTCAGGAGTTTCTAGGCTTACCCTTCCCCCACATTCACTACCTACTTGGTGACCAGTGGCTTTCGGTCGTCCCTACATAATTTTCCTTTGTGGGGTGGCTCTGAGACTAGTGGCCCAAGCTCAGACCAGCCCAGACCCGAGCACGGTCCAGCACCAAGTCTGCCCCAGGCCTTTCTTTCATTGCAGCCATTACAGCTAATAACCAAGGGACTGCGTGTCTATTGTGCTTTCTATTATTTTGCATTTCCTTAGGTATCCAATGAGCAAACTCCTCCGGAGTTAGATCTAGCCCCACCTAAAAATAACAATAAATAAAATCAATAGTCTTGTCTCAAAACCAAGCAACTTTCTGAATCTTCAACATAAAACTGAACTAATCTTAAGTTATTGCTATAACTTGATACAGGAAAAACTCGGTAATATTCTGATGGTCTGTGGCTGCGGGCTGTGAATAATCAATTTCTATTAGCATTCTGATCATTACAGCTGAGGTTATGAAGAATTAACTTCTCTTATTGAACGGTTGCAAGATTCAGGCACATAATCTGGGGACTTTTTGTTTCATTGTTGTTTTTATTTGATTTATTGTGACAGCCCATTAGGATCAAGCCAAAGCCTCTTGCCATGTGCTTTCAGATTTCACGCAGCCCTAGGTGCTGAGGTGTTAACATAGTCATTGCTCACACACGCTTCCCACCTTCTACTATGTCAGCAGAAACTTCAGGGGTCAACAAATTCCTGAAATGCCAAGCATTCTAGTACTCATCCTTTAAACAGTGATCTATTACGTTGATGCCTGGGGCTTTTTGCCCTTTATTAGGTATAAAGGGCAAAAATATAGAAATAATATATTATATTCTAGACTTGGACATGGGTGACATGCTGATGGTGTTATTATGCCCTCATTTACTTAATTGCTCCCTAACTTGCTAAGCATGTAATACAAAGTTTGCTCCTTAAAAATGGTGTTATTTTAAATATCTTTGAGTAAATTCTAAAGATCATTTAAAGATTTTTTTTATTATTCCCTTGGAATATGTTTCCCAAAGTTGAAAGTAGAATGACTGAGGCCACCACCAGCTTGTTCTCCAGGAAAATCGGCTTAAAATGTCACCAGATGAGTGTTGTGGACACTGTGGGCTGGCGGTCAGAACAGGGGCTGAGATTGGAGCGGGAGGTGGGCTCTGAGGCGGGCTCTGCCTGTATGAGCTACACTCGTACCCATGGGTCTCCTACCTGCTCGGAATCTTCTGGAACAAGGGGAAGCAATAGTATGTGTCCCGCCTTCCTTATTGTGCAGGTCTGATGGAACAATGTCTGTGAGCAAACGTCATAAGCCTGAAAAGCCCAACACACACGTAGTCATTGGAATGACTCCCTTATCCCAGACTCTGTCAATACTGGAGTCTGTCATGCCTGCCTGTCAGAATCCGGGTAAATGCAAGTACTATAGTTCTTGAACAGAAGGCATGAACCACGAATGCTTGTCTGCATGATGTTTAAGGACTAGGGCCCTGAAGTGTATCCATGAGCCCCTGGGCAGCTTTTGTGGGACTCAACATCACTTGAACGTGACCGTGGCCCGGGTGCATGCTTTGTGCCCACGCTTTCTCGCACTGTGTTTCCAGGGCTACCAGGACGCTCGGGACCGGATGATGCACCGGTCCACCAGCCAGGGCTCCATCAACTCCCCGGTGTACAGCCGCCACAGCTACACTCCCACCACGTCCCGCTCTCCCCAGCATTTCCACAGACCTGGTAAGGCCGCTGCTCCCAGGGTTCACTCTGTATGATAGTCCGCGTTTCTGTGTGAGGCTTTCTCCCCATCGCTGAGAGCTGGCTGCCGAATACTGACCCCTCTTCCAGAAAAAAAACCACAAGAAAAAAAAAAAAAAACCACAAGAAAGAAAAACACCTCCTATTGACTATAGTTTGTGTTGCATCTTTTCTTAAAACAGAGTTACTTTGTGGTTATATTCATTATGATTTATTAAATAATTACATTTGGATAGGGAATGACAGTAAGCAAAGGAGGGTGTTTTGGGGTTTGGTTTGGTTTTCCTTTAGTCTTGAAGAAGATTTCATCTTTTTTAGACTTTAATGATCTCCAACAGAAACTAGTTTGATGTACCTTTTAGGCACATCAGCCTCATCCACGATCCAGGATTAGCCATTTGTTGGTGCGTTTATTCCGTTTCTCTTCTCCAGGCACGTGGTGTTACCGAGCATGCTTGGTTAAGCACCTCCTAGAATAAAGTATTGTATACAAGCTCAGGGTTGTATATTACTTTTATGATACATTCCAACCCTAAGGTTTTGAATCAGACTTGGGAAACATTAGAGATGTATTGTGAGAGAGAATATGAAATTGTAACGGACTGCCGTTGACCTTTATCTGTGCAGAATTTGACCCCTGTTAGTGGGTGTCTCATATGGGGAGTAAAAAAAGAATGGGGGGGGGGTCCCAGCACAGATCCAGAATTCCCAAGAAAGGGATTCCCAAAGGAAGACTTGGGCCTTTTGAACAAACTCGTGGTTAGTGGTGACATGCATCTATGAAAACTTCATTGTAAGTTTCTTGCTTCTGCACAACTGATGAGGACAAACCCCCTTATATGCTAAAATAAAACCAAAGGAAATGAATAAAAAGTAAAAGGATTGCAATCTTTTCTCAAAAGCCATAGATTTAATGCTATTAGCGGAATGAATTTTTATTATTTGATCCTTCAGTAATGTATAGTATTTTTTCTAGACTCAATACTTTGTTGAGATACAGTCATTTTCATATTGAAGTTAATGAGAATTTTCAGGCAACGAATTCCTTTCTCTTTTCATGTACAAGTATATTCATTTCATGTGTGCCCTGGACCTGGGTCTGGATGTAAGCCTTTGTCCATCTGGGTGGCAAGAAATCCTTTAAGCTGCCCCCCTGTGTGTGGGCATGTTGCTGAGGGAGGTCACTGAGACCCCAACTAAGACCTTGTCAGAATGACATGGGGCTGCTGGGAAATTGTTCCGGAGCCCTCTGAGGGGGAGGGAGGGGTACTGCTTCCCTTCAAGGCCATGTCCTGATTGAGCACTTGAAAGTTTTCATCTGTCCTGGTCACGGTTCTAATGTCAGTAACCTTCAGAAATTCCCCCTTCTCCGTATCCCTCCGTCTCTCCTTCACAGTGTGTGACAGATACGCGATGCCATGATCAGGCTTTCTAAGCATTTTTTCAAGGTCTGCCCTAGTGAAGTGAAGCTGGTGTGGTCCTGATAGCATACCTGTGGTCTGTATAGGGGTGGGGGACGTCTGGCCCACGGGCCATGTAAGGTTCCCCACATCATTTGGTCTGGCCCTGCCAAGGATTTAGGGGCGAGTTAATTAAATGTTTGGCCACACAGCAGGCTAATCTTTAAGTTGGTAATTTTGTATGGCCCACGAATGACGTGATAAATATCCACATGGCCCATGGTGGAGAAAAGGTTCCCCAACCCTGGTAGAGCACCTCAAGTTATCTACTCCGAAGGTCCTAGATGCCAGGCGAGGATGCAGGCGAGAGAACAGCGCTGCCCCTACCCAGTTCTCAGGATCCTAAGCAGCTCTTAGCCACCCAGGGAACACAGACAGGGGTGGGGTCTTTTTCCTGTGCCAGCAAAATAAAATTAGACTTCCAGGGGGAAGATGTGCAGCTTTAAAAAGTAACAAGACTCTGTCCCTTACACATCAGTCCTTCTTTTCAAGGTTCCTGCAATGACTGGCACTTTTTGGACATGTGCTTCCGAGGTTCTGGTTTGTCAGTTTTTAAAAACAGCCGGTTTGGGGTCTAAATGATGTGCCCGGTACTGGCTGACCCATAGCTGGTGGCATCCTAATCCGGGGGGGTGGGGGGTGTCTTGGTGACCATTCTTTCTCTCTAAGGCCCTTCATTCTCAGAGAGCGCCTCTGTACCAACCTGAGCCTGGACATCTGCAAATTCTCCCCACTTGCCTAACCCTTAGCAGGAGCTTCCTTAATCCTTTTGCCTTCCTCCCTTTTCAGACTCCTGATGAATGATCTTGACCCCCCTTCCCCCATCCCCCCCTTGCCTGGTCCCTGCTCCTGTGTTAATTTCTGTTCTTCTCTTCTGTTTCCATCTCGCCCGCCCCGCCTCCTTGCCGCCCAGAGCTGCTGTCTCCTGGTGTGCAGAGGTTGTCCTACCTGCGCACCAGCAGCCTCAGCTCCGCACACAGCGACTCCCGCCCCAACTCCCCCTTCCGACACCACTTCATCCCCCAGGTCAAAGGTAAGGAGGCAGGCTTCCAGGCAGCACCGCCTGCTGGAGAGTTATTAGCACCAGGAGGCTAATAAGGCGATCTCCAAGGGTCAGCCCGAGCTCCCCTGGCATGCCTGCCTGTGTGGCGCCTGCACCAGCCGTGCCTTAGAACTGGCATAGCACCTCCCGGTGGAGAAACATGTCACTTCTAAGGGCCCTCGATGAGGAAACAGGAAGTTTGTTTATGACCACAAGATTGATCTAGAACATATATATTACTATTTTGTTTTTCTGTACGTCAAAAGCAAAATATAATATATAGTTGGGGTATTTGCCTGGTTTTAATATGCGATGTGGCTCAGCAAAACCCAGCGGGATTCAGCAACAGATATTCAAAAGCCATCCTAATGGTGATGAGCCGCTTAACCACTTACCGATATTAACAACGTTTAGACCGTATAGAAAACATCGACGGTGAGGGAACTTAAATGTCTAGGTGTGAGCCGACCGAGTCATCTTCTGTTGGCCTGCCCTGGTGTCTGCATGATGGAGGAGCGAGGCTTTGCCTTCTGAACTCTGTTCCTGTCTCCCATTCCTGCCCGTCCCCTTTATGGCATTCCTACTGTTTCCTTCATTGTCCTTGAAGCTTCTGTAGCAGCCCCCCACGGGGCTCTGTTCCCCTCCACCGGCTGGGGAAGCCAAGAGCCCCAAAGGAATAAGGCAATAAACAAGTGTGCACTCCCACAAGGAGGCTAATTCTTTCCATAGCCTTGATTTAAACCAATGAAAGGAGCTAAAAGGGGAGGAGCAGGCAAGCACAGATGTGGTCAGGGGTTTGAGCCAGTCCTGAAGGATTCTTACCTGGTTCCAAGTGCTTGTGTCACTAACGCTTCTGTTGTGTAGCCTAAACGCTGTTGTATTTGAAAGATCGCTTGCAGTCTACTCAAGCTATTTCTTTTTTGCTCACTTGGATTTTTGAGCATCTGAGTCCTAAAATACAGATGTTTTGTGCTGATCAGCATGTAGTCATTGTATGTGTGCTAGGCTGGCATTTTCTGTGCCGTGAAAATAACATTGCTGACATGCTTATTGAAGACACACTATTTGCCATTAACAAAGAGACCCGTCTTTTTTGGTAGATGCAGCACTTTCTAAAATTCTCAAGATTATTTAAAGTGGTCTTGGAGAGAGAGAGAAAACTTTTTTTATATAGATGAAAGATGATACTTTAGACAAGTTTATAAAACCATAAGAAAGTATTGAAGAAACTTCAAAGATGTATTTTAAAGAGACTTGAATATAGGAGCCCCTGGCCAAATCAAGATTTTGTTTGTTTTTAATACACCAGGGAAAATACATTTTTAATTCATTGAGATGTAAACGGCCTTGTTTGGTTATGTTTCCTCTTTCTGAAGAGGTACTTTTCGTAGAAAGAAAAGGGCCGTGTGCCCTGTAAGGTTATACAAAGTTTGTACAAAAGCACCTCACAAAGTCTCCTATACCTTCTGTCTGTGAGCAGCCTTAGGAGAGATGGATGGCCCACCCATAGGGACGCTGGAGTCCTGGGTGGGGTACTCTCTCTGTCACTAGCCAGTGTGGGACCTCGGGTGTTGGCTTGACTTTGAGTGTTACTCGCCTCACCTGTGAAACCTCTCCCAGGTCACTAGAGCGTGTGAGGTCAAGTGCCCCGGTGTGTGTAAGCACCGAACTCAAGTGAGTCTTCGGTGCCCCCTGGGCGTGGTGCTCTTAAAGCACTTTCCGTCTTCCTTTCGCTCTTCACAGCATCTGTGACGTAGGCCCAGAACGGAGATGGAGAGCTGCGGCCCTGGGTCGGCGACCCAGCCAAGGGCTCACAGCTGGCAAGTGGCAGCTCCAGGACCAGACCCCAGGCCTTCCCATCCCTCACTCAGATGAGGTGTGTGCATTTCAGTACAAAGTAGATACAGAGTTTCCCTCTGATTGTCCACCTCTTCTTCACTGGAAAATTGAATTCTTACTGAGGGTAAGACAGACAGCTACTTCAGTCATGTACATTACAAAATTAGCAATTTTTTTATTTTTTAATAGAAGTATCAACTGGTTCTAAAAATTACAGCACCTCTGTGTGTCTAAGTGGGCCTGTATTAAAAAAAAACATGGATATACTTTTCTGTTTTCAGTCTGAATTTGAAGTTTTTGACACAAGTATTATGGATTTAAGTGATAAACGACATTAGGCTAAGAGGGGTTAGCATGACCCTGAACTTATACTTAAAAACACCTGGTAATCTCCCATTTTTCTTTTCACTGCACATATACCTATAGCTTGTTCATATGACAGAGTCTATAGAAAATAAACCAGAAAATATAGAAAATGTAAAAGATAATGTACATCACAGTATATGCTCAGTTTTAAAAGTCGATGAGCTTTTCACCGAACTACAAAATGAACCATGGAGAATTTGTACAGTAACTATAAAAGCCTGGTATCGTTGCATGGCTAAATTCTGATTCTCCAGAGAATTACTTCTTGGTTGTTATGAAAAAACATCTACCCATCCACATGGAAGGCCTCTCCTGCTTCTGGAAATTCCCACGTGGAAGAAACTCATGGCCATCGAAGAAGCACGTGGACAGGGCACCCCAGGTTCCCACGACCCTCCATTGGAACGGTTCCTTTCCTCTTGGAGCTTGTGTTGTGGTCTCAGGGGAGTTTTGAAAACAAATGTTAGCTGGAGAGCTTGAGGCCCCGGGTTAGGATGACCATCCGAGGAACGTGCAGCTAGAAGGGAGGGCCCTTCCACCCTGGCAGCCTGAAGCCCAGCCCCCCAGGGCCCAAGCCCACTTCCTGGTCCTTATCTGTCATGCATGTGGCCCGGGCCCCGGGGTCTGCGGAGCTGAGGGTGCCTGCACGGGTGTAAAGCTGAGATGCGCATCACGGGCTGGCTCTGTCTCAGTGGCTTCCCCGTCCCCTTCCTGTAGCCTCTGTCTCGTTTCCTGTGTCTTCTTTTCTGTCTTCTGACCTTCCTTGCAGCCTCATTCTGGTCTGTCATTGTTGGGTCATTTGGGCAAGTGCATGCCTGGAGAATTGGAATCTTCACTCTGTTTGGATCTGTTTGTGCTGTGCTTTCTGCGTTTCTCTTCCCTCCCTTTGAAATACTGTGAGACATTACGTTCTGTGTCCACGAAATATATCCATCAGATGAGTGGCTCTGGCTCAGGCAGGGATTGGACACTCGCTGAAGGGAGCCATGACACTATTGAAGCTTTAGACAGGGACTAGCGATCTGGGAACTGTCATGAAATTCTAGATGCTGCCAACTTTCAGGAGCCAATCCAAGGATTCATGTGAAGGAACAAAATGGCTGGGAGTGCGCTATATACAATATTATGTGATAAATACTCTATTACATCATTTGTCAGCAGTGCCTTCACTCTGGGCTGATAGGTGATGATGATGACGATACCTTCATATACACTATTTCATCTGCTGCCTCATACATTACTTACGTAATAAACTAAGCACAAAAATAGCCTTTTAGGGCCTCATCGGTTATTTCCTTCCAGGATAGAGTTAAAAGTTTTATCACTTGAAGGTAGGGCATTTAACCTAGCAAAGTTGGAAATAGGCCTCATCTTGAGAATATTTCTTTTTCTTTGAAAAATGACAAAATTTTGTCATGCCTTTGGTATTCCAAGGGTGAAGCACGTGGTACCTAGCAGCACTGTGTATGCTGAGCCCTTATTCCAATGAGCCCTCATGACGTGAGGAAATCATATGGTACAGAGTCGCTCAGATGACATGTTGCTGAGTCTCTCTTTACCTTGCTTTAAACTTTTGTGGGAGATTTATTTTATTTTATTTATATATTTTTATTGATTTCAGAGAGGAAGGGAGGAGAGATAGGAACATCCATGATGAGAGAATCATTGGTTGGCTGCCTCCTGCACGCCCCCTACTGGGATCAAGCCTGCAACCCTGGCATGTGCCTTTGACCGGAATCGAACCTGGGACCCTTCAGTCGGCAGGCCAATGCTCTATCCACTGAGCCAAACCAGCTAGGACTGTGGGAGGTGTTAAATGATTATAGAGTTAAATCTACTTACAAAGACTTGAACACATGAGGGCTTTTTCTAGGAACTAGAAAGGTCAATGGTAGCTGAAGATATGCAGCCAAATAAAGAACTGTGCCCAACTGGTGCCAGCGTTCGGCTGGCATGCACCCCCTGGGAGTTCAGAGAGTCGTGGGCCGCATCCGAGAAGGGATGGGCTTCTACGGCCACTTGCCAGCAGAGCACCTTCATGAAGGGAAGATGTTTCATAGTCAGGCAAATGCCAGTTCCAATAACATGCAGATATTTGTGGGTGCACATGACTCCGGCTAATAATTATCAAAACAAATGTAATGGTGTTTCTTGTGATTGGACATGATAGCCCACACCTGCGCAGACATTTCCCTGAAGTGGCTGATGTTGTACAAGTGCAGGGAGGCTAGAGGCAGCAGGTGCAGGGCAGGAGCAGTGGGGTTCAGAAGCAATAGCACCCCGTGCGTAGGGTCTGCAGGATGAGTCTTCAAAAAACCAACCTCAAAGAAAGCAAGAAAGTTGAGTGTCTCTAGAACTTCTTTGGAGAAGAGCCCATAAGAAGTATCCTGTTTTTCAATGATGGGTCACTCTTCTGGATAATCCCTAATGTTTAGAGGAGTCAAGAATTCCCCTGAAATGAAACAGTTAAATTGGGGTTATTGAGGATCAGCTCTAATGGGAACATTATAAAAACGGGGTGCGATTGTGATCTCATCGCTGCCTTTAATGAAGACAAAGATGGTGCCATCCCTGCAGTGGTGCTCACCACATTAGGCCAGGAAGAGCTGCCGGGTTAGTTCGTTGGCCTCCTTAAATCGTTCATCACAGACATTTGCTGGGCACTCGCTCTGGCCAGGCGCTGTGCTGAGCACACAGATGAATGAGACCGAGTTTGAATTCTTCCTTAGATTTAAAGTGGGATTGTCTCCTAAACATAAAGCATAGTCTCCCTCCCCTGCTTGCTTCTACCTGTGTTAGTAATACTCACTTTTTTCCAGACAGGAACTGGTTGCTTCTTTTTAGGAGAGTGATAGTAAATGAGATAGCGTTTTTTGAAATGAGTTTTTGAATACATCGCAGTTTAGAGTGAAGAGTCATAATTTTTAGAAGCTAATGTCTGACTTAAATAGTAAAGTCTAATTATAATATATTGGGAGCTAGATGCTTAAGTGACTTGGGGGAGAGGGGGAGACAAAAGTTTCAGAATATGATAACCAAAAACTTAGAATATTTATTTGAGCCAGTTAAATTCAGGTTTCACACAAATATCGTACTGCCCATTTGGTACAGACCTGTGCTCTGGTTACCTAAAATTGCACATGTTGAGAGATTAAAACTATGAAATGTGTTGTTTTGAAACTCCAGCAGTTGACACCTTTCATTTTCTGCTGGCCAGATTTAGAACAGTTTGGCCTAACTGAGGAAACTGGCTTTTGTACATCTAAAATTAGTACAATGTTATATGTCAACTATGTCTCCTTTTTTAAAAAAAATTCAAAAGATGGTAGAAAAAATCAGCTCTTGCTATATATTTTTTAAAAATCTATGATTTATTTTAAGTTGTCCTCATTAGATAAATTAATCTTCATCAAAATTTAAAACTTCTGCTTTAAAGGGCTTTAAAGAAAGTAAAAGACAACCCACAGAATGGGAGACAGTTCTCCCTTCACCCCTGCAGTTCGCGTGGTCAGCAGGGAGGGCGGAGGCAGTGGTAGCTCTCAGGGCTCCTGCAGCCACGCCCAGCGTCCTCTCCACACCCCTCCCCCTTCTCCTCCAAAAACACCATGCTTTCCAGCCAGTGGCCAGTCCTGTTGCTCCCGCCCACTGTGACCTCCCATGCCTCCTTCCTTAGGACGCTCCAGCCTTCTGAAATCTGAGCGTCCCCACCCTCTGCCCACCACCCACCTGGCGAGCGTACTCTGCCGTGTCCCGCGCAATTCTCATATTTTTTCTGTCGCTTTCCTGGGGAATTGATGGTGCACACCTTTCTCTGAGTGTCATAATTTTTTCATATGCCTCTGAATACTATAGCAGGGTATTATATTTTGTGTCTTAAGTCTGACTCATTAGGTGGACTCTGGGCCCTGGAGGGCAGGGACTAAATCTCCTTTATCTACTTACCCTCGCTCATAGCTCAGGGCCCAGCCACCCCAGGAGTCCAGTTATTAGAGTGGGTGGTGCCTCCTCTTTGTAGAGAAAGATGGAGAGAGGTATGCGTGGTCCCACAGTCCCTGGAAGAAATGGGCCTGCCTCATCTGGTGTATTTCAAAGAGGAAACAGAAACACAAGCTGCGGTGAAGGCATTTGGGTTGCTCAGGGCAAGGCCCAGTGACCACACAGGCTCCCGGGCGTAGCCTTTCTTCAGAGAAATGCAGTCCAGCCACCAGCCTCTGTCGCCACGCCTGGAAGGCTTGTGTTTGGGTTGTCTGTCCCACTCCTTCACACGCGTGGGATCTAACCATCTAACAACTGGTCCTGAACCATTTCCCGGTGCCTTTCCATTCCTCGTACCGAACGCCCCATCCGATCAGCGCCCTGCCTGCACACAGCTCAGCCCCATGCCTTGGATGACGTGCCCCGCTGCTCCCTGCTTTACCACCGTGACCCGAACTCACACCTCTCTTACGGGAAGCTAAACCTGATCCCCCCCTTGGCCAGCCACGTTGCTACGTTGAGTTTGTTTCTTTCGTTCCTCCTTTTTTGACGTACCTCCTCCCCGTTGGTGGTTTTGAAGTTTTATTACGCTCGCTCGGTTTCCTTGATTGCTGTCCCTTCTCTCATTTTGTTTTCTCCATTCTTCTCATTGGAGGCAATGAGCCGTCCAGCGGCCGGAACTCCCCTCTCCCCCACCGGCCAGACAGCCGCCCTCTAACTCCAACTTACGCTCAGGCCCCTAAACATTTCCATGTTCCAGGTAGGAGCTGACGCGGTCTATGTCATGGTGTCCTGTCGCAGTGTAGAATGTAGCCTTGTCACCTCTGTCTCGTCTCCATTGCTCACGCTCTTTACATTGGGGTGTACAGTTGGCAAACCCTAAATTGCAGGATCTGACCCAGGGGGCCTTTCAAAAACGTTCTGTGTGGAACGCCAGGATGACATTGAAGGGTTCCGTTTTCCCAAGTTATTTTTGAAGGGGTGTGGGAGGCAGAGAGTGAAGGAATGAGGGTTTGAGTTGTGTTGTTTTTACTAAAATTTTAATTTCACCTTTATATCAGCGGCTCCTAAGATATTGCGCTGTGGCTTGGTCATGGACTAATGAGCACAATGGCGATGCAGTGACCTCCTTGTTCTAAAGATGGGACCACAGCGACACTGAGTGCTTTTCTTTTTCCTGTTTCTCCAACGTGGAGACCCTTCCCCTGGGCTTTTCTGAGCGGAGTAAAACGGTCTCTCTAAGCATGTCCCTCACTAACCACCCCCGGAGCCGCAAAGGGATCTTGCAATTTAGGCCTGGTGCTGCCAGCTTCGCTCTGCGGTCGCAGCACCTGTGTCACAGCACGAACAGTCACTGGCCACCGGAACTGGGAAAATCAGAACCCGCCGGCATCGTCATGTTTAGGCTCAGCCCCGTTTGCAAAGGCAAGATTGGCCATCCGAAGTCCCGGCATCATTTTTCCGTGGGAAGCACATTGTTTTGCTTCTTTTAGTTCCCGGAAGTGGTTTAATACATGACCCATTATGTTCATGCTAGTGTACATAGCTGGGATCTGAAATCGGGTTTTTTCCTTTTGCATTCCAAACTGACCTAATAAAACAGAGGAAACGTCATTGAGATTCATTCCCCTAAGCTAGGATTGCCTTTCTTAAAAGTGCCATTGAACCTTGAAAATCAATGTTACGCAGTTGAGCGACCCCCCCCCCTTTTTTTATTCATGAAAAATGCCCCACCAAGATGCAGTGCCCAGGGTTCTGGAGAAACAAAGCTTTTGACATTTCCTGAGTATTTGTGCTCAAAGTGAAATGACAGCATAATCAAACGGGGTCCTGTGTAAATATGTGAATAATATTTGGCATCTCACTCTTTAAAAAAAAAAAAAATGGCCTCTAGGAGTTAGGCAAACATCCTGGTAGTACATCAGACTAGTTTTGCCCATACAAAGTGTTTCTGTGTTTAAAGAAATTACTCCTAGTTTTTCTACATTGCTTTCCACTGTTCCATTCATTAGTTGAGAAGGAAATTGAGCCACTGGTATCTACTGGGAGCTCAATTTCTAGACAGTAGCATTTTGGGGATTTTCTCCAAACTGGTTATGTCTTCCTCACCGTAGAGTATTCCACTGCTTGCATTTCTTCCTGTGTTAGTCCCACTTTTAGTGAAATGTGTATTGGAAATAAATGGCCCGTGAATTAATGACATCTCTATATATGCTAAGATGTATTACAAAGGATTTCACATCACTTAGTGTAGTGATTCGCTCATTCCTGTAATTTCTGCTCCCAGTAACACCGCTCTTTGTAATACAAAAGTTGGCCGTCTGGGTTGTATTTGTTCAAGAGTCTTCAGTTTGGTTTGCCTCTTGCTTGTTCTGTTTTTCCCATCGCGGAACTGGTTCCCATACTCACACACCTTTGCTTTTCATTTCCACAGATCAAGGGATCAACATTTACCGAAAACCACCCATCTACAAACAGCATGGTAAAACCCGCTTCCTCCGCGTTAGCTTTTAAGTAGCAGCGTCTGCTGAACTTCTCTTTGCTGTCCTCTGAAAGGGCTTAGCAGCTGCTGCTTTCGAGAATCAAACCAGGGTGCCCAGCGAATTGTGCCCTGATGTCCTCCTGAGATGCAAACAGTGTGAAATTGGGGTTTCTAGAGGGAGGAGGCGTAGCGTGGTCAGGAAGCTCCTAGCTCATTTCTGAGCCCATCTAACCACGTATGGTGCCACTCATTGAGAAGGGGTAGGACTAGCCACACAATCACTCACAAACACCCTAACAAGACGTGTTTGTTTTTTCTCTGCCATTTAATAATTTAACCAACCTCTATAACTATTTTGACCAGCTTACAATTTAGCTAATTAAAACTAGTGAAAGCCAGCTTTCCGGAACAATTAATTTGACGAAGCCCTATCAGCTTGGCTGTCCAGTTCCCTGGTTTCTTCTGTAGCATGAAGACATCTGTGCCCGGTGATGGAGTGGACGGGATGGAGTGGATGGAGTGACCCGGAGTCCTGGCCCTCGTCCCCGCTCCTCACCTCAATGGCTCTGTGATTTAGGCTGTCATGGACACAATTCCCCTGTCCCTCCGTTTTCTCCAATCTGTGAGTTAGGCTAGTTTGTCTGTGAAATGCCTGCAGGCCAAGAATCACTGCTGTGGATTTAGAGTGGGGCTTTCCTTGTCTGGGAGTATGGAATTTTGAAGCCCAGGTAAATCAGACACCCCCCCACCCCACCCCCATTAGGTCTCTCAATATTTTTTTTAAATATTGCTGCCTCTCCTCTCCCTTACCATGGTCAGGTCCAGGACCTAGTGACTTCTTTTTTTAAAAATATATTTTATTGATTTTTTACAGAGAGGAAGGGAGAGAAATAGAGTTAGAAACATCGATGAGAGAGAAACATCGATCAGCTGCCTCCTGCACACCCCCTACTGGGGATGTGCCCGCAACCAAGGTACACGCCCTTGACCGGAATCGAACCTGGGACCCTTCAGTCCGCAGGCCGACGCTCTATCCACTGAGCCAAACCGGTTTCGGCGAGGTCTCTCAATATTTATCTGCCACCAATCTTGGTGAATGGATTCTTCTAAAGCCAAGATAGGTCTTTAGGTGATTTCAGAAAATTATACACAAATCGTGCCCGGAAATTTGAAGGCTGCCTTTAAAAGGTAATTGACATTAATGAGTCCTTAAGGATTAGGATGACATGGAAAGCAAACAAAGTCAGAAAAGCACAGGGGGACATATTTAGGCCTACATTCTCGGGGGGGAAAGAGAATTTATGTATTTTAATGTTTGTGGAATTACGACTTTCTTCTTCATTCTGTTTTTTTTTTTCATTTATTTAAGATTTTACACCACATGCTTGCTTTTTTAAGTTTGTTAACATTGTTTTTGTTTTTGTTTTTTTTATGGTTTAATGTCTTGTCACCCACTCATTAACATATGAATGTTTACTGACTTCACCAATTCTAATGAGTAAGTACTGTTTGAAGTCACACTTTTTTTTTCTTTTCCAGATTTAAGAATAAGATTCTCAGTTAGATTGATCCATTTAGAGTCTTTTGAAATACTGGAATCTTTAGGCCCTGCCGCTCTAAACAAAAATAATCAAATGACTAAGACTAAGGATGGAATAATGTAAGATGATTTATTTGGAAGGGATTAATTGGCTTCTTTTCTTGAAATTTACTTTGACTTTCCTCTTTTCCTTCAGACCGTTATAATTAATTAATCAACTAGAGTAGCACAACCAAAGCAGCACCTCCCAAAGGCCATTCTGCAGAACAGGCAGTCCATGCAGTGGAAACGGGTCCTCCAGAAACCTGGTGTCCGCCCTGGTGCATTTGGAAAATGCTAGGTTTAGAGGAAGGCACGCTTTTTTTTCTTTTTTGTGATACAGAACTCAGCCTTTACTGCGCTAACACATTCTGCTCTTCTTTAAGAAGAGGGTATTTATGCAGTGCTTTCCAGCCTGAGTTTTTTTTTTTCTCATGAGGTTAATGATTCAGAGAAACACTCCTCCAAGCCTAGCCAAGGCCATGTTCCTTATTATTGCAAAGGACGACCTTGGTCAAGTCACTTCAGCAAATTGAGACCTGGAAGTTTTCAATAAGAATGAGGACTGGGAGCTGACGATTCAAAGAATTGTATCCAAATTCAACAAGCTGAGAGCCCTGGGAGAGAGGACGTTTTACCTAAAGCAACATAAATATTTTGAAATGTTTAGTAACAGCCCAGGTCACTTGGCAGAAGTAGGATCTGAGCATTTCTCCCCGCTTGCTGGGCTCCATCTCTGATTAGATTTGGGGCTCTAAGCCGCCGACGCTTCCTCTAAGCAGAGCCATTCAGAGCCCTCTGCGAGCCGGGTGCTGCCAGTCTGGCCCCTGTGGTTTAAAGTTGGGTGATTCACTTGTGTGTGCAGACCCTTTTCTCCTGGGACTCAAGGACCCATGTACAAGGGCCCCCAAAACAATGGATATACACCTTCACAGCTGATAGCTCAATTTTGAAGGTTATAACTGCCTTTATCATTATTTGAAGTGTGTGTGTACATTTTTGGGGGGAGGGGGACACCCCATATAGTATAGAAGTATTACAATGAACTGGAGCAGTATATTTGTGGCTAAGAAGCCAAAAGACAGCCAGCCTGCTTATGATTAACAACTGCAGTCAAATGACAGTATCGTGCTTTTAACTCAGCTCTTTAATTTCAAGTGACTAATTCAGATGTCTAATTGCTCTAGGAGTTTGTCCCAATAGAAATTTCTAGGATGCTGGGAATGTTCTATAACTGTTGTCCAATACAATAGGCAGTGATCACATGTGGCTATTGAACACTTAAAATGTGCAACTGAGGAACTGAATTTTAGTTTAAAAAATTTTTTTCATTTAATTTTTTTTTTTTTAAGCCTCACCCGAGGATATTTTTCCATTGAGTTTTAGACAGAGTGGAAGAGACAGGGAAAGACAGAGAGAAATATCCATGTGAGAGAAACACATCGATTGGTTGCCTCCTGCACGAGCCCCAACCAGGGCACAGGCCGGGGAGGAGCCTGCAACTGAGGTACGTGCCCTTGACTTGAATTGAAGCCAGGACCCTTTGGTCCACAGGCCGACGCTCTATCCTCTGAGCCAAACCGGCTAGGGCTAAGTTCATTAATTTAATGTAAATTGCCACGTTGCTAGTATTGGATAGCAGGCTCCAGAGCAGATGTAGAACAGGTGTAAAATAAAGCTTTGTTTCTGATGGAGCATCCAACGAGCTGAGCTGTCACTGGGCACCACTGATGGGTGATGGATTGATAATGGCGATAAGCAGAGCTGTCTGGAGTGGAAACCTTTGCCAGAGAACAAGACCCTGTGAGTGGGTTGACCACCACGGCCTTGCAGACCGGTAGCTAAGCTCCCCCTGATTCCGCCTAGATGCAGCTGCCTTGGCAGCCCAGAGCAAGTCTGCAGAAGACATCATCAAGTTTTCCAAGTTCCCAGCAGCGCAGGCGCCAGACCCCAGCGAGATCCCAAAGATTGAGACGGACCATTGGCCTGGTCCCCCCTCACTTGCCGCCGTAGGTATGCGACTGTTACAGCTAAGCCAAATGGGCAGGTTGCTAGGAGATCTCAAAGTGCCATGCTTAAAAATATGCCAGGTTTTTAAGACAAGTACGACCAAGAAGAGGTAGGATAGTGGGAAGAACTAATGCAATATTAATGTGTGTGCAAAATGCTTCCAAGCTACCAACACCCCATCATCAGAGCCTTGCTCTAACCAAATCACCAAGGTGCAGAACTGGTCTAAAACGGATGATGCGCACGGACCCTCGGAGTCATTACCGCTAAGTCGGTAACTCTTTTGAATGCCGTTGAATCAAAGCCTCTTGGCAAGAACATTGTTCTATATAATTAGAAGTCAGCTGGTGAATTAACCGAGGGTCCATGGAAGCATGGCTTCTTTCAAATTTGTTTTAGACTATTTCTGCTTGTAACTGCAGTTCTCTTAACAGCTAATCTTAACCCTGAGCACTTTCACTTTCCTTATGAGATCTCGTTCTCCGTTTCTAAGGAGGGCTACTACAGAGTCACGCGTTCTGAAATGACGCATGTAAAGTTACGTGATTTTACATCCTTCATGTCCATGATTCTGTGCTCCGATGTCACATTTCAGCTGCTTCATTCTTTGCTTTGAACCTCAAATGTATGCTCGAGAATTGTGTCTATGTCTTTCTTTACTGTTTTGTCAGTAGTGAAATCACTTGGCCTAAAAAGTGATGTTAAGCAAACTCAGACGCTAATACTAAAAGTTTAGTGAGTTGGACTTACAAATGTGACTTTCTTATCACATTTCTGTTGACAACCTAAAAGGCCTTCAATTTTCCAAAATTTCCAAATTGTTTTCCTCATGCTATTTTTTTATCAATTTACTTTTGGAATACCTATTCCAAGCACTATACTATGTAGATTTTAAAGCAATGTATACGTAGGAAGGAAACCCATCTTGGGTTCATCACTCACAAGTATTCTCTACATGATGTCGCCTTGAGATATAGCTGATTCTTGCAAACTTGTGTTTATTCATTTTTATCAATATAAAGAGAGAATGCTCACCTTGACATTTATGATTTTAGGAACTAAGAGCCAATCATATCAGCTTTTCTCTGCCAGGCAGTTCGGGGGGGCCTTGAGGTTCCCAGTTCAGTCATATTGCTTAGTGGGGTTTCTACCGCAGCCAGGCCCAAAGGGGCCAGGAGAACTAACGTTTTGTTGTTGAAACTGACATGCCTAAATAGTTTAAACCTCTTTGGGGTTCCAGAATGAAGGCAATTTCTGGCCCATTAATCAAAATAAGAAAAACTGAGACGATTAAGGTTTGTTTTGATTAGATTAGCAAGCTTTCCTGTTTCCTCCCACAGTCAGATTATCCAAGCAATTTAGGAAAAACACTCAATATCTTAATTTTCCAACCATTTAGACCGATTCTTCCTTCCCACCCTCTGTCTCCCTTTACCAGGAAGCTTAAAAATTGTACATGACTTGCTATCCTGTACCAAAGGAAGTAGCTTTTTAGCTCTATTGCTGTAGTGAGAATTTTTATTGAGTTTTGATCAGTAGAAAGCTTTTTATAATCATTGTTCAAAGGGCTGAGAAAAAGGAAGCATTAGAGACCCATCCTACATAAAAAGCATACTTGTTATTGAGTTTATTAAGGGTGAAGACAGAGTGATATTATTATGGCAACCTATCTATTCAGCAGAAGAGGAAACTATAAGATTTTAAACCTTGTCATAAACGAGTGACTATTTAAAAGCATGTGGATGAATTTAGATGTCTCTCTATTTGAAAATTGACCTCAGGGACATTGAAATAAGTGTAGATGCTCCTCCTACTTACTACCGAGAGCTCTAACCAGGGAGGACTCGGACCCCATCGCAGTGGCAAACCCGAGCTTTAATTGAGCAGACCAATTATCGGGAGGCCAAATCCAGGCTTCCCCGGATCCCACATTCAACCCGCTTGTCAAACAGACCCGCTGTCTGGAGAAAGCAGCCAAGTAGCGCTGAGCTGGCGGTAGACTCCTTTTTCTCCTGGTGCTGTCCACTCATGGTCAAGACCACTGCCGACCGTGGCGGCCTGGCCAGTTGAGCCCAGGTGGACTAGTCCCGCCCGATGCCCCTGCCATGCGGCTAATGTGAGAAGTTGTCTTTGCTGTGGAATTAGGAGCTGACATGAGACGCAGATCTAGTGGCAGAGAGGAAGACGATGAGGAACTCCTGAGACGCCGGCAGCTTCAGGAAGAGCAATTAATGAAGGTTGGTCCTTAAACTACTTCGCTGCAGTCTTCAATTCAGTTCTCTCCCATCCATATTTCTGGAGTGACCACTATGGGCAAGCCACCAAGTGGTCCCAGCCCTCAAGGGGCCTTCTAGTGATTGTCATACAACAGAGTACTGAGTGGGTGCTGGAAGAGGTGACCTGAAGGCTGGAGGTCAGAGGGCCGTGTGATGGTGTGGGCTTTTGCAAGGAGAGTGAGACCCTGAGCGGGCATGTGAGTGTGGTGCCTGTGTTGAAAGGATGCCGAAGGGCCCAGTAGAGCCAAAGTGTACGCCAGGTTGTTGAACACCTTCCTGCCCTCGTGCAGGCTCTCCTGAAGGAATTCCCTTGGGATTGAGCCTTTCTCCAAGTCTTTCCTCGGGACTCATGGGACCTTGTGTGTGTATCTGGGCCAGGGGAGAGGGGATGAAATAGACTGCCTCTAAGAAGCCCTCGTGGGCTTCTCTCTTACATGGGCCTACAGCATCCAGAAGACCAAGAGAAAGGCAATTGTAGCCTGGGGAGGAGGGGCCAGGGCATTATAAACTCTCCCTCCAATGAGGAACTGCTGAATCCCTTCCAATGACATTTTCCAAAGATGCTTAATCACATGGGCAATGCACATGATGCGAGTTATATGAGAAGATAGGATGCAGAGTTGCATTTATAGTATGATCCCAGTTTTGTATAACATGTGCCTAAACGTACTGGATGGATATAAACCACAATGCAAATGGGTGTCTCTGGGTGGTGGGTTATGGGTTACTCTTCTCTGGGTTTTCTAAAATGAGCAAGTCTTACTTTTTTTTCCTTGTTTTTAAACAAATCAGTGTCATTTCTTTTTAAAGGCTACTATTCCCAATGTCCCCTTCCTACATCAAAACTCCACACACACTCACACATGCCTGCTGAGGTCACCTGCTGGCACTTTGGGGGAGAGCGACGGAGGGGGAACACCCTTCTGACGTGGAGCCTGACAGGGAAATGCCAGCCTTGACATTGAAGAGGCTGAGGACTCAAGGTCCAAAACCTGTCTGAGCTCCAGAGGCACCACCAGCCTCTGAGACTATCCATCCAGGCTTTGCCCAAGTCAGCACTTCTCACAGGACCTTCTGAAAAAGAAATTTTTCATGAAAGTAACTGCGGGCTTCCCTTCCATTTTTCTTCTCTTTGTGAATAGCTCAACTCCGGCCTGGGGCAGCTGATCCTGAAGGAGGAGATGGAGAGGGAGCGGGAGAGCCGGGAGAGGGCAGCCCTGTCAGCCAGTCGCTATGATTCTCCCATCAACTCAGGTGAGAGCAGACCCACCCCCTTCCCCGAGCCGACCGCCGGCCACCTGCCTCCAAGGGCCTGGCCTTGACCTTCCGGGAGAGGCAGGGACATTTCTGGTGGAACCAGCAGGGTGTTCTCCAGGGAAGGAAGTGTGGGAAACCCACGCCATGTCAGCGTAGCTTCTAGGCATGTCATGGCTCTTCCTTAAATGTGGGTTTCCTTTCTGCTGCAAGTGGGGTCCCCCCTTAGAGGAAGGACCTTAAGGACACAAGGGTTCAGGTTAGAATAGTCATGAAGAGGGAGGCAGCGTAAAGGGAATTCTTAGAGAGAACAGGAGAGCACAAACTAGACTTTCTAAATGTTGTAATTTTCCATTAATGTGTCCAATACAAAGCTGAAGACTCGTGGTGTTATGTTTGACACTTTGGAAGACATTACCTATATATTGGCTATATCAGGATAGTTTCCCCTGCTTGTATTTGTCAAAAGCCAATTCTCTCTTAGCCCACAGGATTTTTCCTCCCATGATCTGAACTAGTGCCTGCTTTTCTCCCCTTCTGGTTCCTTTAGAAATGTGTTTAGTGTGTACTGTCTGCAGGCATTTTTGCTAAACATTATCTCAATTAATCTTCATGATGTGCCAGTGAAGTAGGTAATATTATTATTATCCCAAATTTGTAGCTCAGGTAGAGGAAGTTGAGGTAACTTACCCAAGGTCACACCACTAATAACTAGCAGAACCTGGATTTAGGCGTCCAGGTATCATACCCCAGAGCCCACGACCTCAACGGGGTGCCCTGCCACCTCTCAGATGCTCGCCTGGCATTGACCTTGGATTGGGTAGTTACTAATCTTCAGAGTCCCAATCAACTCCACAATTATGTTCTGTAAAAATATATCGCACTATACCCACGTGGGTCAGAAAATGAAGACTTAAAAAGATGAAATACTTGCCCAGAGATTCAGAGGCGTTAAGTTGCAGGCCCAGATTCAGGCCCAGGTCTGCCTTCCCCAAAGCCCAGCCATTCGTGAGGCATCCATCCCAGGCCTCCCAGTTGTCCAGTCTGACTGATAACTTAAATGGCTGACTTTCGGGTCAGTGTTTGCCGCATATCACCTGAGGCATGGGCTTATGCATCCAGAGAGTCCTGGGTTCAAATCGTTTCTCGGCTGTTTACAAACTGAGTGACCTTGGGCAAGATCCTTCACCTTTTTTGGCCCCTATTTCTCCTCCTGCAAAATGGAAATAGTAATAGCGTAGTTAGGCTTGTATTGAGGACTCAGAGGTAAAGAATCCCCACCCCATCTCCGTAATATCACCCCCAACCCATTCCCTGCATCACCTAATAGGCTGGTGTTTTGTGAACATTTCAGCCCAATATTATTTGGATTATTTTTTTCTGAATCTTCTATTCTGCAAGGTGGAAGATATGCTGCCAATTTCATTGAAGAATGGGACTTCCTGTTTCCTAACAGTTGCTTTTTTTACCTCTTTCTCGCTTAGCTTCACACGTTCTGTCATCTAAAACCTCGTCTCTCCCAGGCTATGGAAGAAATGGGCTTCACCGGGTAAGGTTTCCCCATCAATCACTTCTGAGTCAGTCGTGGTCGAAGTGCTGACGTACCGCGGGAATACAGCTGATGCGGTGATCTCGGTGTTAGCACATAATGAAAATTGTAATCTCCCTGATCTCCTAGTAAATCACTTGGAATTATGGGCAAAATATTTCTTTTGAAAGAAAGGGAAATTGACTTTGGATAACAGAATAGCCTGTGTAAGTTTATGGGAAGACTAGGTTAAGTAATAGGGTGGCAAATATTTCTGCAATCAAGCAAAACACAATTATTAGAGCCTTTATCTCTGCTGTAAAAAATATATATATAGGAAAGCCCAGCTGGGGTGGCCCAGGAAGTCAACGGTTCAATGCCCGGTCAGGGCACATGCCCAGGTTGTGGGCTTGATCCCCAGGAGGGGGCATGCAGGAGGAACCGATCAATGATTCTCTCTCATCAATCTCTATATCTCTCTATTCCTCTCCCTTCCCCTCTCTAAAATCAATAAAAAATATTTTTTTAAAAAATATATATAGGAAAGTTTTTTGCTACCTCCCTCCCCACAACACATGGAGTAAATGTAATTGTATAACTGTGTGGAGAGATGTTTTATTATGTATCAGCAAGAGGTACTTGCTTACCGAGGACCTGCTGAGTAGCGGCATTGATTGTACAACCAAAAATAAAGAGATCTCATGAAAGTAGAAGAAGTAGAAGGAAAATCGTGAGCGCCTAGGAATTCAGTTTGGGAAGAATTCTTAGGTTTTGCAAATCCTTCCTTTTCACCTGACTCCCAAACGATCACTGTGCAGTCGGTTTTCTAATACTGTGTTTTTTCTCCTTTCAGCCCGTTTCTACAGACTTTGCTCAGTACAACAGCTACGGGGACGTCAGCGGGGGAGCGCGAGGTGAGGGTGCTGCGGCCACACTGGCTGACCATGGCTGCGGTCGGGCACAGGCCGTGCAATGACAAGCACATCCGGGGTTCATGCTGCCTTACGTTCTGAAGTGGGATCCCACCCACACTCCGCGAGCTAGCAGAGCGTTTGTTAACATTTCGAAGGATCGCTAGTGCCATGAGACCAGGAGAAGTGAGTTTGTAATCGCTTCTGCTGAGCACTCAGACCCTTGGAGATTCAGTGATGGATGGGCCTGCCTTCCAAATGTATACAGCTGAGCCTGGCTGGTGTGGCTCAGTGGGTTGAGCAATGTCCCATGCATCAAGAGGTCATGGGTTCAGTTTCCGTTCAGGGCACATGCCCTGATTGCAGGCCCAATCCCCAGTAGGGGGTGTGCAGGAAGCAGCCGATTGATGATTCCCTCTCGATGTTTCTATCTCTCTCTCCCTCTCCTTTCCTCTCTCTCTAAAAAATCAATGAAAAGAAAAATCAATGAAAACATTAAAAAAAATGCATACGCTAAGTGAGAGTGAGAGAGAAGCTCTGTGTGATAAGTGCTATGATTGGCGATGCAGAGAGAAGGCAGAAACGCCTTCACGGCGCAAGGGAAAACTTCTGCAAGAAAAGGGTGTTTAACTGATAACTGGAACCTGAGCAGGCATTTCCTGGCTCCAGGGAGGCAGACAGACGCGCACTGCATACCGTACAGAGTCCCAGAGCAGGGAGCGAACGTGGTCATTGGGGAAAGTTTGGGCAGTTGCAACAGGACACAGTCTCGGTATTAATGTTTCCGTGTTTCCCTGCTGACAGTTCCTTTCTCTTCTCTTTGCAGACTACCAGGTACGGAACACTGTCCCTCTTGAGTTGGCCACACCAGCAGAACAGCCATGTTTCAATCCAGATGTGTGCTGCTGCGCCAGGGAAGGGTTTCTGTTGAGAGATGCTGATTTGGGTTGATCTGTGGAATCGTTAGTCCCCAGCTGTGAGAAGCCAGGGGAGCAGGCAGGCCTGTGCACAGGTCCACTGTCCCCTCAGGCGGGGGCCGTGGCAGGAGCCAGGCCAATGTCAGAGCACCGTCTTGCTATGGCCTTGAAGTGTCCTCTCTCGGGGGGATGTGGCTCAGCATCAGGGTCCGCCCCTGTACAGTGTATTTTCCCCTTTTTTTAAATCTCCATCTGTGGATATTTTCCATTGATTTTAGAAAGACAGGAGAGGAGCCGAAACCTGTTTGGCTCAGTGGATAGAGCGTCAGCCTGCGGACTGAAAGGTCCCAGGTTCGATTCTGGTCAAGGGCATGTACCTGGGTTGCGGGCACATCTCCTGTAGGAGATCTGCAGGAGGCAGCTGATTGATGTTTCTCTCTCATCGATGTTTCTAACTCTCTATCTCTCTCCTTTCCTCTCTGTAAAAAAAAAAAAAATCAATAAAATATATTTTAAAAAATATAATAAAATTAAAAAAAAAAGACAGGAGAGGAGAGGGAAGGAAAGAGAGGCACGAGGGAGAGAGAAACATCAATGTGTGAAAGAAACATCCATCAATTGCCTCCTGACCGAGGATCGAACCCCCATCTATGCAGGTGCCGTGACTGGGAATCAAATCTACGACCTTTTTTGGTATACAGCCAAAAGGAAAGAGATGCTTTGGCACCATTCCTTTTTCCTACCACCTAAACCTCAAAAATTATGACAGAGAACGAGAAAAGGAAAAATATGCCAAGAAATGTAAGATAAAAATAAGGAATCAACAATCATAAACTTCGTAAATCTTTTTTATATCCCATATACTTTCATGCTTGGAGCCTAAATTCAGGGACTAGTCACTACAGTTCAGCCAGGCTGTTTCCCCAGCTTGATTAGAAAAGAGCAGTGTTCCTGCTCTTGGGCAGCAAGGATCTCATTTTGGAAAGCCCGTATGATTACGATGCCCGTAGTGATTAAGACGGCATCTCTCAAACGGTGACGAGGATTTGAGACCCAATCAGGAGGATTCGGGAGCCCTCAGGGGCCTCCAGCTGCCCACGCAGCCAAGGGCTCCTCCTTGACCCAGCTTCTCTGTTGCAGACCCTGCCCGATGGCCACCTGCCTGGCATGAGAATGGACCGCGGAGTGTCCATGCCCAACATGCTGGAGCCAAAGGCAAGTGCGGCTGCTCCCTCCCCTCCCCCACGGGGATGCCTAGCCGGGAGATAATCCTAGAAGACACTGCTTTTCTGCCTTTTCCCCATCCTCCATGCCGAGGCCCGCCGGGCTCTAGGCTGGTGCCCTAGACAAGCCATGTCCCACGGCACCTTGCCATCCTTGGCTCGTTTCGTCACCCGAGTCAGCAGCCTCGCTGCGCGTGCTGCCGCAGGCTCACAGGAAGTGCCAGCGGGTCTCCTGGGACCTCGGTACTCATGTGGCCCCTGCCATGAACCCACAAGGCACGCCCAGAGCTGAGGGGCGCCTCGCAGGCTGCTCCAGGTGGGATGACCAGTATGTCCCAGTTTGCCCAGGACTTTCCCAGTTTTTGCACTGAAAGTCTTGCCTCCCAGGACCCTCCTTGGTCCCGGGCAAACTGGGACAGTTGGTTGCCCTGGATCCAGAGGTGTCCAAGGGCCATGCTCCCTGGGGACCCTGGGCACTCGGCTCAGTGTGTCATCCGCCAGAACACTGCTCTGGGTCAGCCTGGCTCCGTGGATTTGTGAGCCAGTTTTAGAAGAAGATTGTTACAGAATATACAAAGGTATCCAGTTCTCTTCTGATGTTTACCGTCATCCCCAGGACTTGGCAAATGTGTCTTCCTCCCCACAATAGAATCCCCAAAGGCACAGGCTACAGGGGGCACCAGGGGGCTGTGGGGCACCTGTGAGAACCTCCGATGTCCTCATCATAGTCTTAGGAGCTCTGTCGGGGAGTCCTAGAGCTTCAGTCGATTCTGTTTGCTAATAAAATGATCCACGGTGTTCTAGAAGAGATGTTTGTCTTCGCTTCTCAGATATTTCCATATGAAATGCTCATGGTGACCAACAGAGGGCGCAACAAAATCCTGCGAGATGTGGACAGAACAAGGCTGGAGGTAAATAAATAAAAATCTAGTCCTAATTGCAGCTCCCTGGGCATTCCCTCCAACTTTCCCCTAATTGGGAAATGTTTCTGTGAAGGCAAAAAATAAAAATAAAAAAAAATTAAAGGACCAATCTCATAATGTAGGTAGAATTTAGTAATATCTTTGGAGAAAAATCCACATTTATACTTAAAAGATCAGTATTAAATACCCCACTCCCCCCTCATCCCCCAGGAAAACCCAGTATGATTTTAGTCCTTTGGAAACTTGGTGTTGCCATAATTATGGCTGGTGGGGTGGAG
>NW_006383012.1:5415510-5428914 GCF_000327345.1 Myotis davidii | reverse complement strand
CCCGGCTCCCTCCTTCCCCAGCCTCAGTTGAGCTCATGGAGAGGGGAGGGAACGCTCAACAAAGAGGTTTGTATGAGCAGGTTCCCCCGGCTGCTTCCGCATTCCTTGCTGAGGGTTATCTGGGTACACATACCCAAGACCTCCTTAGACGCAGAGACTGATCTTTGTATTTTTCCATCTGAATGATTTTAATTAAGGAAGGCCCTGGCTGCCAACCTCGTAAAGAATGGCTCCTTTTCCCTGACAAAAGGCTGCACCTTTGTACCCAAGGTCAGCCTGGCACAGAGACTCAGGGCTCTTGTATCCTAGGAGCATGTCTAGGGGGGACAACAGGTAGAAGTTCTCTGTCGTAGGCCAGGCATCCATCCACCTCAACACTGTGGCTGAGCCCGGAGGAAGTCTGGGCTCCCCACGGCCCACTTTGCAAGTCTCTCTCTGGCTTTCTTATTGCTGTGGTCCATTTTCTCTGCATCTTCTCAGCATCCTGAGGACCTAAAGTAGAGTCCCCTCCAGCATAATAAATCACCTTCCTAGTCCATCACCATTCGGTGCTGTTATAATAATCGTTAGTGCCGCACCAGCCCTTTTGTCTGGAGGGCAGGGCGCCTCACCTGACCCCCCAAGTAAGGAAGAAAGTAGGTGCGGTGCCTGCTAACCGGCCTCAGAGGTGTGCTCCTCTCCCCTCATTCTGCCTTGCTCTTCAAGACGATTCCCTGTAAACTGGAGAGCAGCTCCCACGGCCGCCCCTGTGGGCATCAGGACTGACCACCGTCTGTTCTCCCTCCACAGCGCCACCTAGCCCCAGAAGTGTTTCGGGAAATCTTCGGAATGTCCATACAGGAGTTTGACAAGTTACCTCTTTGGAGACGCAACGACATGAAGAAAAGAGCAAAACTCTTCTAAGTCCCACGCAGGACTCTTCCAAAGTCCCACATGTAGACAAGCAATTAGAAAGAGGACTGCCGATGGCGGTGACGCATAGGATGTGGTATTAAGCTTTGAACTGGACTGGAGAAT
Source organism: Myotis davidii (assembly GCF_000327345.1). Taxonomy (NCBI): domain Eukaryota; kingdom Metazoa; phylum Chordata; class Mammalia; order Chiroptera; family Vespertilionidae; genus Myotis; species Myotis davidii. The sequence goes on along the minus strand of NW_006383012.1, from coordinate 5,427,897 downwards.
TTGCAAACTACTGCCCCTCAGCAACAACCAAAAGGGGGAAATCTGATTAAAACACCCACGAGCCAAATCCTGGGCCGACCAACGGCAACACTTGCCAAGAAGCCATGGGGTAGAGATCTCTATGTTCCCACACTCGGCAGCAGCGTTCACATGTGACCTTTCACCTCACCTTGTGCACACAACAGGGGCCCCTTTCCTGGTTTCCCTTTCACTGTTGTCCGACCCTAGTGCTCACTGGGTAAGAGCCAGCAAGTGCCCTTAGGATGCCGCACGGAGCAAGCAGCTGTGCGTATGTTTATGATGTCGCATGTGGCTAAGAAGCAAGAGCCTGGGGGGCGTGTCCACGTGGTAGCAGCCGTTTGCACACCCCTTCGCCCCGGCCTTGGGCAGCTCTGCCCCTGTGGCATGGAACCCCGGGTGGGAACCCAGTGGCTACTTGAGTGGGCTGAGTAGCCAGAGCCATTTTTAACAAGCTCCTTATTCTCCACTGTCACCCAGGCCCTGGTTTGCAAATTACTCAGCTTTTTCTTTTCTTTTTCTTAATTTTAAGGGAAAAGGAATGACTAGGAAAAGCTCCATCACTTGTTTTCTGCCTCAGATAGTGTGATTCATGTGGGTCCCCCGTTGGCAAAGAAAGGAAAGGGGGAAATCGCCTCTAGATTGGCACAGGTGCATGCTGTCCGGTGATTCTTGCCCAGGGAACATAGCACTCTTGGGAAAAGAAAAGTCCTGTGCCCGCCCGATGCCAGTTCCCACCCTCTGCTCTGCACCTGGCATCCGCTGGATTGAATCTCGCCCTGGCTGGTTCTGGTTGTTTCCTGGGTCTTCCCCGTAGTCCGCTAAGGAAAGGCATGGTTTTCTGTTTGAAGTCTCTGCAACTCCAAGGTCGATGGCCTGACACTGATTTCCCGTGGCCTTTTAGCTCTTCTCCTTGCTCAGCGCTGTTGACCCCATGTGTGTGCGCGCACCCACACCCACTGGGCCTTCTAACTTATTTTACAAACGGCTCTGCGGGGGTGGATCTGAGCAGGTCTGTTCCGTGGTCTGGAGCCAGACTGCAGTGTGCGGTCTTGCCCCTTGATGTATCTCAGTTGCCTCTTGCTTCATTGGCTATTTCTGCTGCCCCCTCTTCTCTCCACCCTCGCCTGCCATTGGCAGCCTGTGTGTCCTAGTCCTGGCTTTGCTCTGGCAAAATGTGGGGGTGGGGACCACAGTGTATTCCCAGCATTTCCCTGCCACCGTCAATAACAAGGCTCCCAGCGCTGGGCGGGTGGAGAGAGTGTTTGTCATTGTGGGGTTGACAAAGGACCCTCCGTGTTTTCATCGCTTAATGAGTGTTGCCCCGTGCACATGCAGATCAAATATCCACGGAAGAGAAGCCGCAGTGACAGTTAAAGAGCTGAGCCCAGAACCTGTTCCCACTCCCTCAGCGTTGCTTTTCTTGTCTCTTTGGAATTTGGTTCTGCGTCCACCTTGGGAGACAGCAGCGCTTCTTTCCATGCCCAGTGTGTGAGCAGATGTAAACTGCACCAGGTAGATAGGCATCGCCCCCAAATGCAGCGGCCTCCTGTTGGCAAGCAGAGCCGTGCCATGCTCTGGAGAGAGCGGGCATCGAACCCTAACGCAGAGCGGGCTCCCCAGCTCCCCTCCCCGCAGAAGGCCCCGGCCGGAGGGCTGGCCAGTAGGCAGCCTGCTTCTCCTGACTGCCAACCCCGGTGAAGGGCTCCCGCACACCATCCGCTGTGTGAAACGGGTCCGTGTTCTCTGCCTGAACCCGCCCCGCACCGCACATACACGTCCCCGGTTAACACAGTCACACGAGCGGGGATTGCTCGCTTCGGGGGTAACACAAGGGCCACGTCTTTGCGCGTTGGGCTTCCTTACGATTCTTTCAGCGCTGAGCATGTGGGGGAAAGAGGCCTCGATGGCACCGGGAACGGCAGTGCTTCCTTTAAAGATTCTTCCAGAAAAGCCGGGCTGCCAGGCAGGCCCCGTGTGATGCGTGATGAGGCGTAAAGGGTTGGATACCCTTGCACCGCCAGCTCGGCCTCTGCGTTGTGGTTGGGTTAGTGATGAGATGTTCAGGATGCAGCTCCTTCGATGACTGAGGAGAAACGGCCGTTCTCTGTCTGCAACCTGGGACGGAGGAGGGCGTTACGGCCAATAAGAGGCACAAACAGAAACCATGTTTCTCTGTTCTGCCCTCTGGCCGTTCTGCCCGCTCCGCGATCTGCGGTTTCCCAGCGGAGCCGAGCAGCAGCGCTGTGCAGCCCTCACCCTCGCAGTCAGGTCATGTCCATCAACTCCACTCAGAGACGTTCTTGGCTGGAAACCTTTATAAAGCCGTCACCTAATTTCTTTATACTTGGAAGCAAACACCTTTTTCTAAAGAATTGCTTCTCAGATGATTATATAAAATATACATGCTTTTGCTAGTTTACAAAATTCAAATTCACTTTGGACTTAATAGGTCTTTCTAAAAACTCTTTTACGCAAACTTGGTGTTAGCAGTCCTGTGTGCTGAAGGGGCAAGGGAACCCCCCCGCCCCACCCCACCCCCAAGGCTGTGGGCCCACAGGGCTTTCTCTCTGACGTCATGAATGAGGGTGGGAGGACCTGACCTCTGTCCCCAGCCCTCTGTCCTCTGAGGCAGGCCCGTTTTTACAAATCACTCTTTTGTATTTCTGGCCGCTGTTTGATCAGTACTTTCTAAGCCAGCCTGGATTTCAGCTGCTTTTTAAAATTATTTTCCTTTGACACACCAAGTGTTGGTCAGAATGCCCTAAAACTCACCCCTTAGCGCTCCTGTTCGGAGAACATTCTACCTGGAAAGAGATTCCTTTGCACGTGAGATTTGCAGTGACGCCCCGGCTTCGTGATGATGTACAGGAAGGGAACTGCCCGACTGTGTCCCAGTGAAAAGGCGGAGGAACTTGCACTTGGGCCCTGAAGAGAAAAATCACTCCTTCCATTTGCCGCCCAGGAGACTGGGGGGAGATGGTGACCGATCCGCTTTGCATAGGGATTTTTGTGTTTTTACTGGGCAAGTTTAATTCATGGCCAGCTCAGAAAAATGGGGGAGGTGAGTAGTTTAGGCCGCAAGAAGCTTGTTGAATGATATTTGTGGACACAGCAAAATTAAAGAACCCCAAAACTCTCTGATGCTTCCCTTCACTGGATGGAGGATGTCATCGCCAAGTGAAATTTTCCCCGAAGTGTCTCCGAGTCCCTTTCTGAGCCTGCCCGCCAGAGGTGGGAGGAGGTGGTCCTGCAGACGCCGACATCCAAAAAGGCTCTGAGCCGCTTGTCTGCATGGGCCTGTGTCTTCACCCTGCAGAAGAGACCGGTGCCACAACATCGATGTCCTGGGGGGGAGAAGGGGGCATTTATGTAACGAATGTGTGTGTTCTCTGTGAGTTGCGGGCAGTCCTGCATCTAAGTTCTCCGGTTCTTTTCCGTTTCGGTGGGGTGGATGGGATTGTTTTCGAGTGTTGGAAGGCCTGCTGTTCTCCCCGCCCGCCCTCCCCCTTTCTGAGCTAAGGAAGCTACCATTTGGAAGAAGTGCTGTGTCAAAGATGTGTCGTGTCCCCCGTGAAAGTGAGTGGCTGTCCGTCTGCACCCCGGGTGCCGCGTGCTGGTCTGCAGAGGTGGCCGGCGGCCCCCGGGGCTGCACCTACAGCTCCGACCTTCCCCTGACCTTCCCCTCGCTCCTGTTGCAACAGCACTCGCCCCTCCGCGCTGTCCCCCGCGTCTCTGTTGTACTCACGACCCGGTGAATAAAGTGCGTGCTTTATTCGTAGACGCCTCCACGCGTGTGTGCCTTCCTGTCCCCCTGCTCCCTCCAGAGATCGGTCCCATCCGTAAGAGCACCAGCCCGACTTCCAATAACCAAAACGAAGTCAGAATCCAGCCCAGGCCTTGGGCATGCATTTCTATTGTGTGGGAAGGGCAACAAAATAGCCCTGGAAGCCTGGCCAGTGTTGCTCTATGGCTAGAGCGTCAGCCTGTGCAAGGAGGGGCGGTGGGTTCGATTCCATGGGACAGCCCAGGGCTGCTTGTCCAGTTATCCCGACCATCGTGACGAAGTCGACTGGAGGAAAACAAGTTTTCATCGAGCTGCTGACCTGCCTGGTGTCTGCCTTTGTGACAATCTCTTCTTTTGGACAAGGCTGGGGCTTGGGGAGGTTTGGGGACAGGAGCTTCTGGCTGCCCTGAGTGCGGGCCATTTTACTAAGAAACCAGCAGGCAGTGGGAGGAAAGGGTCCTTCAGATCTGGACCTCCCCTGCATGATCAAACTTGAGGTGAAGGAAACCTACAGTTTGATGTATTTGATCTTCACCGCCAAGACTCGGGGCTGGCCAGAAAATACAAGGGTCTGTGTCGACTGGCCATGGCCTCTGCTCATAGCTGTTCTGCCGCGTCTATCAGCCTGCTGTCTTGGTCCCTTTGGGCTGCTGGAGCGGAAGCCCATGGGCGGGCGGCTTGAACAGCACACCTGTGTTCCTTACAGTTCCAAGGCTGGGAAGTCCACAGCCAAGGTGCGGCAGGCCAGGTGCCTGGGGAGAGCCTGCTGGTTGTAGATGCTGCCTTCTCTGTCCTCACATGGGCAGTCGCAAGGAAGTAAGCTCTCCCACGTCTCTTTCTATAATGCGGGGGCTTGGGGTCCTTTTTTCTGCCCAGGGCCACTTGGATATCCATAACATCATTCGCAGGCCGCACAAAATTATCAACTTATATCTTAGCCTGCTATATTTGGTTAAACTTTTCTTTTTTAATATTTTTATTGATTTCAGAGAGGGAGAGATAGAAACATCAATGATGAGAGAATTATTGATCGGTTGCCTCCTGCACACCCCACACTGGGGATGGAGCCCGAAACCTGGGCATGTACCCTGACCGGGAATTGAACCGTGACCTCCTGGTTCATAGGTCAACGCTCAACCATTGAGCCTCACCAACCAGGCTTTAGTCAAAAATTTAACTTACCCCTAATGCCTTGGCAGAGCCAGACCAAATGATTTCACAGGCCTTACTCAGCCTGGACATTCCCCACCCCTGCTAAGGGTATCAATTCCATCCTCCGGGCTCTCTCTCTCATGATCTAACAGCCTTCCAAAGGCCCTACCTCCCAATCCCTTCCTGTTGGGGGTTCGAGATTTAACATGAATGGGGGGCACACAAACACGCAGTCCATAACCCCCGTCCGGGGGCCAGTTGCACTAGCATTCGGTGGACCCTCACCCACAGCTGGAAGCAGGCTCTTATCAAAACAGTTGGACAGTTAGTTCACTGTTGTAGAAAACAGGTCAGGAAACCCCTCCTGGAGGCCCGTGTCCCACTAACTTCCGCCTCCAGCCACACCAGCGTCACCACTTGGGTCCACAGTGACCACAGCCTTGGTTTTTCTTCAGTCCTCTGGTGTTCTCCGTGGCATTTGCCACAATTGGTCACCATCGCACTGAAACTCGACTCCCTGCCTCATTCGGTGGTTATCCCTCCCACACTCCCCGCAAAGCTCACAAAACTATGTTGGGGGTCCATGGCCCCTGGTGACTGACCTTTGCCCGCCCACTGCTCAGCGTCCCTCCCAGAACGCCCCACCTTCGAATCTTGCTCTCCAGCACCTCCAGCCCACTGAGCATGCCCTGATGGCACCATGCCCTCCCCCTCTGCAGCCGGGCCCATGGCATTTCGTCTGTACAGTGTCAAGGCTTCAAGGAGGTTGAGCGCGGAGAGGATCCGGCCCCAGGGCAACAGGTAAGGGTAACATCACTGTTTGAAATCAGTGGTTCACAGCTCCTTGGCGTTCCCATGTGAATTTCCCATGGGCTCCCTCGCCCTAAATCAAAGGCAAGCCTGAGACACACCCTCTCTATGAGCCTGTCTTGATGGGCCCAACCCGGCCTGCCCAGTAAATTCTTTGCGTGCCTGAAGTTGAACATCACGTTGGACACTTGCAGGTGTAGCCCAGTACTGCTAGCTTTTCGTGTGTTCCTGCTCCCCGGTTGATGTGCAGTGAGATCTCACTATTGAGTGCCAGGCTTTGCGCTAACCGTATCCCACGTGATAGGCATGGTAGCTCCACTATAGAGGGGAGGAGACCAAAGCTCGGGGCTAGAAAAACATGCCTGATCGCTCAGCCAGTGAGCCCAGAGCTGGGATTGCCCAGGTCGATCCCACTTCCAAACTGACACCCTTTTTCTCTGCATCCCATCGCCTGTGGCCTTCCAAAGGCAAGGGCTGTCTGTGTTCCCCACATTCTAAACCTTCCACGTGCACTGCACAGTGTAGGTTCTCTGGGGGAGACTGGCTGGTTCCCTTCAGTCTGGCTCTGAGCCCCATCAAGACCACCAAGGCGTGGTGATGAACAACAGCGGGGTTACTCCCAGCTGTGTGTCTTAAGGCCCCTTATTTAGCCTCTCTAGGCCTCAGTTTGTTCAACTGCAAAATGGACAAAGTAATAATGTCCATCAGAACATAGTTGCCTAATTACTATAGCACCAACAGTGCAGTACCCAGCACAAAGCAATTGCTCAAGAAACTTCAGTGATTTTTATTCAAAGTAAATAACCATTTAGATTTGAAGAACCCCACCAGCTCTGAGATCCTCAGTTTTCTCATCGGCAAGCTAGGAGGGGATGCCTACTCCGGCCATCTCATTGGGTGGTGAGGCCACATGAAGTCAGGTAGAGCGCTCAGACACAGGTGAGTGTTACATTAACAGATGGTGTTGGGTCACCATCTAAGAATAATACCTTCTTGGTATTATTTTTAGAAATTTAATAATTTGTTAACTTTAATTTTTGTGCTGGGTTTCCCCCCACGCCCTAGTTTTTATATGAATACCCCAACACAAAACAAGCTCACAACCTCTTTTATACGCTTCAAGAATAGCCCTCTCTTTGTCCAATAATAGTCTGAGATTAAGATCCCCTGACAATATGCTAATAGGTAGTAATAGTAACAGAAATCACGTGGCCGTTGAGTGCAGGCTATAGCGTCAGACTGCCCGGCTTTGAGTCCAGCCCCACCAGGAAGTAGCTGGGGAACGAGTGACAATTTACTCAACTTCTCGAAGTCTGAATTTCCACTCCTGTAAAATGAGAACCCCTACCTCAGAGGGCTCCTGTGAGACTCCGGTAGAACAGGACCCAGCACGATACAAAATAAGCCCTCAAGCATCACTTTTATATAAAAAGTTGCTACCATTTAATAAGGATCCACTACCTGCCCAGTCCTGAGCTCGGGATATCCCATGGTTGATGTCACACAGCTCCTTACCACCCCTACCCCCGCCTCCCACCCTCATCTCCCCAGTTCCAGACCCAGCACGTGGGCAGGTGGCATGCAGCGTCGTGGCCAGCCAGGCGGCAGGCTGCTCTAACGGGGAACATCAGGGTGCGTGCCTGGGGCTCGGCCCTTCCAGGGGTTCAGAGCTGTTGGGCCGTGTTTCCTGGGTGGAGGGATTGCCCTCGCCTGCACAGCGATGCTTAGGAACACCAGCTAAAGAAGAGCTGAGGCTCATGCCCTTGGAAGTTGTCTCTGCTTCCAGAAAGATCTTCACAGTTGTCTGACTCACAAAGCCAACCGAGGCAGCAGAGCTGAGCTGCCAGTCCTATAGCATTGGGGGACATGCCGTAGGCTCCACAAAGCCACCCGTCCGACCCAGTCCCTCCTGCCCAGGGCTGGCAGGGGGCCCCTCCTCCCCACAGAGCCAAACAGCCTCTCCCGCCCACCCACCGGGTGTGTCTCCAGCCCTCCCGGCCCTGCTGGACCAGGCCCATTGTTGGCCGGAAAGCCCTGGAAAGGGTGGGGACTCAGTGCTGGCAGCTTTGAGAAAGCCCCGGGTGGTCCAAAGCCTAGTGCCCACAGCTTCCAGGCGACACAACCCCCACCTTGAGGACCTGTTCTCCCCACCCCCAAATTCCCTTCTCCCCACATCAGGCCAGGACTCTGATCCAACCTGCCCCTTGGCTCCCACGCAGCTGGGTTGTCCCAGAGAGAGGGCTGAAGCAGGTCAGGGCTCTGGGCCGGGTTGTAATGTGAGCACGTTTATTTTACTTTCCAATCTCAACTGGATGAAAATGCTCTCCAGGGCCTGCCATTGTGCCCAGCACAATAGCGGCCCCGGGAGAGGTTTCTCTGTATTTATTTGCGCTGTCCCCCTGCTGCTGCCTCTAACCAGCCCTTCCCTGCAGATACAAAGAAAAGTTGGCTTGGGAAACCCTCCCTCCACGACAGAGGCTCTTTCTACCTTCCCTTCGCATGATTTACTTGGCCTCCCAGCACATCCTGAAGGGCCTGGAGTGGGGCAGAGCCTCTTTGCTTGGGGCCCCAGAGCTTGGGAATCTGCCCCCCTGCCCCCCGGGTCCAGGGTCCAGGAGTCCAGATGCTGAGAGAGTGGGTGGCAGTGGTGATGGCAGCAGCTCACATTGTCTGAGGACCTCAGGGACGTCTGGTGCTGGGCGAAGACTTTGTGTAGATTATTTTATTGACTCTGCGAAGGGTAAGCCCAGGACTAGGAGAGGCCCACTGAAAAGCAGGTGGGCTCTAGCTGGTTTGGCTCAGTGGCTAGAGCAGTGATGGCGAACCTTCTGAGCTCGGCGTGTCAGCATTTTGAAAAACCCTAACTTAACTCTGGGGCCGTGTCACATATAGACATTTTTTGATATTTGCAACCATAGTAAAACAAAAATGTATATTTTTGATATGTATTTTATATATTTAAATGCCATTTAACAAAGAAAAATCAACCAAAAAAAATGAGTTTGCGTGTCATAGGTTCGCCTTTTAAGCAAGCAGAATTCTTGCCCTTCCCACCAAGCCCCAAAGCCACATTCCTGTTAATGTCACAGCTCCCTGGAGTCTCCATGTTAAAACCTGTTTTTCTATCGAAATGCCAAAACATTCACCTTTTCAAAGACAAATACCAGCCTTTCTCAGCAAAGTGGAGCCTGGTCGTGGGTGGCGTTTTGTTCTAAACCGGACCGAAGCTGGTCCAGGAAGCGGGTTCCTTCATTCCTGCACAGTCTCGACTGTGTGCTTCTGAGGGAAGAGTTAGACCTCGTGGACGGCAGTGACACTCCCGTCAGACAGGAGTGAGAGTCAGCTGACTACCCTGTGTTTTGTTTTGTTTTTTAAAATAGAAGCAGTACCCCTGTCCTCCACAAAAATACAAGGCATTTCAGACAATTCGGAGTCAATGGCTAGAATTTATTCATCATTATTTTAATCAGACGGCTGCCAGTGAATGTGACACTTTCACAAGCATCGCCTGGAGTCCCCACCAGCAGCCAGTAGAGTGTTGTCCTGGGTACGCGGATGGGAGGTGGTCTGACTGGTCCAGATGTGGGGAGTTGGGGGAGGAGCCGAGATGTGACCCCAGGTGGAAGGGCTAAGCTCGAACTCCTGTCCATGAGAAGATTCTGATTTGCTAGGTCTGGGACGGGACCTGGGAAGCTGTATCTTAACATTTAAAAGCTTCCGGGTGATTCTGATGATCAGCCAAGTTTGGGAACTGGTGCCCCATGCTGCATGGTCTCGGTTCAAGAGCGGAGTTGGTCCGTGACTAACCAAGAGTCCACTACCAGGCTTTATCACTCACTGTCGCCCTAATTCATGGGACCAGAAATCAGACAAGGCCCAGGACGTCTGCCCTTACAGAGGCCTCCAGCCTTCAGCGGCCTCCCTAGGGAATCTCTGGCATCTTCGCTCAGCACAGCAGGGTGTCCAGCCCTCTGAACAGATTCCATCAGAATCTGCTCAGATGTCACCTCATTTGCAAGGAGATGAAGGAGATTGTCTCCACTTAAAGAAAGAAGCAGATGAGGGGAGCACAGTTGCTCTAAGGCAGTGGTTCTCAACCTTCTGGCCCTTTAAATACAGTTCCTCATGTTGTGACCCAACTATAAACTTGCTTTCCTTGCTACTTCATAACTGTAATGTTGCTACTGTTATGAACCGTAATGTAAATATCTGATATGCAGGATGGTCTTAGGCAACCCCTGAGAAAGGGTCGTTTGACCGCCAAAGGGGTCGCGACCCACAGGTTGAGAACCGCTGCTCTAAGCAAAACAGAAGTAAAGAATTATTGGCCTGATTGATTCTGGAATTTCAGCAAAGCCCTTCTGGGGAATGCTTCTCCTTGGGTTGCAGCTGGACTGGACATGGGCTGCAGTGGGTGGAGGGTGGAGGCGTGGAGGGCGGTGCCAAGGATCGCTGGTGAGTTTCTGGGTTGTGCCACAGGACAGGAGGTAGGACCTGCAGTGTTCCGTGAAGGAAGAGCAGATTAGGGCACAGAGGTCAGGAGGTCAACGTGACAACAGGAGTTAAACCAGAGGGAGCAGCACCTGACTGAGGGCATTACCGTGCAGGGGCCTCAACAGGAATGAACACGTGCAGCCACAGAAAAACTTGTGAGTGTTCAGAGCAGCATTATTCATAACAGACCAGACATGGAAACAGCTCAAATATCCATCGGTTGAATTGATACATAAAACGTGATATACCCATACAATGGATAGTAGTTGGCAATAGAAAGTAATGAAGTACTGACACATGCTACAACACGTCGGACCTTGAAAACATCACACTCTGTGGAAGAAGCCAGGCACACGAAGACCATTCGAATAGGATGGTTTTGGGGAATATTATATAACTAGAGGCCTAGTGCATGAAATTCATGCACAAGAGGGGGGGGGTCCCTCAGCCCAGCCTGCACCCTCTCACAATCCGCAATCCGGGACCTCTCAGGGGATGTTTGACTGCTGGTTTAGGCTGGATCCCACAGGGATCCCTGCGGATCGCGCCTAAACCAGCAGTTGGACATCCCTCTCGCAATCAGGGATTGTTAGCTCCTAACTGCTCTCCTGCCTGTCTGATCACCCTTAACCACCTCTGCCTTGGCCCCCACCACCGCGGCTTTGTCCGGGAGGTCGTCCAGAAGGATGTCTGGAAGGTTGTTTAGCTGTCAATTAGCATATTATGCTTTTATCATTATAGATTCTTTTTCTATGACATTTCTAGAATAGGCACATCTATATAGTCAGAAAATAAATTAGTGGCTACCTAAGGCTAGGAGAATGGGGTGACTACTAATGGGTATGAGGTTTCCTTTTAGGGTGAGGAAGATGTTCTAAAATGCATTGTGGTGACGGTTGCACAACTCTGTTACGATATTAAAATCATTAAATGGCACTCCACCTGTTCCTCTAATCCCCAAGTCTTGGAGCACTCACTCAATGCCAGATATTATGCTAAGATTTTTGTGTGTTTCACTCTTCGGCCTCCCTACAACGTGCTTGAGAATTTGGTGTTATCAACCCATTTTTCAGATGAAGAATCACGCCAATGTCACAGAGATCATAGAGGACGGAGCGCGGCTTCTAACCAGACTCTCCAATGCTTCAGCCTGGAGGACAGCTCGAATCAAGACATGACCTGGTCGGGGAAACCTTTCTCACAGCTTCCCAAGCTGCCCCACTTTTCCGACCCCCTGGCGGAGGCCCACCTGGTGGCTAGGCCATCGATGGATTCTGGGTCACACTTTGGCCTTCCCAGCTGTGGTCTGAATCCAGCGACAGTTGCGTGAGGTTAGGCGACGAACCCGACCCAAGCCCTCAGGTCCACAAGTCAGACATACTTGCAAGGTCCTTCTCCGACCAGTCCACGTCGCCACATCTGTACGCGTGAACAGGTTACTGTTTCTCCGAGGAGAGAGGAAACGGCTCCTTAAATGCCTTCACTTCAAAAAGATCCTTGTTCCCTGCCATCTAGGACCTGCCTATCCTTGGCTCCAAACCCTACACCCCATCCCTCTGCTCTGGGACCATCTGTAAGCACTGCTTGAATTACACTAAATATTCCCATCGAGTGGCAGAACGAGCTCCCCCAGCAGCGTATGATTGTAGTGGCCCCGTTTCAAACGTCCTGCCCTGCTAGAGGTTCCTCTGTCAGGATCCCCATTTGCATTCTCTCAGTTGTGTCTGCCAGAGAAAATTGTGGCTACCTGAGGCCGGTCCAAACGGAAGCCGGGAGGCTGCATGGCAATGATCCTCTCTCCTCCTCCCATCTTTGTCCTTTGCCCTCCTCCTCCCCTTGAGTAGTTTGATCTTGAAAGAAAAACAAGCACATCCCCGTGAGCCAGCAGGAGCTCGGAGAGCTCACTGTCGCAGTGTTTAGAGGACTCAGCCCCATCATGACCCCAGAGGATCTCACCTGGAAGATTTTGTTCCAGAATTTACCAGCGGGAAATTTTCTAGACATTTCACTGTGGGCCCCATCGGATGTCAAAAGGATGCGTGGCCATCAGCAGAGAAGGGAAAGACCATTTCCTTGGCTAACTGGGGAAAGGCAGCTTTTTAAAAAATTTAATATATATATTTTTA
>NW_006383012.1:5409751-5415369 GCF_000327345.1 Myotis davidii | reverse complement strand
GGCTGCCTCCTGCATGCCCCCTACTGGGGATGGAGCTCGCAACCCGAGCATGTGCCCTTGACCAGAATGGAATCTGGGACTCTTCAGTCCGCAGGCCGATGCTCTATCCACAGAGCCAAACCGGCTAGGGCAAGAGCAGCTTCTTTAATACTTGGCTTCTCCTTTTGTGGTCCTGCACCAGCGCCATCAGCATCGCCTGGGAACTTGTCAGAAAAGCAGACTCTCTGGTCCCACCCAAGACCTTCTGATTCAGAATCTGCATGTTGACAAGATCCCCGGGTGAGTCCCACGCACGTTATTATTTATGAAGCATGGCTCAGTAGATGAGGCTCTACTGCCAATGGCAATGGAGTTTCTCATTTCCCCTTTGAGGCTGTACGTTTTTTAATGGCTTTGTGCAATTTATTGTCCCACAAAGCACCTGGCACCGTGCTGAGCATCAGACACAGAGAGGTGGAGGGTGGAGACCAGAGTAGGTGGGTGGTTGAAATCATAGCGCCAGCTCCAGGCCTTGGCACCAAGTAGAACCCTTCTGCATGTCGTAATTGCTGGAAGGGCTAACCGGGAGCCCTGTTTCCTGTGCCATGGGGGGCATGAGTGAGTTCCATCACCTTGAGGCAGGTCTGCCATCTTGACAATTACTGCATCCACCCATGTTGTGAACGTCTGTACTAGCCACTGAGCTAAGTGCGTCATGTACCTCCTGTAATCCTCATAACAACCCGTGAGGTGAGTACAACTTTGATTCCCGTGCGACTGAGAGGGTGGCCCAGCCGCAGAGAAGTGGAGGGGAGAGTCCAACCAGACCCACATTCCAGTGTTACTTAACTTCTTCATTATCACCTCCCCCCAGGTCCCGAGGGCAGACCTTGGCTAAATGGCCTAGAACCTAGAGTCCGGCAGCCTGGGGACACATTTTTTGTCCTGTGATATTGTGATTTATAATTTATATATATTGGGTCTTCATCCCATTTCTGGCACAGAGCCCCTAAAACCCTTGGAATGTCCTAAATGATGAGAGCAATAGAGATGTTTTGATATTTATAAGAAACCCCTATCAATCACGCCTAAGGTTATGTTAATGAGGTGGCTTTCAGAAACACCAAACTTGGGGGGGCCGGTTGCCAAGGGAAGCAACCGTGTGATTGGAGGGTTGGAACTTTCAGTCCCACCCCCTGACCTCCCGGAGGAAAGAGGCCCCTATCAATCACCAGTGGGCAAGGATGTAATCAGTCATGCCCATGTACTAAAGCCTCCGTAAGAACCCAAAAGGAGAGCTTACGGGAGAGCTCCCGGGTTGGTGAACACCTGGGGGTTTGGGGCGAGTGCTGTGCTCAGAGGAGGCATGGAAACTCCGTGCCCTTTCTCCGCAACTGGTCCTGGGCTGTTCCTGAGTTATATGCCCTTCTGATAAACCTACAATCTGGTAGGTGAAATGTTTCCCGAGCTCTGTGAGCTACTCTAGCAAGTTAATCCAACCTGAGGAGGAGACGAGGTGACCCAGCAGCGGCTGCAGGTTCTCTATATTTTATCACAAAAAGAATTAGCCCTTGCCGGTTTGGCTCAGTGGATAGAGTGTCAGCCTGTGAACAGAAGGGTCCCGGGTTTGATTCCGGGCAAGGGCAAGTCTCTCAAGTTGCAGGCTTCTCCCAGCATCCGCTGCTTGGGTCCTTGTGAGAATGAAACAGGATGACGTTTGTACAGCAACTGCCTTTTCCTGGGCGCCCCTCACTGCGGCAGCTGGAGAGGCCCCCTTGTGGTTGAAGAAACCTCTGGTGCTGAGAAGTGGTTTCAAATTACCGGGGAACAAACCCTCTGGCGTTCACTGTTCGGTGTCCCTGACGCCTTCACCCGCGCACCCAGAGGGCCGGATGCACCCCTCCCCGCTGAGCTGGTGTGAACCCACCACCTAGACCACAGGGTGGGGGCGCTCGATTTGGTTTCAGGACTGTCCGCAGCAGAACAGCCCACTTCCGGGCCCTGCGGGCCTGGGTTGGGGTCAGCTGTCACCCTAAGAGGGTTGAGAATGAGCTAAAAACCAGGTCATCTCGTCCCAGGGGCCAGCCACTCAGTGGATTAGAATTCGAGTGCCAGTGACCCTTTGTGGAAGGGGCAAAGCAGTGAAGACCCAGGATTTGACAGCGCCTGGGTTTGGGAAAGGGGTGTGGGGAGCAGTGCTGAGCTTTTCAGAGGCCGAGGATTCCTCTTGATGGTTTTTTTCAATATGTTTTTATTGATTTCAGAGAGGAAGCAAGAGGAAAAGAGATAGGAACATCCATGATGACAGAGAATCATTGATCGGCTGCCTCCCGCAAGTCCCCTCCTGGGGATCGAGCCCACAACCTGGGCATGTGCCCTTGACCGGAATCGAACCTGGGACCTTTCTGTTGGCAGGCCGACGTTCTATCCACTGAGCGAAACCAGCTAGGGCTCCTCTTGATGGTTTTAAGAAGGGTTCTTCAGTTGTGTTCTTGGATGGGGCATCGAAATCCCATTTTAAATGCACGCTGCCTCCATTTCTGATTGATTTTTGTTTATCTAGAGCAGGGGTCCTCAAACTACGGCCCCGCGGGCCACATGCAAATACAAATATTGTATTTGTTCCCGTTTTGTTTTTTTTACTTCAAAATAAGATATGTGCAGTGTGCATAGGAATTTGTTCATAGTTTTGTTTTTTTTTTAAACTATAGTCTGACCCTCCAATGGTCTGAGGGACAGTGAACTGACCCCCTGTTTAAAAAGTTTGAGGACCCCTGATCTAGAGCCTCTGGGACTTGCCAAGTCTCCATCAATAAGCGAGAGGATTGAGGAAGAGGTAATGAAAGGGCTGGAGCCAGTGAGGGGAATGGGCGGGGGATAGGAGCTGCCCCAGCCTACAGAGAGGGGGTGCAGTTAGAGGAGGTGCTCACAGTGATGGCCACCAGGGGACTTGCTGGGGTTCAGCCCAGTCCAGCGAGAGCCCCGCGAGGGCAAGAAGTGCGGGGTGTGACAAGGCACGGGGTTTGGAACCAGGAAGCCTGAGTGTTGAGTCCCAGTTCGGGAAGAGAGATTACTTGGATGGAGGTGGTTAATCCCTACTTTTGCTCTTAGCAACCTCAGGCCTCAGTCCGAGCCAGCCCCGCCCTCACCCTTCCGGAGGGCCAGCTCAGACAAAGGCCCAGCTGCGTGGGGCTAGACCTGCCGGGGACCCTCGCCCGCTGGCCCCTGCTGGCTGCCCGGCTGGAATCCGGCCAAGAGCGCCCAGTCACCAGACTGGAGGCTGGTTCTAACATGGCCAGCTGCACAATCAGATTCTGAGAATTTGCCAGGAAACTGGAGATCAGTGATAGTGACCTTGGGGACACGAGACCGGGGCCTGGGCACCATGCGGGGCCACTTGCAAGATGAAGAAAGGGAGGGAGGAGGAAAGAGAGAAAAAGAAATCGTGAGAAGGCGAGAGCACCCTCGCCCTGGCTGGTTCCACAGTTCCCTTGCACGAGGCCCCTCAACACTGCCTCCTGCCCTCTGCTCCCGCGAGGAAAGCCCTCTGCCACAGCCTCCACTTCTTCTACTTCTTGAGCCCTCACCAGCCCAGCCCCCTGGGAAGAGTGGCAGAGAGAATGAAATGAAATGAGGTGCGCGGATGAGTTTGAGGGCTCACTCCTGGGGCTCTAACTTCCCTGGAGGTGCCATGGGCCACCCTTGTTGTTGTTGTTCTTCTTCTTCCTCCTCTTCTTCTTCTTCTCCTTCTCCTTCTTCTTTTAAATATTTTTATTGATTTCAGAGAGGAAGGGAGAAAGAGAGAGAAACATCAATGATGAAGGAGAATTATTAATCGGCTGCCTCCTGCATGCCCCCTACTGAGGTCGAGCCCACAACCCAGGCATGTACCCTGACTGGGAATAGAACCGTGATATCTTGGTTCATAGGTAGAGGCTCAACCATTGAGCCACACTGGCCAGGCCCTCTCTTTCTCCACCCCTGATCCCCCCCACCCCCAGCATCCCAACCTGTTGCCACTTCTGTATTCAACTCAGGGATGTTCCCCTCTTTTCCAGTTTGTGTCCCCACAGCCCCACCCGCACCCCATCAGCCTTCCCTTGAGAGCAGGGCCTTGTCCATCATGTTCATGCTCCGTGAGCCCTTCCTGGGAACACCTGGTGCCTAACCGGCCTCAGGTCCCATTGGAGGACTCACTGAGCATAAGGGTGACGACGCCCTCCACTGAGTCACCCATGTTGCTGGGAACTGCAGGGTCAACCTTAGGGCTTCCTTGTCCGTCACCCTGTGTGCAGGCACAGAGCCTTGGCATTGAACTTCCTGAATGTTCCTGCCCTCAGTCCTCTCCTCCCCACCTGGGTTTCCATTACCCCAGAGACTTCTTCCTGTTGGGGCCACAGCCTCCTGCGCTCCACCCTGCACTCGGCCTTGAGGGAGCTGTGAGGCCCCTCCCTTTTCAAAGCTGCCCAATCCCCTTGGCTTTCAAATCCCTTGGTGTTCTGGGCCCATCCCCTCCAGCCCCACCTCCTCCGCTCCTGGCTTCTCCCCTTTTTTTGTTTTGTTTGTTTGTTTTCTTAATATGTTTTCCATTGATTTTTAGAGAGAGTAGAAGAGGGGGGAAGGGAGGGAGAGAAAGAGAGAGGAAGAAACATGGATGTGACAGAGACATCGATTGGTGCCCTTGACTGACAATCTGTATGTGGGCCGACGCTCTAACCATTGAGTTTAGTGGCCAGGGCTGGCTTCTCCCTTTTGGCTTCATTAACAAGGAACTGTCTGACCTTAAGTGGTTCACCTCCCTGCCTTTGACACCCGCCCCCCCATCCTTTCTGCCTGGAAGGCTGCACTCACTCCAGCACCCCTGTCACCTCACTAGCTCTCAGTTTTTAAGAAACAGCTCAGCCGGCACCTCTTCTCGCAGACGCGTGGGGCGCACGCAGGCTGGCCCAGGGCCCTCTGCTGTTCCCAGAATCCCTGTGCGTCAGTCACATCAGGGTGCCCACCGGGAACAGTAACAGTGGGCATTGTTCCCGTGACCGCCTGCTCCCCGAGGCGGTGACGGACGGCCTGGCACTGCTATATGAGCGCCAGGAAAGTTTTGGAAGCTGTGCACCTGGTTCAATGCCTGCTCCGTTCTCTTCCAGCTGCCACTCAGGGCAAGTTGTTTAACCTCTGTCAACCTCAGGTTCTACAACCATGTGATAGACATAATCATCATCTCCACATCACAGGGTCGTTGGGAAACTGAAGGCATCGCATGTACAGCCCTTCGCACCAGGCTGGGTTTGTGGGAACGGCTCCCGGGGTGTTAGCTGCTAATATAACAGAGAACAAAACGTCTAGGACTCCTAGGGCAAAGGTCTCCGAACATCAGGGCGGACTCTGCTGTTCCAAGAAGACCTGAGAAGTCTTGGAAAACAGCAGTAAGAACAACACCTCTCCCTTACCAAGTCCTCCTGCAAGGAAGTTGCAGGGGGAGACGTGCTGAGAAACCAGGAGTCCTGAACAAACCATGATTAGGGTTTGAAAGTGAAAATGGAAACGTTGAAAGGAAAGCGTGGATTTCCTTTGGGAACAGATGGGGAGGACTTGGGCCTGTGGAGACACTGGAGGGAC
Organism: Myotis davidii; assembly: GCF_000327345.1. Lineage (NCBI taxonomy): Eukaryota > Metazoa > Chordata > Mammalia > Chiroptera > Vespertilionidae > Myotis > Myotis davidii. The sequence goes on along the minus strand of NW_006383012.1, from coordinate 5,409,774 downwards.
AGATGGCAAAGATGGAGAGAATG
>NW_006383012.1:5409394-5409660 GCF_000327345.1 Myotis davidii | reverse complement strand
CCACCCGCGGGGTGGTTGGTCCAGCGGCCCCGGAACTGCAGTGTCGGACTTGCCAAGGCGGCTCCAGAAATTCTAGCCCTTCCCAGGGGAGCCTGGGCTTCGAGAGAAGGCAGCAAAATCGACGTGTGTGTGTGTGTGTGTGTGTGTGTGTGTGTGTGTGTGTGTGTGAGTGTGTGAGGCGGCGGTTGCCCTGCGAGGTAGCAACAGGGTGGGAACGATTCCCAAAAAACTGGGTAGGCCTGGGGTCAGGGCGCAGCTATTGCCAC
>NW_006383012.1:5401117-5408676 GCF_000327345.1 Myotis davidii | reverse complement strand
AGGGGCGAGTTGTTGGAGCTTCTTGCCCGGGCGCCCGCGGGAGTGGAAGGCTTCCTGGGGACCCCGGGAAAGCCTGCGCGCAGATGCACTTGGGAGGAGGGTGGGCGCGCAGCCCCACTCGCACCGGAGGCCGCCCCAACCGTCCCGCAGCTCGGGTAACTGTCTTTCTTCGAGCCCTTCTCCCTCTCCCCCGCGCCCCACCCCGTCCAAGCAGGGGAGGGTGCAGGGATTGGGGGCCGAACGGCGTGCCCGGCAGGTGGAGCGCGTGGAGGCGCCTCAGCCAGAGGGCTTAGCCCAGTGCGCAGCTGGGCAAGTTTTGGGTTTGGCCCAGGCCCGGGATCTTGGCCAAATCCTGGTGGGCGGGCCGGCCCGGGTTGTGTCCAGTGCCCAGCTCGCACCCGTGCCCTGAGCCCCGGGCTGGAGTCTAGAAGCCTCAGATTGCAGACCTTTTGAAAAGCACTTTGAAGGGCTGCTCCTCAACGGGACACAGCGGGCGCCTTCTGCCCCCCTTTCTTTTGGGAAAAGCCTCTTGCACTTTCCTTGTCCCGGACTCGTCTCTGCCAAACCTGACAGAGGAAATACTGTTACTATATTTATTTTCCCCTGGGAGAGAGCAAGAAAGGCGAATGCTCAGATTCCCAAGGAAGCTCACTCCCAGTAGTTTCTGTTTTCAGAAACGGACAGTAAAGAAACGTTAGGGACTGGCTTGAGTTCCCTGAGAGGCTAGCCCTGTCTTGTGTCTTTTGATTTTCCCATTGATTTTTTTTCCTCATCTGAGTCACCTGAGTTACAGGTGAGGGCGAAAGACCTAAATGGTAGACAGGGCTTCACGTGTAATGGCTTAAAGGGCTTTGCCAGGAGCAGGGGAGCCAGCTGCGGTTACAGGGCGAAGTGAGTTGGCAAATTCTTTCTTTCTGTGAACCTCCCTGGAGCCTCTCACAGGTTTCTAACCGGGTGGTGTGTCTGTGTCTGTGTCTGTCTCAGATTCTGCGGAGACCATGTCGGTTTTGTGCTCCAATGACCGATGGCGCCCTCACCTAGTCCTCTCAGAACCCTGGAGGAAGCCCCAGTCCCTCTCCGTATAGAATGGCTGTTTGCTGCTCCCTCCCCATTCTGCCTCCTCCGCCCTTTGGGAGGGACCCTCCCAGGGAACTCAGGACTTGAGAGGCCCCCTGATGGAAAGTGGGGTCCCCTGAGGTCCCCTCCAGCTCAGGGCCTGCCACTCCTGAGTGGTGTTAGGTCCAGGTTGCAAGCTACTCTCTTAAATCAGCTTATTCATCCTTCTAAGTTAGGGTACCTCTGGGGTCTTCTGCCCAGTTATTATCAGAAGGTTTTTGTATTACCAGCTTTGGACTTGGCCCTTGACCTGAGAAAGGCTTCATCCTTATCTTTTCCTCTTGAGAGCTTAAAAGCCTTCTACCCTGGAAGTTAGGGGCACTTTGCCAACTGAGGGAGACTTCCTTTCCAGTTCAGAGCATTGATGTTTTGGGTAACACATGTATCTGCCTCATCATTTTGCAATAAATCAGACGCGGAGTGCGAAGTAGCTGCATTTGAGAATTATCTGAATCGCAGAGGCTAATCTAGCTCATCTTTTGGTGTTTGATTCGAGAAAAAGCTCCCCTTCAAGTCTCCCTGGTGAATGCTACCAATATGTTTACTATACCTGTCAGCCGAGGAATGTGGGGGTTCCCCCGTCCTTGTAAAATTCCCCGTTCTCGTGAGAAGCAGATGAGCTGTGCTTGGAACACTCACTGAATTACAATGTTGGCCTGTGCAGACTAAAGCATGTTGGGCCCAATCTTCAACTAATCAGCACAGCTCTAACTAGAATCTTCGTGTCCTCCTGCTTCTCAGAGGTTGAGGCCCGCCCCTTCGCCCCTTTTAAGGGTGAGCTTGGGTAATTATGGAATGACTAGGTATAGTGGCTTAACAACACAGTTCAAAAGAAAAAACAAGATCAACTAGGGCTCTCAGACATATATTAAAATTATAAAGAAGAATTCTTATTTGTGATATTTTCAAAATTTGTTACTGGAATGCCTCGTTCTATGTGTCTAAATTCCCAACTTTGAGCTCTCCCCTCTCCCAAGTCAGTAGAATGCCTCAGCACTGTCTCCAGATTCTCAAGATGTTTTCTCTTAATTTGTAAATCTTTTTTAAAAAATATATTTATTGATTTTTTACAGAGAGGAAGGGAGAGGGATAGAGAGTTAGAAACATCGATCAGCTGCCTCCTGCACGCCTCCCACTGGAGATGTGCCCGCAACCAAGGTACATGCCCTTGACCGGAATTGAACCTGGGACCCTTCAGTCCTCAGGCTGACGCTCTATCCACTGAGCCAAACTGGCCAGGGCTTAATTTGTAAATCTTATCAAGCAGTTGATGTAGGAGAAATTATTTTCCATTTCCCCAGCCTGCATGTTACATATTCAAAACTAGCCTGTTATTTGTAGGCTCTGGCTTGATTTTCCATGGGTTCGTAGCATCTCAAGAGATGTCTGGAGCTAAAGGATGGTGGGAATATCACCCTGTGTCTACTGCAGAAATATGTCCAGGCTTTGTCCCCACTCTTTCTAAGCCAGTGGTTCTCAACCTTCTGGCCCTTTAAATACAGTTCCTCATGTGGTGATCAACCATAAAATTATTTTCGTTGCTACTTCATCACTGTCATGTTGCTACTGTTATGAATCATCATGTAAATATCTGCTATGCAGGATGGTCTTAGGCGACCCCTGTGAAAGGGTCGTTCGACCGCCCAAGGGGTCGCGACCCACAGGCTGAGAACCGCTGTTCTAAGCCATTCTGCTAGCCAGCCATGGCTTGTCCATCAAAAGCAGGGATGGGAGTGTCTGCCCAGGGAGTTGTTGTTACAAGTGATGGTAGCGTTGCTGCATCTTGTTTGTGAGTCTCTCTGGCGTTGTGTAAGCCGTGCTGAGTTCTACCGGGCGCCTGGAGAAGATTCCTCTCGGATGTTTACATACTTGTGACTCTCCTAAGGGCATCCTTGCCTGGCTGCGTGAGCCCATTGGCTGGACACGCCATGTGGTCAAGGATTCTGGTTCCTGCTGCTCTTCCAGCTGGTGAGCGTGTCCAGGGCCAGAAGTGACTGACCTGCTGAGGATTGCACTGGGAACGTCCGCGCCAAAGCTTCCTGAGGTTGCGTCACTCTTGGCTGCAGACACGCAGGGTGGAGAGAGTCCCTTGGATTTGCATCCCCTGTGTTTTTGTTTCCGACCTGACTCCCAGGAGAGGGCGGGCAGTCTCAGGGTGCTGCAAGGTGGAGGTGAGCGGTGGAGCGGCGAGCCAGCGAAAATACGTGAAAGCTTATGTGGGGTGAAATCTGTGGTCAGGAAGGCCTGAAAAAGAAAAGCTGCTGAAAGAGTAAGAGGCTGGTTGATCATATTCGTTTTCCCTGCAGGGGGCTTGTGTGTTCTGTTGAGTCTCCACACTTAGGAGCCCAGGTTTTTCCCTGTTGAAGTTCTAGTGGTGCTTAAACTTAGCCACACCTGGGACTCCTCAGGGGTGCTTAACATGGATGTAGGTACACATTCTGAGTTCATTAGTCTTAGGCATTCTAGTTTGTAAAAGTCCCCAGGTGAGTTTAATGTGTAGCCGAAGTTGAGAACCATTGGGAAAAAAGATAAGTAATTACATACACACCTTCCTCACCTGGAAAATTAAAAGCAAGTGGGGAGTGAAATGGACCCTCCAACACCCCCTTCCGCTTTCGGTACATCTAGCATATTTTCACACATAGGGTACTCAACCACGTGCCCACATGGTGTGTGCTACAACCGAAGTTTGTGATCCCCGCAGAAGACCGAATGTTAATGCACCTTAAGCTATTACGGGCTTTAGAAGACTGTGGGAAACACGGCTTTAAAACAATCTCATATGTGATGCTTCAGAATCCTAGGCTCAGGGCTTGCTCATGATTGTATTTGACCTTGAGCCTTCCTGACTTTGAAGCTCTTTGTGTGGGAGCCCTTGATGCTTTGGCAGTGAAATAGTCTGAAACAGAAATACGGAGGGGTCACCTTTGGTGCTGACTGGCCAGGCAGGGTGGGGGCATTCTTTGGGCCCTTCCCCTCTTCTGAAGGGGTAGGAGCTCTGGGAACTGGGCTGGTTCCCAGCACAAAGGGCCAGGAGGGGCCAACGAGCTTCAAGCTGAGGAAGCTGTGCCAGTTTTCTTCCCAGCCCCTTTCATGATGGGAAATGTGTCTCTAAAGACTTCTGTCGTTCAGAGAAGGGAGACTTTCCGCAAGCTAAGGAGGGTGGCGCGTCTGCCCCGAGCCCAGACGGAGATGTCGGGGGAGCAGTCAGGGTGCAAGGAAGAAAACAGTGGCTTCGGAACCAGGAGACCTACATGTTCTGTTTCCCTGGGCCAATCACTGAGCTCTCCTGGCCTCCGTTTCCCCATCTAGAAACCAGCCTCCAGTGTTTGTCTACTTGATTTCCTGAGCACTCGTCGATGCTGGGTGCTCTGTGGTCACTGTGGACTCTTTGCACTCGTTGCAGGGAGGAGGCGGTCTGAAGTGAGGGAGGGAAGTGGGGGAGGGAATGTGGGTAGCCCAACAAAGGTCAGTTTAGAATTGTGATTCTTATAAATAAAACAAATTTCCTGCTTAGAGCAGAGAGTCTGAGAGCAGAGAGCAGCAGCCTTAGTGGGAAGGCGAATGCCATCGACCGTGCCAAGAATTTGTTTCTCAAGGACTTTTGTAGGACCATATCTCCAAAGAGCCACCCTCTGGAACACTCCCATTTGAGAGAGAGATCAACTAAGGCCTAAGGCGATTAAGCGAGAACTCAGAAAGTCAGAAACAGGATGGAAGAATTCTGAAAATTGAGTTTCTTTAAAGGGTAGAATTCTGGGGTTTATTTTAGAAAAAGTGCTCAAAGCCATTTCAGACTCACGTCTTAGTGCCTCAATCTTCAGGACTGAGCCCCCATGCCTCCTCTTCCAGGAAGCCCCCCTGTGTTTCTCCGTGTTCTCCCGCAACGTTAGATATAGCTTCATCAGTGCCTGTCACACTGTAGGTACTTACCAAGTATTTGTTGAATTAATGTCGCGTTGTCATATATATATATATATGCTTCCCCTGTTAGATTGTCATCCTTCCAGATGGGGGTCTTGTCTTTCTCCTCCAAGGGTCCTTCCCCCCAACCCCTGGGACACGATTGGGGAATGAATGAATGAATGACAGGGAGTGGCACTACGTATCCTCCCAAGCTCTGGCCCTGGAGAGCAGTGGAATCGTACCTAAAGGGAAATGAAGCACCATCTCAAAGCCACTTTCCGGAAGCAGAGACGCCCCGAGCCTTCCCGACTTGAGCCTTATTTCTGTCTGTTCCAGCACAGGGGTGCTGCTGTCTGGTGGTACAGAGAAGGATCCTGCAGGTTTCTGCTTGTGAGTATGAGCCTGCCTGTGCCCTCTGCAGCAGCTCATCTGGCCTCCAGGGCTCCCGAGGGCACAGACCTAGCTGTGCCCACGCTCTGGATGGAAGGCTGGGGGATCTCATGGAGCCAGGTGCCGGCCTGGGCACTCCGGGGCTCGGGGTGGCTAATCTCGCCTTTGCCACTAACTCGCTGTGCGACCTTGGGCAAGTCAATTAATCTCTCTGGGCTTTGTTTCCTCATCTGTCCACATGAGGATAATGATTACTAACCTGCTGCACTGGCTGCTTGGTGGAAGACCTCGTCAGAGCTACTGGTATTACTGTGAGGAAAGACAGTGTTCAGTTAACTCGGAGGCAGATGCTCTGAAACGCCTGTGACATGGTTCTGACGCCACCAGCTTCTGCCTTCTTGGGGGGGAGGGGGAGGGGGTCCTCACAGTTAATTTGGGCACCAGCTGTGGCCATCACGTGCTTTTCGAAGCTACTGGGAGCTCTGAGTTGAGGATGCTCCGCCTGTTCCCAGGAACCCTCGCTCCTCAGAGAGAGAGAGAGAGCATCCATGCATTATCCCCGGGGCTTCCCGCGGATGTCAGTGGAAAAGGAGATGGGTGAGGAAGTGCTCGCTCCTAAGCCTTCTGCCTGGAGCCACATCCTGGCCCTGCCCAACTTTTCTTTGATGTCACAGGAAGTTTATATAGGAGAGACCCTGACATGCTCACAAGAACTTCAAGCTCTTTACTAATTTTGTATCACTGGGCTCTCACCTTCTCCCCAGTGAGTCTCAAAACAAATGGACCAGAAACCCCGTGGAGAGGGAAGAGTAGGAAGAACGTATAGAAAACGTAGGAGCGGGCACTGCCCTGCATACACAGCTTAGGCGGGTGTAAAAAACAGAATGAGCCCAGCGTGTCAGACATTAGGGAGGAGTGGGGAGTGGCGCCGAAAGCAGCGGAGGCTCTGCTGTTGCTCTAAACAGACCCCCTAGTTCTCCCCTCACTTCCGTGAGCCCCGCCCGGGGACTTCAGAGACAGCTGCCGGCCTGGTGGAGTGCGCTGAGCTCTCAACCAGCAGCTCACAGATCAGCCCGGGGACTAAACGGAGAGAGGAGAGTCAGCTGTCCATCCGCTCAGCCAGAGCCACCTGCTGCTGGCCAGGCGGCCTCTTAGAGGCAGCTTTTCCAAGGAGGGTGGCCGGGCCATCGCCGTTTGCCTGGGACTTGCCTGGTTTCCCACTGACATCCCGGAACCCCCTTAGTCCTGGGCAGACAGAGATGGTTGGTCCCCGCCTTCCCAGGCCTCCCCTTTATGAAAAGGCCCAGATCAAGAATTTGTTTTCTCCGTCGCCGCGATGACCTGGAGCCAGTCAGCTAGTCTCTTTGCCGCAAAAGCAAAAGTCCAAGGCGTAGAGCCTCACAGAGGGTGATGCACACCAGGATGTTAGGTGAGAACAGCCAGGCGCAAAGCCTGCACACTGCACGGTGCCATGTGTGCAGCTTTCTGGGAAAAGCCACACCGTAGGGGAAGAACAGAGGCCCGTCGTGGCTGAGGCTGAGGGTGGAGGAAGGGGCTGACCGCAGAGGGGCACAGGGGAGACCTGGGGAATGATGGAAACCTTTAGTTTTCGAATCTTTAAGGCAGTGGCGGCCACAGAGCCCTGAGTACTTAGGAAAACTCAGGACTGTGCAATTAATGGGGCTCCCCTGCCCCGTGTGTAAATTGTACCCCCAGAAATCTGGTTTTAAAACAGACCCCAGTAGCTGGTGATGCTGTGGTAGAAGGTGAGGACTCCATGCAGCACTCAGGTGGCCATCGCAGCTGTAAACAGAACCTGAGGCCTTGGTGTGGTCATGCCGGCAGCGATCTGGGGGTGCAGCAGAGAGGGGAAGGTATTTTGGTACAAAGCAAAAGTACTGACTGCTCGATGGCATCGTCAGTGCGGGGGCACTTGTCCGTTCGGCACACGTGGTGTGATGGTGGAGGCTCTCGGTCCACTTAGAGAAATGGACGGTTCTCTTACAACCAGGCAGCCGCGGAGCCCAGGAGAGCCACGCACAGGGAGGCCTTAGCTCCAGCTCCCTCCCGGCAGTCTGCTTCTGCACACGCGGGCATCTCATGTATTAACGGTGGCAGCCTTTCTGCTCATCTTCTCTCCCCTTCCT
>NW_006383012.1:5399512-5401086 GCF_000327345.1 Myotis davidii | reverse complement strand
CAACAACAAAGTTACTGCATTGAGATTGAGAACCCTGCTGCACCATGCTGTTGCCTGGCTGACGTTTTGTGTCTGGCAGTCTGACTATGCTAGCTAGCTGGGACTGATTTTGAGAGGGAGGAACCCATGATTTAGCAAAATAACGCACCTCGGACCACGTGGCGCAAGGCATCAGCCCTCCTGTTTCCAGGCAGAGGCACCAGCCCTGCTGCACCTGTCCGGGAGATGGGATGTGGAATCCGAGGACAAGGGAGGGTGGTCCCAGTGGAATCTGAAGATCTTGGTGGTTTCCGTTTAAAAAAGAAAAAATACCCAGGTGGTATCGGCTTTTCAGGGGAACTGGGGGAACTGTGACCCAGAGAGCTGGACTTGTCTTCCCATCTTCCTTAAGTGCAGCTTGTTAGAAGGCCGTAGACCTTCCATCCACGAGGACCGTGTGGGCCCGGATCGCTTTCAACCAGGAATTGCACAGAATTTCACACGTGCAGCTCTTCTTCGTTGCAAACAAGTCGCTCGTCGTCACTCATAAAGGCAGGTCTACGCCACCTCTTCTTGGGGATTCAGGGAGACGTGCAGAGTCGTAGCTGGTGCAGCCCTTAGTTCTAAATGGTCTCAGCTTTGGGGGTGAGGGGACATGGAGGTGCGAGGGGAGGCAAGAAGTACTTTTTGTGCCTATTCGAAGTGCAACTTCCCTGGTGCCCAGCCAGGCCTGGCTTGTGGATGGTCCACCTCAGAAGGGCCATCCCGAGGGCACACTCCTCATTGGAGGGCAAGGATGGGAGGACTGCGGAGGAGACACTGCGGAGGAGTGCACAGGCGGGGAAATTCCAGACCCTGGGTGCTCCGTACCCCTGACGTCGGGGCTGGGGCCGAACGGGTGGCGAGTTTGCTCGGGGCGCCCCATCTCCATCTCTATAGTGGTGGGTCTTGGGGGCAGATATTCTCAGTTACAGTGCCAGACTCCTTATGAGCTAGGGATGGTCCCCACCCTACTGCCCTTGGCAGTCAGGCCTTTTGTGGAATTCCCTTCTAGCACATTCTTCGAATAAATAAAGATGGACACCCCATTCGGTGCCACGGTTCACAGAGGGCCCCCCATGGCTTCCGCGAGGCACGGATAGAAGAAGATGGGTGACATGGCAGAAGCAGCAGGTGTTACCTTCACACCGAGGGCTCGAGTGTCTGATGTGGCGTGGCCGGCCTGCGACAGGCACGGAGGGGTTGGGGACATACATGTATTTAGCGTGTTTAGGGGTGGGCTCCCTGCAGACGGTGGTGTGCAGGCGTAGCTGAGGATCATGGGTGTGTGATGGGCGAGTGCAGTGTCTGGATTGCCGCCACACAGTGGCTGTGGGGCTCAGGTGACTGAGGCCCTGGGGAGCTCCTGAGAGTCTGCAGGCACTGGAGCTGGGAGAGGCCCGTGTCTCGCTGCAGACAGCGGAAGCCTGTCTCTGACTCACGTCAGTCAGGGCCCAGATGCCTGGGAGTGAGCCTGTGGGAAAGCAGGTCGGTGGATGACAAGCGCTCACCCAGTGGGAGTGCACTAGGGCGAAGGCAGGCTCCCTGGGCAGTTT
>NW_006383012.1:5386989-5389498 GCF_000327345.1 Myotis davidii | reverse complement strand
GGGGACATGGAGGTGCGAGGGGAGGCAAGAAGTACTTTTTGTGCCTATTCGAAGTGCAACTTCCCTGGTGCCCAGCCAGGCCTGGCTTGTGGATGGTCCACCTCAGAAGGGCCATCCCGAGGGCACACTCCTCATTGGAGGGCAAGGATGGGAGGAGTGCGGAGGCGTGCACAGGCGGGGAAATTCCAGGCACGCCCATTTTCTACCTGGGCAGCAGACTGTCGCCACCATCTCCCAGGACCACCCTGGCACTTTGGCGTCCTCTGGGGCCTGAGGACTGTCTTCGCCTTCCTGTGAGACCAGCAAGTGGACTCCTGCCATTTCCTTCCATCCTCCACCCCCGTCCTCTCTTCCCCAGTTTTTACACAACAGGATTGATTCATGTGAACTAGATTCAAGTCCGCAGATGGGGGCAGAAGAAGAGATGGTGTTCAATGAGCTTATTGTTGGAGATCTCACTGACTTCTTTTTTTGAATACCCGCCGTCCTGGAACATATTGAGCGGATTTACTCAGATTCCAAGAGGGGCCTTTTGGAAGGAACTCTGCCTGGGTGCTCCGTACCCCTGCCGTCGGGGCTGGGACCGAACGGGTGGCGAGTTCGCTCAGGGCACCCTGTCTCCATCTCTATAGTGGTGGGTCTTGGGGCAGATATTCTCAGTTACAGTCCCAGACTCCTTATGAGCTAGGGATGGTCCCCACCCTACTGCCCTTGGCAGTCAGGCCTTTTGTGGAATTCCCTTCTAGCACATTCTTCGAATAAATAAAGATGGGCACCCCATGCGGTGCCACAGTTCACAGAGGGCCCCCCCGTGGCTTCCGCGAGGCACGGATAGAAGAAGATGGGTGACATGGCAGATCTTGGGCAGATGCAGCAGGTGTTACCCTCACACCGAGGGCTCGAGTGTCTGATGTGGCGTGGCCGGCCTGCGACAGGCACGGAGGGGTTGGGGACATACATGTATTTAGCGTGTTTAGGGGTGGGCTCCCTGCAGACGGTGGTGTGCAGGCGTAGCTGAGGATCATGGGTGTGTGATGGGCGAGTGCAGTGTCTGGATTGCCGCCACACAGTGGCTGTGGGGCTCAGGTGACTGAGGCCCTGGGGAGCTCCTGAGAGTCTGCAGGCACTGGAGCTGGGAGAGGCCCGTGTCTCGCTGCAGACAGCGGAAGCCTGTCTCTGACTCACGTCAGTCAGGGCCCAGATGCCTGGGAGTGAGCCTGTGGGAAAGCAGGTCGGTGGATGACAAGCGCTCACCCAGTGGGAGTGCACTAGGGCGAAGGCAGGCTCCCTGGGCAGTTTCTCTCCTTCTCCTGCCCCCCACCCCTGCTTTCTCCTGCTCTCTCTCATGCACTTACTCTCCTCTCTCCTCTTCTCTCTCTCTCTCTCTCTCTCTCTCTCTTTCTTTCTTTCCTGCCAATTCTGGTCAGGTCTCCTGGGTCTTGAATCTAGGAAAGGGCGCCCTGAGAACCTGAGGCCAGAAAGCGAAAGCCCCCCCTTGACCCCAGGTCCCTGGTGGCCCCAGACTCTCACTTCCAGTAGCTGAGGCTGGAGTCCCGGGCTCCCCCAGGAGGAGCCGATGACCTCGGAGTCCGGGTGGAGAAACGGGGTTTACGCTCAGCCCGACGAGTTACCCTGTTTGGCGTGGGCCTGCTGCTTCGTCAGGCCTGAGCCAGTGCCACTGCCCCCGCCACCTTCCCCAGCCCGCCTGGCCCGAGCCATGTGCTCACCCCGGGACGCGCAAGCCATCCTAACGCCCAGAGCAGCCCAGTGTCACCGTGATTAGGAAAGAGTTCTCCTCTCTCTGATATGGGGGAGCCCAGATCTTTGAGGATCTGGCTTCCTCCCCTCTTTGCATCCTGGCAGTCCTCAGCCCGGTGCCCTGGAACCTGAGGTGTGGAAGCAGCGGCCGGGCCCTGCGTGGGGCGCCTCCCCCGGCCGGCCTGGCCCCTGATCCCTGGAAACGCGCCTCCGGGGGGCCTGGCACCCGCACGGGGGAGCATGAGAACGCGCCCCAGTTTGGACCGAAGTTTCAAGCACGAAGGCTCAACGTTGACTAAAATAATTTTTTCCCATTGACCTCCTGGCCTTGCAGTGGGCCGGCGTCCATCCCCCGCCCCTCTGATGTGGGCTTGGTGCGGGGAACTGTAAACAGTTCAGGCTGCGAGCGGATCTGCTCCGTGAGTTATGGGATCCAGGTGTCGCGCCCCGCGCCATGCGCTGCTCTCCCCCAGAGTGGGAACCGTTCTGTTCTCAGAGGGAGAAGCTAGGCTGTTGCTGTTGAGATCAGATCCTTCTGAAGCGTGACTCCCTCCCACGCCCTCACCCCCAGGTCTCCGCTCAGGACTGAAGGGCTCCAGAGCTCCACCGTGATTAGGAAAGAGTTCTCCTCTCTCTGATAGGGGGGGCCCAGATCTTTGAGGATCTGCCTTCCTCCCCTCTTTGCATCCTGGCAGTCCTCAGCCCGGTGCCCTGGAACCTGAGGTGTGGAAGCAGCGGTGGGGGCCCTGCG
>NW_006383012.1:5372560-5386775 GCF_000327345.1 Myotis davidii | reverse complement strand
TTCAGGCTGCGAGCGGATCTGCTCCGTGAGTTATGGGATCCAGGTGTCGCGCCCCGCGCCATGCGCTGCTCTCCCCCAGAGTGGGAACCGTTCTGTTCTCAGAGGGAAGAGCTAGGCTGTTGCTGTTGAGATCAGATCCTTCTGAAGCGTGACTCCCTCCCACGCCCTCACCCCCAGGTCTCCGCTCAGGACTGAAGGGCTCCAGAGCTCCAATTCATTAGTGAATTCTCAGTGTGTGTGTGTGTGGGGGGGGAGGGGGCGGGGGGGCTGCTTCTGACCCCCGAGGTCAGGGCCCCGTGCAGGATGGTGCTGTTGATGCTAAGGGCAGCCCAGCAGCCCGCGTTCTCCCTGTGAGAATGTGGGACCCATTTCTCTGGGCAGGAGGGGGGGCTCGGTCCCTGCCAGCGCGTTTCTCCAGTACAGCCGGGCTCCTGACTCAGGCCTGGCAGCCAAGGGCCACAGGAGGCCTCTAGAGCGAGGAGGCGGCTTTGGGCAGTGGCCTCTCCTCCCCTGGCAGTAGGGTCGGGAGCCATCGCCCCAAATTGGTCACTGGGATTGCACTGGAAAATGCCTTCAGTAGTTTGGAGGGATGTGGGGGGCACAGATCTTGGGCACCTGGCTTCCTCTCTTCTGTGCATCCTTGCAGCCCTACACATACCTAGCCGATGGACCATGGAGAAGGGGGAGGGAGCTAACAGATAAGTGCATCAACTTTAAGATACTGGGCATGACGTGTGTGTGTGTGTGTTTTGGAGGAGAGAAGGTGTTGGCCCGTTTTCTTAAAATATTCCAAAGCTATTTACCTAGTGCCCTTCAAGGATAAAATTGTGCTGCAACAAGATTTATTTTCTGCCCGGGAGCTGAGGCCGCTGGAGGAAGTGGAAGTGCCCAGGCCCTGTGATTGTGAGGGAGTCACTTCCAGATTCCTAGCTTATCGCTGGGCCTCTCTCTGCCCTGACACCTGGACCCCCTGAAGTCTAACTCACTGCACCTCACACTGCCCCCCCCGCCCCCCATGATGCCTTCCTACTTGGCTGCCTTGCGTCTGTGCGTATGGATTTCTTCTCGGGCCAGAAAATATAAGGGCAACCTCCTATCTTGGAGCCAAATATTTTCTACAAACGGCTTTCCTTTCCTTTAAGAAAATGCCCATTATGGAGTGTGCACAGGATGAGATTCAGGAGGAAACAGCTGCCTGGCAGAGATCCTGGTGGGTCCTGGGTAAGATTCCGCTGCGTCACTAATGCCTGTATTGGGTGCGCTTCCGGCACAGGCACCCCGGGCAGTTGGGAAGTTTGTGGCTGAGAACTTCCATGAAGGCGAGCACAGGTCCAGCCTCCAGCCCAGGCCAGGAAGGGAAGTCTTCATTTCCTTCAGGACAGTGCAGACCTGTCCAACGGATGTCTCTCATCCACCTTGGTAGCTCAACCTGGATGCTCACGGACCCTTTCTTTCTAGAATATTCTGTCTATGGGCTTTTCTAAGAGTTCCACCCCTTGCTACCGTAGCTGAGGGGAGCCCAGATTCCTTAAGGCCCCTGAACGAGGCCCTCAACCTTGAATGTCAGTGGTGTTGAGGCCAACTCGCCAGTGGCTGTGGACAGAGCAAGGAACCGTGCTACCCCCTTGTGCTGGAGAAAATCTGAGCTCCTCCTCCCCCTGTCCCGGGCCTGGTTGTCCAGTGTCTGTGCCCATCCCTCACCTCCATCTGTGCCCCAGGCATACTGGGTTCCTTGTGGTTTCCCAAACTGGACTTTTGCATGTACCGTTCTATTGGTCTAGAATAGCGGTTCTCAACCTGTGGGTTGCGACCCCTTTGGCGGTCGAACGACCTTTTCACAGGGGTACCTTAAGACCATCCTGCATATCAGATATTTACATGACGATTCATAACAGTAGCAACATTACAGTTATGAAGTAGCAACGAAAATAATTTTATGGTTGGGTCACAACCTGCAGAACTGTATTTAAGGGGCCAGAGGTTGAGAACCACTGGTCTAGAATGTTCTCCCCTCAGGGCTGCCTGCCAAGCTTATCTGTCAAGTCTCACTCAGCCTTGACTTGGCCCCCTGAAATTTTAACCCTTGGCTGTATCTTGCACTGCCCTCCGTGGTCACGATCATTGTGTCCATGTTATCATTGATGGAAAGTCTGTGTTCCCACGAGTCTGTGAGCTCCTTAAGGGTCAAAAGCAATCATTCTTCTTTGCGTCCACAGCCCGGACTCCGTGGACTCGTGTGACTGAGAAAAATGGTTGCTGTCCGCAGGTTCTCTCAGAGTTTGATGGCAGCAAAGTTAAGGGCTTCTGTCCACCAGTGGACACCCTGACCAAGTTACTAGGCAGCTGTCAGAAAGGAGAGAGAGGTGTGCAATGTCTAAAACCGTCAAGGAGTCAACACTGAGAATACCCAGGGAACCAGCCAGAAAGAGACAGACATCTCGATTGAAAAGAAGATGAATAAAGGACAGGAGTGGGGGAGGACCTTTCTAACATGTACCTCTTCGTTTGTAAGTGTTTCTGCTCCATGCGTCCTGCTTTATGAATTTTTAATGGCTATGCGGTAAATGCTATTGTCAGTGGCCTGTTCTTGCCTCTCAGTCGGCACGGTGTCTTAAAGAGCCATCTATGTTATGGGCTGCCATCTAATCTGTTGTTTCTTACTGGTGCCTGATTCGCCAGGATGTGCATCTGCTGCCACAGTTCACCGGGTCACTCCCCCAGGTGACACTGGACTCCCCTCTCCCGCTCCCCCCTGCTCTCCACCACCGCAGACAGTGCTGCCAGGGTTATGCTAAACCCCACCCCGTGTGGACCCCTGTGGACACCCTGGCAGCCTGCAGCCTCCCGCTCTCCCAGCCGAGGGGCTGGTGGCTTTGGCTGGCTTGTCTCTGAGGACCGAAGGAGCCCAGGCGGTTCTGCAGGTGCTCCTTAGCTGCTGGCCGGGAGGTGCTTCTCTCAGAGGCAGGTGTCAGGCTCCCGGCTGAGTCTGTCTTGTTGCCCACATCGGGTAGTGGCCCTGTTCGCAGGTCTCAGCAGCGGCGGCCCTCTCCTGGATGTTTTATGTGCACCATCTCGTTTAATCCTGAGAGATCTGGAGAGGTGGTGGTGAGAACTCTCACCGCCCACCGGGTCCCTGCGGCCTCCCCGCGGGAGCGGAGTACTCTGCTCAGGAGGGTTCTGGTAGGAAAAGCATCTCAGCATTTCCCGGTGACCCTCTTGGCACTGCTTCCTTGGAGAAGTCTCCTGGAATGCAGGCACGTGTTCCCCTGAGCTGGTCTGAGCTCCGAATGTTACTGAAAGGCGTCCCAGAGCTTTCCTCGCAGACACGTTCATTTTCTCCCAGGCCAGCAGAATCGGGACTGGGCATGGGGGAGGGGAGGCAGGGATCAGCCATCAGTATGATTCTCCTTATTCTGTGAATGGAGAGAATTGAGGCGAGAGGCAGCCCAAGCAAAAGCTCACAGCCCATCCAGCAGGATACAGAACCAGCTTCATAGGGCTCTGGAGCTCATTCTGCTGCCTGGTCTAGCCTGATCGAGCTAGACCTGATCTCCACCCTCAGATGGCTTCAAACTTGACCTGCAGCCCCATTTGAATCTGAGGTTAAGTAGGATGGTGAGTCCATTGGCTGCAGTCCCGCCATCTTGGTGCATCCCTTTGGGAGGGGAGGAGGATTCCCCAACATTGCCGACAGCTGAGGCTCGGCTGTCTGTGAGGAGAGCCTTGGCCGATGACATAACCTTCTCTGTGTGCCTGGGTTCCGGGTGTCCCTGCTCCCCGTTTTGTCCCCAGCTGGCCCAGCCGGGCCTTTGCTCATGTTGTTGTTTATGACCGGCAACATGTTCCCACCCCTTCCGCCCTTCCCAGTCACACCCACCTTCATCCACTGCACCCTCCTCCGGGAGGCCAGCTTTCATTGATCACATGAGGCCCTCGCTGCTCATACTTCAGGTCCCAGTCAGCACCCCTGTATCTGTTCCTTGTATCCATTCTTGTCCCCATGGCTAGCTTTATGGCCCCAAAAATGCACAGCGGAGTGCTGGGTCCCCAGGTGGGCATTTACTTTGTTCCTAGTAATTCCCAGGAGTTTCTGTCCTGTTTCCCATCTGCCTCTTTCAGCCGGACCTTCAGCCTTCCCAAGGCCCTGCTGAGTGTGGGCCTGGTGCTGCTGTGTGCACGTGGCATTCGGGGGGCAGGCATGGCTGGCCCCTGGCTGCCTGGCATGGTTCCCATGACCTGGGCCCTTCTCCCAGGGGGCCTGGCGGTGGGTGTTGAACGAGCGTGCACGCCGAAGGCCTTGTTTGCTGGCGGGCACCCATGGTGCTCTCTGTGCTGTGTGATTAGTGAGCTGATCAGAGACTGCTTGGCAGGGGGAAGGTGAGCATGTCCCTCGTGTCTCACAGTTTGGAAGAGATAAGTGAGGATGTTCTCACTCGGAAAATAAATCTCACCGCAGGCAGCGTTCAGCCACACGCCATTTGAGCCCAACAGCTGTCTCTCATTTGTTGGCAAATGTTCCGGGTGATGAATGTCCCCCGTCCACGCTCACAGCCGTCCCTAAATGGAGGCTTTGGACAAGTGTTGGGGGGGGAACAATGGCTCTTCTCAGAGGACTCTCAGCAGACGTTCCCAGTGAAGTTGGCTCATCACTTGGAGCTGGGTCAAGACCAGGGACAAGGTGCCATTGATTCGGCGAGGATGGCCCCACGCAGCCGCGGACACGGGCTGAAGGTAGCCAGAAGCAGAGAGAAGGAGGGGCTTCTGGGAAAGGCCCTGAATAACCCGAGTGAACGATTCCGCCTCGAAGCGCTGTCTTCTCGAAGCCGACTTCCGGGACGATGGCCCCTCCTCTTGACACTTTTGCAAAACCCTTTGCAGCCATTCTGGGGTTATTGGGTTTGGAGGGCCTAGTCCTCCTGGGGCAGAGCGTGTTGCCACATCCAGTGCTGTTGAATGGATGGAACTGTTGAGCCTAAGAGAGATGAAGGCTAGACACCTGGGACCTGAACTTGGCCCTGACCTCCTGGCCTGAATCTGTCTGCTTCATTCTTCCTGTGACCAGGTGGGAGGGGATAGCTGAGGGACTGATGAGGCGAGATGAGCTGGGGAGGTGGGTAGAGCCACGGGGGGCTTCTGTCCTCAGAGCTACGCTGCAGTGGGAGCAGGTGTCTCTGTGCCCTCAGCCCCAGGCCAGGCGGTCAAGCCCGGCTTCCGGCAAGTTCTGCTGACATCCTTCCTCCCTGGTTGTGTCTCCTCTGACTTCCCAGGACACAGATCCAAGGTCAGGTTGCTAAGCTGGTAGGGCCCAACCTGGCAAACTCAGTTTTCCTTTCTCCCTTTACTGTTGTCCCCCTCAACAGAGTTATTTTAAATAATTTAAAATAGCATAAACAACAGCGACACATTCCAAATTGCTATTTCACTCTGTAAAGAATTCAGTGCAGCAATTTTACATCTATTTATATAGCAAAAATCGTACATGCTTATTATAAAATATGCACACGTAGCAAAAATTTCTAACATGGGAATGTCACAATCCTTCGAATTCCACCCTCTGTCATGATAATATCTGTCAAGGATATATTCGTCTAAATATTTCCCCTCCTCTCTGCCATGCTCCCAACTCCCTTTCCGCTCTCTTTTCTCTCCTTCCCTCCCTTCCTCTCTCCCTCCTGCCCTCGCTGCTTCCTTCTCTCTCTTCCTCCCACTGCCTTTTCTTCCCTTCACCCTTCCTCTTCTCTCCAACCCCCTCTGATCCTTTTCCCTCTTCTTTCCAACCCCCACGGTGTAAAAACCAAAAGGGTACAGTAAAAAGTAAGGCCCTTCAGGCCCTGCTCACTCTTGCCCTTGCCCCAGCTTATTCTGTAGCCTTCAAATAACAACAACAACAATAATAATCTGTGCGTCAGCAGCCACGTGTGTGTCACTTCCCCTCCTCCCTTCGAATGGAGCATGCTCACTGGTCACCCTGCTATTTAAGTTAAGGCTGTTTCTTCGAGCTCATTCCTGATAGACCTGCTGCATTTGTTGTGATGGGGCTCAGTCTCTCCTTTCGATAGAGACGGCATCATTCATATAATTTAAGTGGCATGGACGTGCCCCCCAGTCCTTTGCTGTGACGAACATCGCCACCGCGAATTTCATTTCAGACACATGAGGGCCAGCTGTAGCATACGCTCTCAGGAGCAGGGTGGCTGGGGTTAAGGATATGGGCATGCACGGTTTGATTAGATAGTGCTGAAATGCCCTTCTGGGAAGTTAGATCCTTTTTCTCTCGTCAGCAAAATGTCAAGAGCGTCTGTTTCCCTGCACGCTCGTCAACACAATATATCATTACATTTTCTCATCTCTGCTCATCAGAGTTGGCAAAGGCAGCTCTTTATGTATCTCTCTTATTGTAAGTGCAGTTGGACACGTTTTCAAATCTATGAAAGTCATCGTGTTTGCATGTGTGTATATATGTGTGTCTCAAAAAATGTGTCCTGAGAAAACGTAACAGCTATAACCCTTTAACAGCTGATAACTCAATTTTGAAAGTGAGTTGTGTATTTTAATAAACACTGCCTTTATAATTATTCAAAGTGTGGGTATACATTTTTTGGGGACAACATATCGTGTTCTTATGCATTATCCATTTTCCTATTGGATTGTTGGTCTTTTAAAATTAACTTTGTAGGCGCTTATTATCCACAAAGGAAATCTGGATATGAGTTGCAAACCTCCCCCCAGTGTCTTATCTTTTCTTGATTTTATGTTTATTTTCCCAAAGTAGAATTTGTGTGTGTGTGTGTGTGTGTGCGTGCGTGCTATCAAATCTATCGCCTTTTATGGCTCTAGGTTTTGCTGATACTTAGAAAGTCTTTCGCTAAAACTACACTTAAAAAAAAACTTTTTTCCTTTTCTTAAAAACAGCTTTATCGGGCTATCATCACATATGACAGAGTTCACCATTCAAAGTGTGCAGTTCCGTTTTTAGTATAGTCGCGGGTATGTGCACCCAGGGCCACGCCCATTTTAGGCTTTCATCCCCTCAGAAAGAAACCCCCTATGCGTTAGCTATCATTCCTTATCCTCCGCTCTCACCCTGCCCCCCCAGGCCCAAGCAACCACTCATTTCCCGTCTCTATGGATTTCCCTCTCTGGACTTTCATCTGATCGGTATCACATAATATATAGACTCTTGTGATTGGCTGCTTTATTGGCATGTTTTGAGGTTTAGTCCAAGCTGTAGCAAGGTTACCAGTACTTCATTTCTTTTTATGGCCAAATAATACTCCATGGTATGTATAAACACAGACACAATACACCTTGTTTATCCATTCATCTGTTGTTGTTTCCACTTTTTGGCTCTTGTGAATAATGATGTGAACATTTGCAAACAAGTTTGGGGGTCATCCTATGTTTTTATTTCTCTTGGTTATACACCTAGGAGTGGAATTTCTGGGTCATGTGGTAACTGTGTTTCATCATTTGAAGAACTGCCAAACCGTGTTCCAAAGTGACTGTGGCATGTTACAACCCCACCAGCTGTTTTCTTCTAGTACATTTGTGATCTTTTTTTTTCATGTTTTAAGTTTTTGAACAATCGTAAATTCTTCATAAGATAGGTCATAGGGCCCTAACCAGTTTGGTTCAGTGGATAGAGTGTCGGCCTGTGGACTGAAGGGTCCCAGGTTCGATTCCGGTCAAGGGCATGTACCTTGGTTGCGGGCACATCCCCAGTAGGGGGTGTGCAGGAGGCAGCTGATGGATGTTTCTCTCTCATTGATGTTTCTAACTCTCTATCCCTCTCCCTTCCTCTCTAAAAAAATCAATAACATATTTTTTTTTAAAAAAAGGTATGTCATAGGGGTCTATACGTGTATTTTTTCCATATGGCTTCATCATCGTACCCACAGTGTTTTTCAATAATCTGTCTTTTTCTCCATGTCTGTATCATAAATGAAATCACTGTATATACGAGGGCCTTTTCTGTACATCCCAGTGTTTTTCCTTGGTCTGTTGGTTCAATCAGATGCCATTACAATGCTGCTTTAATTTTTGTAACTTTGTGACATGTTCCCTCACTCTTAATTTGTAAAAAAAAAAAGCAAAGCAAAAAAAAAAGCGCTCATCACTCGCATCAGACTTATCTGTATATGGTGCAGGGTTAGAGAGTGTGCAGTCAAATGCAACATTGTTCCTACCATCTAGAAACCTAGTAAATACAACTCTTTTTTTAAAGAGTATTTTTAATTGATTTTTTTTTTTTTAGAGAGAGAGAAAGAAAACATCGCTGTGAGAGAGAAACATCGATCTGTTGCCTCCCATATGCACCCCGACTGGGGATCGAACTCGCAACCTGGGTATGTGCTCTGACCAGGAATGGAACCCACAACCCTTGGGTACACGGGACAACACTCAACCAACTGAGCCACACTGGCCAGGGCGTAAATAAAATTCTCATTGCCATACCCTCTAAAAGCCACTCTACATACATTATCTTATTTCACCTTACAATTCTATCAGGGTAGGTTGAGCTTTCCATTTCCATTGTAGACACGAGGAAACCAAGGCTTTGAGACAGACAACCCTGAGACAGAAAGAAGACAGACAGGTGGTCTTTCAAAAAAGGTTGAGTCAGATGCTCTTGGGTGCCTCGTGGAGAAAATGCCAGGGCACGGTGGTGGGAGACTCCACTTGGGTCTTCCCTGGAGCCAGGGTCTGCTCCCCAGCAGTGGGGTGACAGCCTCCTTTTCAGGGGAGCCCCACACCTTGGAATGGAAGCCGCTGGGACATAAATTCAGGCTACGTCGACACTGAGAGCCCAGACAGTGGGGAAGTGGAGTCCTTTGGCTGCAGTCTCTTCCCAGATTGTGTAATTCACATCCCTGCCAGGAACCCAGTTTTGTTTTGCTTTGTTTGTTTTTTTCCCCCTTTGCAAAAGGATAGCAAAAGTATTTGCCACATAAAAACATACAAAGCCCCATAAAGTCCCAACCAATGAAATCATCATCTCTTCCCAAGCAGACTCCCGCCCCTGACCTTGGCAGTCTCCACTCTCCGGGGAGCCGCGAGGCAAGGGAACGGATCGACTCAGGACGAGACCTGCTGAGCGCTCACTTCCTCAGACTTCATCAAACTCTTAGGGTCCGGGGGTTATGGGATTAAGAGGGCGTCACGTGACTGTCCTGGACGAGTTCGCTTGTAGGAATGTGGGAATAAACCCATGCGGAACAAGAAACCTCAAAATGCTTTTGCCTAGAAATAGCAATGAAGAGTGCGATCCAAGTTGCTTCAGTATTTTAGGACTTCCACGAAAGGAGAAAATGTCTATCTCTTTTTCTCCCTGTCACCCCCCCACCCCCCACAAAGACACTTGTTTTATGGGAAATTTTTTCCAATATTTTAACGATTCCACTGGGTGATCGGTGACTGTTCTTGATTTCTGTACTGTGGGAAAATAGTTCGGATGTTTAGGCTGGGTCCGTGTGGCCTGCCTTTGAAGACCTTGGTTTTGCTGACTGTGTCTCAGCACCACCGTGGAGGAGCGGTTACGGGTGATGTATACTGTATAAGCTGGTATAGTTGGTATAGTCCCTTCTCCAACTGGGGATGGGCTAGGGCCAGATGCTTCCTTATGGTTGCGGGGGGTGGGGCTCTATGGCCCAGATCCCCTTAGTGATGGCCGATGATACATTCTTGGCCTTTCACTGGCGGCCAGAACATCCACGCAGGCCTGGAGACTTCTTCTGCCATGGGTCCCCTTTGGGGACTTCTCAGAGGGCAGGGTCTTAGGTCACCAGAACATGGAGCCATTGCTTTTCTTCCTCTAGACCCCTCCTTCCCTTTGGTGCTTTTGGAGCTGATTTCATTTCAGCATCATCTGAGAAGCAGAGGTCTTTCCCCCTCTGAAAGATGGTGCCTTTGCAGGAACAGCAAACCAGCATTGCCGTGTGAAGAGAGACCATTTCTCATGCAGAAACCATGGTCCATCCGATTAGAAAACTCATCGGCATGCTACATCTCCTGGCCTCTTGGGGATGTCATGAAGACCGTGGCAACGCTTTTAACATCTGTTCATAGAGCGCTTCTCAGCTTGTCCCGGGAAAGGCTCGGGTGGGAGTGTGTGTGTGTTCAGGCCTGGCCTGTATTCCTTCCTGGTGTCTCCAAGGTTATCAAGAGGCGAGGGTTGATAAATAATAGATAGACGGCTCGGCAGTATGAGACAGAAATTGACTGAAAATTCCCGTCAGTTTCCCGTATCAGCACAAAGCTAATGCTCACTTTAGAAGCATGTGTAGCATGAAAACAAGAAAGAACCGGACGCGGCTGTCCTGTGAGATGCCTGGATAAGGCGCAGGGGGACGCTTCTGTTCTTGGCAGGCAGAGGGATCCACTCACAGGTGAGGGACCGCCTGGTGATGGGGACCCTCACTCTGCCGGCCCTCTCTCTCTCGGCTTGGGCTCTGTTTGTGCTGTGGGAGCCCTCCTTGCCTGAGACAGCACATCCGAGGTGTGGCACCAGCGAAGGTCCCGGAAAATCACGATTCAGTTTCTCGAAAAGGAGCTGCTGAGAAAAGTTGCAGAAAACACATGGGAGCCTTCTACAGACTCTCAGCGTCCCTTTGAAATGGAGCCACCTGTGTGACCCTCCCCCGCAAGCCTCTCGGGCCAGTAGGTACTCCTTCCTCTGTGCTTCCCCAGCCCCGGGGTCATCGCTCTCTTGCTGAGTTGAAAGGAAGGCGTTTATTTGAGGGCAGAAACGCATCTTACCCATTTGTGTCTAGAAGAGCATGGGAACTCCATAAACAGTTATTGAATGATTCCCTCATCACACGGGGACAAACCAGAAACCATTCCCTCTATGAACTGCTGTTTTGCCAAGACCTTGGTTCTGTAGCTAGCATGGGCCGCGGATGTCAGAGTTAAGCTCCCTTGATGATGACGTCTGGCACCGTGTCTGTGGTACAGCGAACGGTCCGTAGATGTCCGTGCCCTTCCTGGCTACCACTCCACCACACCTTTGTGGGCACGGGGATGGCTTCTTTCCAGGAAGCACGTCACTGTCCTTGGTGGGACTTCACCCAGCGTCATCCAGTTGACAGGTTGTGGTTTGGGACACACTTGATCCTTGCCTTGAGATTGGCCTTGCAGGAGAGTCTTAGGAAAGGACCGTCTCTGCCGGGTGTTTCAGATACTCTGTCAAGTATTCCATCTGCTAAACGTGTGTGATGACTCTTCCTGTGCTGGTTAAGGGGACGTTCCCAGCGTCTCACATCTGGTTGTTCGGATGTGTTCTTTGACTGAGGAAGTTGGGGATTAGGGGTGGTTAAGAGGAAGGAATAGAAGTGTGACTTAGTCAACTGTGGGCCAAAGGGGATGCTTTCCCTGTGTATTATGATCTTGGCTTGTATCACGCCCCAGTGGTAGTTGAAAACACGAGTGAGCATCCTTCTCCTTCCCTGCGATGGGAAGGCAGGTGACGGATGTGCCGAGCCCAGCCCCCTGGGTCTCTCCACCATCTCGTTCCCATTGGCTCTGTGGGTGGTGACTTCGAGGGAGGCCTGAAAGCCCCAATGGGTTCTCAGTCTCGGGCCGATTCTGCCTGGGTGGTCTTTTATTCTTTCCACGTTTCCCAGTTCTTAAGTCTTCAGTACGTCTACCCCTCGGATCGTGCCGAAGTTGTTTTAATTGAGTGTCCACAGATCTGGGTATAACAAGTTCAGCAACTGCATGATCAGGGTCTGAGTTTGCAGTGTCGTTTCAGCCCACGTGATGGTCTCAAAATGCTCTTCCTTGTGGCTTTGGAGGTAGGTAATTGCTGGAATCCTCATCAAAGAGGCGCTCTGATTGTAGACGTTCTTCGGCTCTGAGTAGGGGGAAACTGAATACTCTCTACCCTGGGTCTAAGGAAAGTCACACACTGTATATAGGAACCGGTGAAGGTGGCTTACAGGCAAGTCAGATGTTACCATAGCAACGGCCTTGGTATCAGAGTTTATTTCTACTACTTAACTGGCATGTATGCCTTCTCTACTCCAAGTTGCAAGTCCCTAAGTGTAGATAATACTTCATTTTTTTTTCTATTACACTCACTACTCCTACCCCACCTCCACCTCCACCAGGTCCGAGCACAAGGCCAGGTACATAGTTGGTGCTCCATGTATGCTGGTTTCTTCACAGGTCAGAGTGCTTATGCACCAGTGAGTACACATGATCCTCGCTCTGGGAAATCTCTGAGCAAAGTTTATTGTGTGTGGTTTCTTTAAGAGGGTGACTTGGGGGAGTGGGGAGGGGGGTGTATAGAGAGGAACAATACAGCTGGCCATGGCATACTCTCTTGGTCCAAATCCAATTAAATTTTTTTAAAAAATATATTTTATTGATGTTTTACAGAGAGGAAGGAAGAGGGATGGAGAGTTACAAACATCGATGAGAGAGAAACATCCATCAGCTGCCTCCTGCACACTCCCCACTGGGGATGTGCCCGCAAGCAAGGTACATGCCCTTGACCAGAATTGAACCTGGGTCCCTTCAGTCCGCTGGCCGATGCTCTATCCACTGAGCCAAACCGGCCAGGGCGCTAAGGATTGTTCTGACAAATGAACATTTGCAATTGATTTGATGATAAGGAATACTAAGTTTGAGTTCCAATTAAGCAAAATGTTTTCCCCTCAAAAATAGATTTCCATTTCAGTAGTAGATCTGTATTATAAAACACTGTACTCTATTATTTTTTTTGAAAATTTTATTTATTATTTATTGTCTACAGTTTTACATATGTCTCCTTTTTCCCCACTTGACACCCCCCCCCCAAGCCCTTCCTACTCCAGGCAAGCCCCCACCGCCCCAGTGTCTGTCCATTGCTTATGTTAATATGCATGCATACAAGTCCTTTGGTTTCTCTCTAACCACCCCCTCCTGCCAGTTGTCTCCGGATCTGTTATTATATTTTTAATTTTGTCAATAGGAAATTTGTGGACATGTGTGTTTTCTGTTGTCATAGTAGGACCTACATAATATCCTTGACTCTGCCTGTTGGCCTGCTCTAGAATAGGAGCCAGCAGACTTCTGTAAAGGGCAGCTAGCAAACGTTTCAGCATTTGTGGCCATATGGTCTGTGTGGCAATGACAGGACCATGGACAATAGATATGTAAACGAACAGGAGTGGCGGCGTGCCAAAAGGACTACTCATGGACACCGTGGAATTTGCATTTCATGTCATTTTCATGTGTCATGAAGTGTTACTCTTTAGATTTTCTTTCAACTATTTAAAAATATAGAAGGTGGCCCTGACCGGGTAGCTCAGTTGGGTAGAGCACCGTCCTGATACACCAAGGTTTCAGGTTCAATCCCCGGTCAGGGCACATACAAGAATCAACCAATGAATGCATAAGGAAGTGGAACAACAAATCGATCTCTCCCTCAAATCAATAAAAACAAATAACAATGTAGAAGCCATTCTTAGCTTGAGGGACGTACAAAAGCAGCTGGTGCATGCCATTTGGCCCGTGGGCCAGAGGTGCCGCCCCCTGTTCTGGAGGATGAGGCAGTAGCCCCAGGGATGCCTGATGTGACCAGGTCTGGCCCAGTGAAAAAATGTCCTTCTCTCCACAGCCACGAGTTCCCATTCCCACATCCCCTCCCTGGCTCTCAGGGATTCAAATCCCTTGGCCCGCCTCCCCCGCCTCCACCCCCAGCACCCTCTACCCCACAGACCTACTTCTCCAAAATCTGTCTAGGAAAGAGTTCCTTCACGACACAACGTCAGCCCTGGGCCCCTTCCAGCTCCTCGTTGGAAGGTCTTTCCAAGGATGGAGAAGCTGAAACAGCTGCATGGGTTTGGTTTTTGGTGTGTTTTTATTTCCTTCTAGAACCATCCAGCCAGGGGTGAGTTCAGGACTCTGGCAGCTCCTGTGTAAATGCTGAGCAGCTAAGGACAAATCTGGAACAGACCCGGCTGCTCCCCAGCCAGTGAGAGCAGCCTCCCCGAAGCCAGGCCTCCCAGCATCTGCCTTTATGTTGAGGCCAGGGCTGGGGCAGGGGAGCCTGGTGGAGGGAGCTCAGAGACCCACAGGGATTCGGCCTCGCTGGGCGGGGTGTCTGTGAGGACGCCCCAGGGAGGAAGGCACATCTGCCTCTCCTTAAATGAGACCAGTATCCCGATCGTCAGGCCCGTTGCCCCTGGCATCGTGGTTCCGTGCCAGAGGTTCAGCCAGCTGGGTCTCACAG
>NW_006383012.1:5367243-5372534 GCF_000327345.1 Myotis davidii | reverse complement strand
TTCCCTTTCTGCTTGAATGAACAAGTTTCAGGAAAATGCAGTGAGACCGCGGAGGCGGTTCAACTCCCTAACTTTCACTGGGATGTTTAGGGCCACGTTGCCTAGGAGATTTAAGGGCTGAGCACGCAAAGGTCTGTGAAGTAACCTGCCACATGTCCTCCGAGCCCAGCATGCTGAAGCAACAGGGAGAGGAGCCAGAGTGGATGGCTCAGGCGTTTGTGTGATGTTTAATCAGTGGGACTGTGTCGTGTTACTTCTTGTCACCACTCGGAAGCTCCATGAGGGAGGGGACTCCTACCTTTGTGGCTTCTACAAACCCGAGGCAGTAAGTATGTCTTGGGGTCCCAGGCATCTCTCTCCGGGTCTCACAGATGTGGCCAGCAGAGGAGGGGAAGGAGTTGGCAGGTAACCATAGTGACAAAGGCCTGGAGAAGTCTCGAGGGAGGTCAGGTGGAGAGGAGAACCCTGGGGCCTGGCCTTTATCTCTCAGTCCCTCCTCCCCACTGGCCACCAAGTAAATGTCCCAGGTCATCATTTCAGGGTGGCCTATGGGGCAGGGGAACTTCGAAGTGTTAAGATTGAAAGTTTAAAAAAAAATAGGGGAGAGAGGGGTTAATGAGATTTTCCTTGTTGCTATGAATTTTTTTTTTTTTTTTTGGGTAATGCAGGTTTTGCAAAATAACAACCATGCTGTATTTTAGAAACAAAAAGATATATTTTTATACATAGTTCGCATCCATTCAATGGAGTACTATGCAGCTGTTAAAAAGCCATGTGTGGCTCAAAGTGGATCTCCAAGGGACATTGGCAAGTGAAAACAGCAAGGTTCTTGATGCTACGCATAGTGTGAGCTTATGAGAATAAAAGAGCTTTGTCTGTATTTTTCTCTATGTGTTTTTATATAGAATACTAGAGACCCATTGCATGAAGAGATTCGTGCAGTAGGCCTTCCCTTCCCCTGGCTGCCGGCACTGGTTTTCCTCTGGCACCCGGGACCCAGGTCTTCGCTCAGTCGTTGCTGCTCCAGCTGGAGCCTTCAGTCTTCACTCCGCCGCTATGCTCCTATGTATGCAAATTAACCAGCATCTTTGTTGGGTTAATTTGCATACTCTCCTGATTGGCTGGTGAGCCTAGCGGAGGGACGGTCAATTTACATGTTTGTCTATTATTAGGTAAGATTATGCG
Source organism: Myotis davidii (assembly GCF_000327345.1). Lineage (NCBI taxonomy): Eukaryota > Metazoa > Chordata > Mammalia > Chiroptera > Vespertilionidae > Myotis > Myotis davidii. The sequence goes on along the minus strand of NW_006383012.1, from coordinate 5,371,349 downwards.
TTTGGGACTTCCTGGTAGGATACACAGTCCATGACAGTAGTTGCCATAGAGGGGGCTAATGCTGGAGGTTCTGAGATGGGAGGCAAGCTCATTTGTACTGCTGTGTGATATATAGTCATTGTGTGTGTATATACATTCCATTTTATGAGAGGAAATAATGGGTTATTGCACTGGTGTCAACCTTTGCCCTCGCACCCCAACCAGCCTGATGCCACTTCCCTTATCTGAGCCACAAATTTTGGGACAAACAAGGTCCAGGCTGGCTGGGCTTGGAGTTTCCAGAGGGAAAACCTGGGGTCCCTCTGGAATGAAGAAAGGCTCCCCATACTTCAGGGCTGGGAGGGAGGGCTCCTAAGGCAGCCCTGTGCCTGCCCAGGTGACTGTCCAGGGACCAAAGGACAAGGCAGTGGTCATCCTAAGAATTAAACTCCTTAGCCATCCTGAGATTCTTCATAGCATCACTCCGCAAGCCCAAGAAGAAACTTCAGTTTGGGACCAATTAGCCAAATTCTTGACTAATTTGGCTATTCATCCAGGTTAAGGGGAAACCCTTGGTTGTTGCTGTCGCTACAAGATGTATCTGATCCTAATCAGTTGCTCAGCAGTTAGAGTGTTGTCTTGGAGACTGAAGGGTCCTGGATTCGATTCCTGGTCAAGGGCACTTACCTGGGTTGCAAGTTCCCCAGCCCCTGGGAGATGACAGATCGATGTGTCTTTTTCTCATCCCCCCTCTTCCCTCCCTCCCACTCTCTCTAGAAAGCATTGGGAAAAATATCCTTGGTTGAGGATTTAAAAAAGAAAGAAAAAGTAAAAAAGAGGTGACTGGGCAGGGGGAAGTTAATGCAGTGATTCTCGTGGGAAGAGACATTTCATTGTCTTTTTTTTCCCCCCTGATAAAATACAGTAGAACTCACCCACCTTATCCACACAATGGAATCCTATTTAATTCACTAGGTTTATGAGCTGTAACGGGGCCTCCCCATCACACCCTCTCCTCCCATTCCCCCAGATAATCTTCCCTCAGTTCTTGTGCTGTTAGAAAAGAAAAGGAACAGAGAATTTTCTGTGGCTCAAATTCTGACCTTAGTAAATCATCCCCCCTCCACTGAAAGCCCCTTTGCTGGGGGCTCTTGGCCTGCTGGTCTACCTTCTTCAGACCCAGCCTTGACAGTGACCCACACCAGAAGTCTTTTACTCCGTGATCTGCCTGCTCTTAGCTGAGCTGAATTTTTTCTTTCCAACGTGGGGGCCAAGGTCCTGCTCCTCCCTTCCAGCTTTTCTTCTTTGGCACAAACCCAGCCTGTTTTCCCCTTTGAGCCCTGAGTGTTTGGCATTATTTAGCTGCTCTGCCCAGTAGCAAGTGGGGAGAGAGGAGAAAGAAGGGGCCAGTGTGGCCCCACCCAGGGATGGCCAGGCCTTAGGGAATGTCCTCCCCTTCCCTGTGGGGGGCTGCCGGAGACCCTGAGGATGTCCGACTGTCACTGTGAGTACCTCCCAGTTGTCCTGCAGTCCCAGATCCATGTCCCGGGAAGTGCGGATCAGTTGAGATTGCCTTGCTGCGCCCCAGTCCTCATGGCTGTGGAAGGCTGTTTGGAGGAAGCAGGGCTTGATCTGGGCTTTACCACAAAAAACAGCCCTAAGAAAGGGGGCAAAAGAGAATTCCAGGTGGAGGGAAATACTTTGAGTAAAAGCTTAGAAGTAGGGAGCTAGCCACACTGTAGGTGCTTTTGTCAATGGTGAGATTTAGAAGGGAGCCATAGGTCCCCTCCCCCACAATCTTACTCCCCATTGATTTAAGTGAAAGCAAGTCTCCGGCAAAATTCAGCAGCACCCCAAACACCTGTGAGCAAGCAGATCCAAGCACAGTCTTCGTCTGTTCTGTAGGCCTGATGGTGCCCCAGCTCTACGGCGTGCCAGTGTCCTGCCTAACAGGCCCCTCGCTGAAGGCAGGTGCAAGAAAATGCTACCCTAGTGGGTCAGGCAACAGCATCTTCCGATAACATGCACTGCTGCAGGCCTAGGATGTGACTGAATGGTACAGGCTGCTGGGCTTACCTAGATGCTTACGTCTGTCCCTTTGAGGGTGGAGATGCCAGAGCAGGATTTCCAGCTACTCGTTTCGGCAGTAAAACAGTGTTATTAGCCTCCGTACAATATATCCGGAAGCCTGGTGGTAGCCGCCTGTGGGGTGTGGACTTCTGATTGGAGACTTTCCACCAGCCAGCCACTGTGTCATCTGATGAGGATATTTTACATATTAGCTCCCACCCTGGGGGCGTGTGGCTTTGAATTAATCTGTTGATTGCACTATTCAAAGAAGAGTATTAAAGCAAATCATAGCCAGTATTACTGCTGGCCTTTGAGGACCCCTGAAGGCCTGAGAACAGCAGTATTTGGATAAAACAGAGACTAACCCTTCTGCTTTTCTATTAGTGGCAAGGAAACTAAGGGGTCACCCTGCCTGGTGGCAGCATGTCAGGCCCTCCCCCTATTACTACCCTCTGCCTCTGGGCAGGAGGTGCCAAGATGGCAGCAATGGGGTATGGGCATGCTCATTGTGTTGGGTGTGATCATTGGTTTTGAATTAATGTAAAAAGGTTTAACAAAATGGACGCATTGGGGTATCTCTGCCTGGTGCAGCACTGAAACATACTTGAATGGATGTGTGTTGAATACTTCAGCAAAAACCGGGGGCAGGGACGAAACAAGAATGGCAATGTTCAGCATTTTTGGTGTTCATTTCCCTGGTCTCTACTTGGTATGTGTGCAATTTTTTCACTTAAAGGTTTACATGCCAAGTTTTTTAAAATGAGCGGGGATGTTTTTTCACACCCAGCCAAGGAAACCACTGTCAGAAGGACCACCTGTCGTCGCCGTCATCAGTTTACCTGAAAGGTGAACTGTCCCACCTGGACTGGAGTTCTGGGTTAGTACCATCCTTGGCTGAGCCGTCACCTCCTGGAGGTACAGTCTCTTCTCTAAACTTGACTCCCTCTCGGCGGCCCATCAGTCGGCGGCCCATCCATGGAATCGCCTGCGTCTTATCTCTGCTGCTGCCGGAGCAGTTGAGTAGTGAAGGGAGCAGTTGAGTAGTGAAGGGAGCAGTTGAGTAGTGAACGAGTGAGCCCCTGTAGTTAATTATCCCAGATGCCCCGCTCCAGCCTGGCCTGCAGGGTGGGAAGAATCAGCCAGCTTTGCGTGTGTATCCAGTGTGTGCGCCTTCGCAGAGCCATCAGCTGCTGCTGGCCATGTTGCAAAACATGATCCCATCCTTAGAGAAGGGTGGAGAAGGTCTGTCCTCCGCCCCCTCGGCCCGCCTCTGCCTCCTGGCCACAGAGGCAAGAAAGCTTTGGAATAACCTGAAATAAACTTGCAAGTCCAAGCAGAGCCTTCATTCCTGTCTCCCTGACGGTTCGCCGTGATTAACTGGAGGCTACACGCTAGCCTGGCCTCTGGCCTTCTGTGACCAGCTGCTTGGGGGACCGGGCTCATTATTGGTCAGGTTTTTTTGCTGCTCTGCCAACAGCCCTTTTCACATTTAGCTCTTGCCCACAGCCACATCCTGTCTGGTGTGGGGCTGCCTGTGCGGCGTGGGGAGGGGTGGCGATGGGACGGTAGACAGAGGAACTGAACCGGTTCACTGAGGGCTTTCTCCCCTGGCATTTTGGGGGTGGACTGCACCCCCGCATCTGCTCTCTGGAGCATGTCCTCAGAGACCATGAGGTGGGCCTGATAGGAGTCTCCGTCCCCGAGTGTCCGTGTGCAAACAGCTGACGGGGCTTTGCCCTTGGCACAGAGGCTGTTTCCAGAAGGCGGTTGTCTTCTCGCCTTTTGTCCAGAAGACTCCTGTTACACAGAGGAGATGGGCACTCGCCCAAAGCTCTGTTTTCCTTCAGGCTCAGCTGGGAAGGGATGTGTGGGCTCTGGCCTCCATGCATTCCGGCCCGGTTCATGGGTGTGGCGCCCCCCGGCCATCTTAGTGACCAGCGCTGGAGGAGCTGAGCTCTGTCTAATGGGAGGCGTTGCTCTCAGCTGGGCCTCAGGGAAGGGCTTGTCCCTCCTGCAGAACGGGTAGAATGCCTTTGATCAGATACGAATTGTTGCTC
>NW_006383012.1:5366297-5367219 GCF_000327345.1 Myotis davidii | reverse complement strand
CGCTATTTTTTTTGACTCCCTTGAAAGGCAGAGCTCATATTTCATACTCTTCACACCTCCAGGTTTGGGGTATATTTTCTTTCTCTTCCTTTCTGCTCAGGTGTTGGTTTTCTGTGTCCATTTTCAGAAACCCTTTAGGAAATGTGCAGGGCAGTGATCCCCTCCCGTCGGTCATCCCTTTCTCACTTGGTTTTGGGACCCTACACAGCCCTCTCTGCCAGAAGGCCATGGGCTCCCTCTTTCTTAAAAAAAAAATAAAAATGGTTTTTATTGATTTCAGAGAGGGAGGGGAAGGGAGAGAGGGATAGAAACATCAGTGATGACAGAGAACCACATTGATCAGCTGCCTCCTGCACGCTCCACACTGGGGATTGAGCTCCCAACCCCGACATGTGCCCTGACCAAGAATTGAACCGTGACCTCCTGGTTCATAGGTCGACGCTCAACCACTGAGCCACGCCAGCCGGGCTCACAGCAAACTTTCTAAGTAGTAAGAGTACACTGCAAAATAACAATAAAAAATATAGTAACTACATAAACCAGTGACAGTCGTTTGTTATCATTATCAAGTCTTACGTACTGGACATAATTATATGTACTGTGCGTTTATACGACTGGTAGCTAGTAGTTTTGTTTATACCAGCCTCACCACGAACACCTGAGTTACGAGTTGTGTTTTGATGTTGCTACGGCTCTGATGTCAGTAGGTGATGGGAATGTTTCAGCTCCACTGTGGTCTTAGAGGATTACCATTGTATATACGGTCTGTCATTATTCGGCGTATGACTGAGCTCGCTTTATTGTGGTGGTCTGCAACCGAACCCGTAATATCTCCAAGGTATGCCTGTATCTGAGAATTTTCCCTTTTTGCTCAAAGTTAGCATCTTGTTACCAGGGAGGGAGACCTACGGCTCTTTACTAT
>NW_006383012.1:5361417-5366258 GCF_000327345.1 Myotis davidii | reverse complement strand
AACAAACACACTTAACCTCTGGCATCAACTCCACCCCCAAAGATAGAGATAGTCACAAATGCACGATGGGCACCTAGAAAGATCAAGGATGTTCAAAGAAAGGCTGCCCCTTAACCCGACTGTAGCAACTGGACTTGGAGCTGCGTGGGGACTGCAGTGGGGCTGGAGACTAGTTCCTGAGACGCTGTTGTAGATGGTTTTCTATTTTGCATGGAGATTATATTTCTCAAACTGGGCCCTAGATGTTGTTTGTTTCTCTATGAGTTCTCCATGACGATTTAAAATTTTGTATTTTCATTTTGGTAATCATTAAAAAAAAAGTTAAGCCTATTCTGGGTCATCTGGACTCAAGAGTTTCAATCAGGCCTTCTTTACATTTACGCTCAGGTTGGCGGCCGGGGATCATTAGACATACCACTAGTAACTGGACTCCCTCGGGGGGCTCCACGAGGGTATGCTTGGGGGTTCCTGGATTATGTGTTAGCTTGGGAATGGAAAAGAACAATATACACGCCTAGACACTTCTGCACGTTTTACTTGTTAGCACAGCATTGGTATGTTCCTGAGAGTCACGCAAGGCTTGGAGACGTTAGTAGCTTCCTTTGCCAAATGATCACAATGATTTAATAATTGTGTATCCTGAGAAAGAGGGGAGGGAATTCCTTCCTATTGAAAACCCTCGGCGTTGAAGTCTTGATTTCAGGTCATCGTAAAATATATCTTGGTGGGAGTTTTTGGATAGTACATAGGGCTCACCAGATAGACCCCCGTGCTCAGCTTCTGAGCGATGAACTTGAGTTTGTGGCTGGGCTGGAGCAGAGGTGAGCCTCAGACTGCTGGTCTCCCACACACCGCAGCCATCATTCTGTTTTCATCGTCATTCTTCTGCTCCAAGCCATCTGTGACTTCCCATCACCAACTAGATAGCTTCGCCTGGTTGCCAAGGCTCCCCCAGACCTGCCTGGCTCACCCCGTAGGTGTGGCATCTCACCGTCTGATGTCTGAAGATGCGCTCCAGCCACTCGTTCCTCTCAGCAGGCCCCAAAGCTCTTTACTCACCACTCTTGTCACCACCTCAAATGCTGTCCTAGTTCCATCTCTATTTATTCAAATCCTCTAAAGCCAAGCCCAGACACCATTTTGCCTCTCTGACCACCCCAGTCACTTGTTACTTTCCTCCCCAGTAGGATAGCAATCCTGTAGACTTAACACATTCGTACCCGAGTTATGGGGTGGTGAGTTGGGTGGCTTTGTCCCACCTTCTGGATTGTGAACTCTTTCCACTATCCTGGGGTCACTCTTCACCAGGAGAAGGGAAGAATGGAAAAGCTGCCATAATAAAATAGCTGTAGAAAAAACATGTAGAGTTTTCTGTCACCCATTCATGCATGGAGAATCGCAGAGTATGGGGACATCAAAAATACCAGGAATTTTGTATTGATGTTCATATAAAATAGCAAGAGAACTTGTGATGAGGCACGTGCGCGTATACATTTTATTTAGTGGTTGAATCTCGGGGTCTATCCCATAGTAGGTGGTCCAGTAAATGTTTGGTGAAGAAATGAATGCTTGAAGGCATGAAGCTGTGAAGAAGCGCAGTGGCAGGGTCAGCTTGAGGCAACGCTTTAAGGTGCCACCTCCAAGTGGCCAAAGAGAAGTCAAGATGGTCCCGTCACTTTGCAGACTCTTCGCACCGGAGTTGTCCTAGCTTCTCTGTGCAGGTGTCCCGTGTCCTGTGGGAGTGATTTTCTCAATTGAAGAGTGTCCTGAGGCTTTCATGTTAATGTGGGGTGGGATCCCTCGAGGGTAGGAGTCTGGGTTAAAAGTCAGGTGCCAGGATTTGGGGAATACTCTCGATCGTCTCATGGATATTTCTGGACTGGGATTAGTGGAGAGATCACAATAATGCTACAGAATTCCACACCTTTCCAGACAGAAACTCGCCCACCATTTTCTGCCTGGGTTCTTTTCTTAATACTCGATCCCCCAGGAGTAGGATATGTGTAGATGGAAGAAATTATTGGACTGATGGAGAAATCTTGCTTGGAAAAGAAAATGTGTGTCCAAACTTCTGAACCTCAACACCCAAGAGACTGTCCAGATCCGTGGGATTTTTGAACCATCATTGTTTGAATAAATTTGGGACAGAATAGTACATAGGAGGTCTGAGGTTTCAGCACAATAGTAGTGAATGTTTCACTTCCCAACCCATGAAGTTTCTCTTGACTTTTTCCAAATGTCTTTCCATTTGAGCAGGATACCTCCTTGGTTTGCAAAGGCTCCATGTATTAGTCAGGGTTCTCCAGAGAAACAAAACTAGTAGGATATCTGGTTGTCTGTCTGTCCATCCGTTCATCCATCTATCCATCCACCCATCCATCCATGCATTTACCTAGCTTTTAAGGTGGCAGTGTCCTATATATGATCCTTGGTGGTGTCCTTGGCAGAGGTACACTCAGTTGAAATAGGAGTATAGCCAAAATCCAAAACGGGGGCTAGTGAGAGGTGATGTTTTCTTACTCTTTTAAATTTCCATTGGCCTCCTTTGCCTCTGGCCCTGGTCATGCCTGTCCCTCTTCACTTTAAATAAATGAAAGAAAAGGTGGATAAGATAGGTTACTATAGTGCAGGGAGAGCTGTGTGGGTTTCTTGACCAGGTCAACCCTTAGCCACCAGTCACTTGTTTGGAACCTGTTTCTAAGAGCCAGAGGAAGGCTTCCATGAAAACACCATGTGCCAGCCACTTCCTTCACCTTTCCATTAACAGATGTAACTCACCCCATGACCCCTCTCTGGTTGAGCAGGCCTGCTGTGCAGGGTGTAAGGACAGTTGCTTCATATCTGAGGACTTGGCCAAATACCTTCTGTAGTATTCGTCCCTGGGTGCTCGGTCGCCCTCCTTCCCACCACTTTTCATCTCCCAGTTGCGGTGATGAGAAGTCCAAGGCACGTTTATACACGGGGCTCACAAAATACACTTGCGAGGTGGGTTATTCTTCATTAGAAGGCATCTAGCCTTTTTAAAACCAAAAGTCATTTAAAACCCAGTAATAAAGTTGATACATTCTGCACTTGGGCACTCACACCTAACAAATACGGCACGAGCAAGTAGTGCCAGATGTACTGGTAAACTTGTCAAACGTTTATACAACTTGATATCACACACCAGAAACGTTAATGCAACAGTGGTCTCAGCGCTTGTTGTATTTCCTAAGTTTTGTGTTTTTTTTTTTTACTGTGTTCCTGTTCTCGTGGGATATGATTTAATCACTGGCAACTCATAGTAATAAGGTTCTTCCATATTTACATATAGATCTAGGCAAACACAATTCCCTGAGATATGACTTCTCTTCTAGGCTCTGTGTGTGTGTGTGTGTGTTATTTTACTATCTGAACTTGAAAGAAGAAATTGCAAGGGAGGCCAGTGAAGGTGACGGTGGGAGGGGTCAGAGTGGTTTGAATTCCGATCTGGATTTACTAGCTGTGTGACTCTGGGCAACTTACTTAACCTCTCTGAGTCTATTTCTTCATCTAAGGTCTGTTGACATCTGCCATATAGGTTTATTATAAGAGCTCCGTGTGATAAGCGTTGTCAGTCACTTGGCTGGCTTTATTCTTAATAAAAGCATCTCCTTTTTATTTGTATTCTTTATCTTTTGTTATTAATAATATTTTGTTAATATAGTAATTATTCGTTGAACTGTAATTCTATCTTCATGGTTTATTCGGAAGAAACTGGTCCATCATACAATCTACGAGTCCTTGTTGCTGAATTTAGAGTTCATTGTATTTTTGTTTTACTTTGCTGCCAAATGAAATTCAGTCCAATGGTGAGGCCCAAGGAGGCGCCTCTATTCCCAGGTTTTTCTAATGAATCCTCACTTCTGAGGAAGTAGCTCCTGAACCGAGCGTGTAGTTCAGAGCTGGGATTGCCCTGGAGGTGCTGGGGGCGGGGGGGTGACCCCAAACCCAGTTTTGATGGGAAGGATGGATATTCAGCGCTCTGGGCTGAAAGCAGGGATTCTTCACCCAGGCCCGGCCCTGCTGCCTCCTTGGGCCAAACCTGTGAACTCCTGCCCGGGGCTGGGTGCCCAGCAGGTGCCTAAGCAGGTGCAGGAGGGGAAGCCTAACATGAGCGCCACTTGCACGGTAGGAACCTGGTGTGGGCTTTGACACAAACACTCTATGAGCATTTCCATGACTTGAAACCATTAGAGAGTCATCTGTTGTCCAAAGAAGCGGAATACAGGGCAGCTCGCCCCGTCACTAGGACAGCGTGGAAAATCACCGCGGCTGGGGGAGAGGAGCTGGTGGAGGAAGGATTGATGCTGAGGTGTCACTGATGATCAGATGCATCCTCGGCTTAGTCGCTCCACCGTGGAGGGGAGGGAATAAAAGAAACAGGACTACATTTCATGCAAATAGAATTGCAACATGCATTCTTAGTTCATGATTTCAAGGAATGCATGCAAATGAGGAACTGGGGTTTGCCTGTTTGTCTTTCCCATGGCATTGCTTAGCTTGGTCCTGGCTGAGAGAAGGTGTTCAGTACACCTTTAAAGAGGCGACTGATGTGCAGCCGGCCCCTGAGAAATACTTGCTGACCAGTGGGTGTGCTTAAACAGGGCCAGGGTGGCAGTGGGAACCAAATGATGACTGAGCCCTGGGGTGTTCTTACAACCTGGTTTGAGGGTCAAGGGATAATAGTTCAGAGGGAGTGTGGTGTGTGTGGGTGTTGCATGAGAGAACTTGGTGATGCCTGAGAAAAAGGGGCTAAAGACAATTCCAGGGTGTTTGAGGCTGGGGCCGGGATGTTGGAGAAATTGAAGCAGAGAGAGGAG
>NW_006383012.1:5323366-5361316 GCF_000327345.1 Myotis davidii | reverse complement strand
GGAAAGGGAGATTGGAAAAAAGAGCCAGCCTGGCCAGTGGTGTTAAGTGGTTAGAGCATTGACCCACGCATGGAAGGGTCTTGGGTTCGATTCCTAGTCAAGGGCACATACTCTGTTGCAGGTTCCATCTCCAGCCTTGGTTGGGACGTGTGTGTGGGAGGCAACCAATCGATGTGCCTCTCTCACATTGATGTTTCTCTCTCTTTCTCTCTCCCCTCCCTCCTCCTGCCCATCCCTCCCTTCCATTGTCTGTAAAAGAAAAGAAGGAAGGAAGGAAGGAAGGCAGGAAGGAAGGAAGGAAGGAGCAATGGAAAAAATATCCTTGGATGAGGATTTTTTAAAATTTTTAAAAAGAGCCAAATGCAAACTCAAAAACGTTTCTCCCCAAACTGAAATGCACTGGAAGAGGCGGAAATCGTACATCAGCGATTTCCCTGGACAAATTTTGGCTGAAACATTAAACAAAAACAATGATCCAACTCAAAACACCGCGATACCTTCATATTGTTTGTACAACGGGGCTTCAGGGGTTGACTTTAGAATATTTCTGTGACGCGTAACTGGCTTTGTTCATGTGACAGAGTACAGCCTGCACCGAGCAGCCACATCTTTCTCATCCCGGTCACAGCCGGTTTCCTGGGGAGAGAACTTCCCTCTGCTCGCCCCTGCTCGCCCCTGCTCGCCCCTTCTCACCTTGGTGAGTCAGCGGCAGCACATTTAGAAGGGCTACCTTTTCCGGGCCCTTGTCCCCTGCTCTCATTAAAGAATGACCCTCCTTCTTTCCCTGTTCTCTACAATACAAAACAACGTGAATTTCGGTTTGGAAAGCCCTGGGCAGATCTAAGAAATTTAGCCTTCTGCAAACGAGCGGTGTGACTTTGGGGAAGTCCCTTTCTCTCTCTGAGCACTGTTTGGTGTTAGCTGATGGATGACTTTTTTCATGCTTTGATAAGGCTCTGAGTCTAGCAGAGCTGTTTCAGACCAGTGCCGTCCCAATTAATTTTAAGACTATGTTTTTTTTTTTAACTCCGTACATCCAACACCCCATCATTTCAGCCTGTAATCAATATGTTCAGATGGTTGAGGTATTTTACGCTCTTTGAGATTCCATCTTTGCACGCACAGCAGATCTCAGGTCATGCTAAACACTTTTCACGTGCTCAGTAGCCACATGTGGCTAGTGGCCAAGGAATTAGTACCGTTGTACACCATCAGTCACTAAGTGAGCCCCTCTCAGAGGCCAGGTGAATTTGAGGAGGGTCTTTATTTTTTTTAAATGTTTTATTTTTTTAAAATATATTTTTATTGATTTCAGAGAGGAAGGGAGAGGGAGAGAGAGAGAGAAACATCGATGATGAGAGAGAATCATTGATTAGCTGCCTCCTGCACGCCCCCTCCTGGGATCAAGCCTGCAACCCTGGCATGTGCCCTTGACCGGAATTGAACCTGGGACCCTTCAGTCCTCAGGCTGATGCTCTGTTCACTGAGCCAAACCAGCAAGGGCTTGAGGAGGATCTTTAAAAGGCCCACCTGCCCACAGTCCTGTGAATTTTTTGTGGTTTTGCATTAATTCATTAAAAGCCTAGAGTGGTGTTGGCCAGGTGGTTGGAGTGCCCAGCTTTCACTTCCCTATTGACAAACACTTTTGGGCATCAGTGACTAAAACCCAGCTCATGTGAAGAGGGGAATTTATGGGTGTTTGTAGTTGTCAAGTGCAAAGCTAGCTTCAGGCATGGCTGGATCTAGGGACTGTAGCAATGCGGGCTGTGTCTTTCTCTAGGTATGAGCGTTGCTCCCCTCTGATCACAGGCCTCATTCTCAGACTGCAGCTCCAGTATAATCCTCATGGCTTGCGATCCAAAGAGAAGAGAGGCCTCTTTCTCCCAAAGCCCAGAGAGCAAGTCCTGGGGGAAATTGTGGCCTTGCTCGAGCTCATCCCTGGGGCCTGAAGGATGGCCGGTCCTCAGCTCCATCCCCACCTCCTGTGGCTCAGGTTGGGCCAGCTAAACCTGAACCGCATGGAATGGGTCTTCCCATTGCCCAGAGAAAGGAGGAAGAATGCTAAGTAGACCAAAACCATTGACTTCCATTCGGTAGTGATTCTAACTCCTGCAAGGCCACTAAACAAACCGATTCCAAGATGATGGCGTTCACATCAAGGGATTCTTTTTTTTTTTTTTTTTAATATATTTTATTGATTTTTTACAGAGAGGAAGGGAGAGAGACAGAGAGCCAGAAACATCGATGATGAGAGAAACATCGACCAGCTGCCTCCTGCACATCTCCCACCGGGGATGTGCCCGCAACCCAGGTACATGCCCTTGACCGGAATCGAACCCGGGACCCTTCGGTCTGCGCAGGCCGACGCTCTATCCACTGAGCCAAACCGGTTTCGGCAAGGGATTCTTTTTAGAAGAAGGGAGAGGGAGAGAGAGAGATAGAAACATCAATGATGAGAATCATTGATCGGCTGCCCCCTACTGAGGATTGAGCCCGCAACCCGGGCTTGTGCCCTGAGCGGGAATCTAACCGTGGCCTCCTGGTTCATAGATCGGCACTCAACCACTGAGCCACGCTGGCCGCGCACACGTCAAGGGATTCTATATGGCTCCTGGCCTGGTGATCAGTTTCCGTCCAGTAGAGGCAAGAAGATCAGCGGAAGCAGGGCTAGTCCGGCTAAACAGCCATCGAGAACTGCCGCTTTCTTTTTCTTTTTAAAATAATCCTTTATTGTTGAGAGAACTGCCGCTTTCTTAAAACTGCTCCTTGGTGTGGGGACTTCTGCTCCTCCACTCTTCCTAACACTAAGGACCATTTTAGTTAGGCAGACCCTTCACCATTGCCCTACCCGTCTTACCAGCTGTTTTGTCCGTGGGTCTGGCATTCCCTTCGCACCTGTTTTGCATCCTGAGCCAAGAGTTGTAGCTTTGCCCTTGCTTGCCCCACAGGCTGCCCTGGGGGGCTTGGCTATCTTGAAATCCACCTGCAGGGCCTGGAATAAGGGAAGGTTTTTGCTCAGATCCTTTCATTCCCGCGGTAGTGGCGCCCTGCCACACATCTCCTCTGGGAGCCTTCGGACTTCCCCCTTCCGGTCTCCAGCCCTGTCTTATTCCTGAGGCTGGCAGAATGTGGTCTCCGCTGCCCTCTGCCCACTTGTCCTCTGCCCACACCCTAGGCCTCGGTGACATTTGATCCCAAGCTTCTCAGGGTGCCTTTTCCCCCTTGGATCTTTCCCCACACGTTGCTTTCATTAGATTGTGTTTGAATGCCAGTCTCTGGACAGTCTGTTTTAATAAGTAATTTACGGATCTAAAGTAGACTCGTGAATGGAATAATGAGTCTAGACTTGGGCCAGAAGGGCCTGTGGATTCTGAGCAGTGTGGCCCTCCCTTGGCCTCAGCTGTCCCCTCTGTGAAATGGGGATGGTAGGAGGACAATGCGTACCTCACGAGATGAACTGAAATTGGACATGCAGACTGCCTCCAGGCCCTTCCCACCTGCATCCTTGAGAAAATCCCACCAGAGCATCATCCAGGTGGGAGATGCCTCCATGCTCCCAGCCCCATCTGCTGCCAAGAACTCCTCATTTTAGAGATGTCAATGGGCCCCCATAGGCACTGGGATTGTGACCAGGGATTGGTGAGCCCTTTGCCCAGGCCTGCTGGACAGAGCAGCCCAGACCCTTTTATTAAGGGGTTTTCATTAGGAGGTGGATTGTGTGAGTGTGAGTGAGTGAGGTGTGTGTGTGTGTGTGTGTGTGTGTGTGTGTGTCTAAGCCTCATGTACAGGAGAGAATTTCCACAGTGGGGGGAAAGCAAATCAGAAGAGCTTTCAATCTCATTGCAGACAAAGGATTTGCATTCATGGGACAAACAGAAAACAATAAAATGGGAGAATCGCCAAATGATTGCCCATGTGCTGTAGGGCTGAATGGACAGGTGGTGCATCTGAGCAGGCCGAGGCCGAGTGCAGGTGGACCTGGGCAGGCCGAGTGCAGGTGGCCCTGGGCAGGCCGAGTGCAGGTGGCCCTGGGCAGGCCTCGGCCCCTCTGCCTCACTGCCTTTGGTTTGAGTCTTCGGCTGTTACTGCGTGAGTTTCCGGGGGGCCCCTTCTGAGCAGCTCTGGTTCCAGCTGGCTCTGGAGCTGGGGGTGGAATTCTGCTCTTGGGGAGGTTTGTTCCATCGGGGAAGTCAGCGCCGAGCAACTCGAATTGTTTTTCCAGTAGTGCAGGCAGCAGCCAGGCGCCTATCCCATCTCAGCCCGCACGGCCGATCTGGGAATGCAGAGGGCGGCCTCCCGTTGGGGAAGTTCTAAGTGATGAGACTCCGGGATCGGTGAGAAAAGACAGAGCTCGCAGAAATGATGACAGGCTGACCCCAGGTCAGGCCCGGCAGGGAGCGGTGCGGCCGCAGTGCTAGTGAATGAAGCAGAGCCCTCTCCCCCTCGCCTTTTCGCGGCGTTGGAGATAAAGAAAAATTCCTGGAGCGTTTATCCGGGAGAAAGTTATTTCTATTTCTAACTCAGGTCTCCTAGGCCCCAGCAGGCAGGCTCGAGGACAGATGCAGGGGCGGCCTGCGAGCCTTCTGGGTGCTGGTTGTCAGTGATGAGAGCTCTCTGTTCAGGGAGGACCGAGACCTGAGTTCAGGGATGTGAGGACATACAGACATCGTGGTCCTTGCCGTCTACATCCTTCCTGTCCAGAAGGGAAAGGACGTTAGGGGGGAAAACCTATACTCAGGTGTATCTGACTTTATTTTAAACAGGCGTGAACCTAGGCAGTGGTACACATAAAACCAGAATTGAGTCTGAAAGCACTATAGAAATTTGTTTTCTAAGGAATCTTACAAGTTTGACCAAGTAAGATTGTTCAAGAAGCAACAATCACACCTTTATTTATCTCCGTGGCTCATAATTGGACTGCACGTTAGGATCACCTGGAAGCTTTGAACGCTCGAGAGGCCCAGACCACACCCAGAACAATTACACAGGATGTCGGGAGTGCGCCCAGGCATGGGGAATGTTGTAAACTCCCTGTTGATTCCGGTGTGCAGCCACTGCGGAGAGGCACCGCTTTACCTTTGTTTGCGTGACCGGACTGGTCACCCACGAAGTGTATGACGCAGGCATGCCCTCTGAGTCAGCAGTAGGTACGCTCAAGAGCACGACCAAGCGTGTCAGGGCCCAGGAACCGGCTGTGCAGAAGCGCCTGGCGGAGGAAGTCTGTGGATGTCTGGAGACATGTGGGCTTCTTACAACCACACGAGGGAATACTATATAGCCGTTAAAAGGAAACTTTTAAAAATATATTTTATTGATTTCAGAGAGCAAGGGAAAGGGAGAGAGAGACATCAATGGTGAGAGAGAATCATTAACTGGCTGTCTCCTGCACACCCCACACTGGGGATTGAGCCTGCAACCCAGGCATGTGCCCTGACCGGGAATCGAACCGTGATCTCCTGGTTTATAATTCGACGCTCAACTGCTGAGACACGCCGGCCAGGCTAAAGGAAACTTCTTAGACATGCAGCAACATGGGTAATTCTCAAAGGCCTTACCTTTAACATATTGTGGACCAGTAGTTTTATCGCTAGCTTTACCCAGTGGCCAGGTAAGTTTCTATTGAACGAGTACAAAAAACGTTTTACATAAATATTAAAGGCACGTCTTAAAATTAAATACCCATTGCATTGTGAAGTTAGTTATTACACGTTCTTAAAAGCTAATGTCTTTTTAAAGGATTCTCGTGATTGTCACAAGCCTTGGAACAGAAAACATGAGAATTCTCGTGATCCGTCCACAATGTGTTAAGTATAAGGAGTCAGACTCCAAAGGGTATGCAGGTTGCCAGGGCCTGACAGTCTGGAAGGGGTCACCTGCAAAGGGACAGAGGAATTTTTTTTGGGGGGTGGTGATAGAAATGTTCGATATCTTGATTGTGGTGGTAGTTACCACATGTGTGTTTGTCAAAACTCTAGAACTGTACAGTGTAAACCGAGGATGTTGCTGTAAAGAAATTTCTACCTCTACTAAAAGTTTTTGTTTTAAAAAACAAACCTCACTTCCTAATTAATGATGAATGGATAAATAGAATGTGGTATACCCATACAATGGAACATAATGCAGCCATAAGCAGGAACAAAGCACCTAGTACATGCTACAACACAGAGGAACCTCAAAAACATGCTAGGTGAAAGAAGCCAGTCACAAAAAGCCCATGTTATGTGATTCCATCTACATGGAATATCCACCTGGGCAAACCCATCGAGACAGAACGCAGACTGTGGTTGCCACAAATCTGGGGGAAGAGGGGGTGGGGAGCAACTGTTTCCGGTGATGAAAACAATGGCTGCATGACAATGCAAATATTCTCGGTGCCACTGAATTGGAAACTTGAACGTGGTTAACATGGTGACTTTCGTGCTATGCGTGTATTATGACCGTAACAGAAAGAGGTAGAAAAGACCCACTTCCTATGAACACGCCAAGCACATGCAGGCACGTGGTAAAGGCCGGCTCCGGGTTTGGATTCTCTATGTTCAGGAACTCTGCCCTCCATGTTTTTGCTTCCCACAGGAACTTTTACCAGGTCCCTAACTTTGGTTGGTCCCCAGCGGTCGGGTTCATGGGGATCATCCGCCCAGGGGGTTGGTCTTGGGGACTGTTGGGGTGAAGAGAGGGTTGTGTGTCTTTATGCTTAGAGCAGTGATGGCGAACCTTTTGAGCTGGGCGTGTCAGCATTTTGAAAAACCCTAACTTAACTCTGGTGCTGTGTCACATATAGACATTTTTTGATATTTGCAACCATAGTAAAACAAAGGCTTATATTTTTGACATTTATTTTATATATTTAAATGCCATTGAACAAAGAAAAATCAACCAAAAACATGAGTTCGCGTGTCACCTCTGACGCGCGTGTCATAGGTTCGCCATCACTGGCTTAGAGCCTAGAGCGGCTTCATTTCCTGGAAGGAAAGTCGGGCTCAGCCATGGGTCTTCAGCAAAGGCAGGCGAGGAAATTAAAATGTGTGCAGAGCGCAGCAGGGGAGCTGCGAAGGGCTTGTTGGGAAGACAGTAGGGTTGGGGACCCAGGGGCCCAGAAGCAAGACAGCCTCAAGATGAGGGAAGCCGGGGGAGGAGGTCATCTGCAGGCAGAGCTTGGCCGGGGCCAAGGGCCGTGAATGAGCAGTTGAACCGCCCGGCCCTGCGTGGGCCCTGAACAACCATCTTATTGACGATGTGTGAGACCCTGAGCAGACAACCCTGAACTTGAACAGAGCCAGGATGCAAAGCCCGCACAAGGGCCTACAGTGTCCAGAGTGAACAACACACTTATTTTCCCCTCCCTCCCTCCCTCGGCTGGAAGATGAGGAAGAGACCAAAATGAGAAGGGTGGGGGTGGGGAACTGGCTGAGCATTCCACAGCCTCAATCAAACAGCCACATTCCTCAAGGGGTTGCCCGCCCCTCAACTCTGAGGGTTGGAAAATGTCAACGGGGTTGGTGCACGTCGTTGGGGCCTCGCTTTTGTCGATTGTTATTTCCAAGAGCCTGTCGCTGGGCCCCAGAGGGTGTGATCACAGCAGGATCGCTGGCCCCTGTCGTGCTCAGCACCTTGTCACAGGCCCAAACCTACTGCGGCTGACCCTTGATACAGGTCTAAGATACAGACCTGGCTGACACAGAGATGACCGTGGGCAACTGGCTTTGACAGTGAGGAATCCACGGAGGCAAAGATGGCGAGAAAGCTGAGTGCCTCTGGTCCCGGGTGACTGTGTGCAGAAGGGACCTGGGTGCAGACCCAGAGAGGAGGGAAATGACACCCTGGGCGTGGGGACTCTGGTTCCTGGTCCTGAGTTTCTTTAATGCTGTTGCTTACCGTTCACCTAGCACAGCCGCTTTAGAGGAAAAGGAGGGTGTCTGCTCCCCCCACTACCTGCCTGGCGCCTCCGTTCCCCGATTGGCTGGGGACCACAGCTGCCGGGCATGGCCGTGTCCCCAGCCTGTGTGTCTGATGGCATTCTGCGTCTCTCAGTCACCCAGAGGCGTCTTCTCTCACAGTCCCTCCATCTGCTGGAATGATCACCAGGGCCCATGGCTCTCCCCGTCCTCTTTGGAGCCCGGCCCCTCCGCCACCTCCCCTGCCTTGGCGACTGAGGTGGAACGGGACCCAGACGCCGTGATCCAGACAGACCTTCGGCAGGTGGCAGGCAGCACGTGCCTTGGCTGGAGCATACGTGCACGTGAGCCCCAGCACCGCTCCTAACTGCGGGTGTGTCCGAGCTAGGCCACAGGTCAGCCTCGGGAGCCCGTGGCCACCATGTGCACTCGCAGTGGTTGGTGGAATGGGAGGTGGTGGGGGTGCAGGGTCGTACACAGGCTCGCCGTGTCCACCTCCCTGCCTCGACTCCTGGGTCCCTGGTCCCCTTCCACTGTCCTCCCTATTTGCAGAGCTAGCCTGTCCCTAGCCCGCCTGAAGGACAGTGTTCCCCGGCCTTCCCCACTGCAATGCCCAGAGGCCCTGCAGCATTCCATACTAACTCGCTAGCCAAACAAATCCAGCCCCTGTGACCTGTATTTGTGGCCTCAGGGACCACCTTCTCCCCTTGGAGACCCCCCCCCCCCCCCGCCCCTGCTCCCTGGGTCCCTGAGACACAGCGCTCTGTGTGGCTTCTTAAATGCTCTTCTGAGCATCTCAGCCTGTCTTCCTGAAGTGCCTCTGCCTCTGGCTGGTGAGCTCCTCCTCATGTCTCCAGGGCCAGCGTCTAAACTCCTGTCCCCGATCACCCCAAAGCGGTCTCTCCTCCCTTGGTACATTCCCGATCCTTGGGACATCCCTGAGTCGCTTCAGTTCTCTCCCTGCATGTTTACTGCCCTCTCTCCAGACGGGGGGCCCCTGGAAGGGCTGGGCACCCCATCTGGGTCACATCTGTCTCCCCAGGGCACAGCTCTCTCCCCTTTGCCTTAGTACACATTTGCTGATGTGAAGATAAACAAAGGCTGTTTTCCAGGAATCGTGCAGCTTTGGGGAATAGTTGAGGATGTGAAAGAGAAGAGACACTTTCCGTTTGGGTGCCTTTTTATTCCGCCCCCCCCCTCCCCCGCACAAGCAACAGCTGAAGAGCTTCAAAAAGTTCAGGGGGTCAGGAAAAATGCAGCCGAGACCCCAACGGCCTTGCCAGGCCCTTTCACTTTTTCTTCTCCGCTGTAGTTGAGTTCAAGGCTCAGGGTCAGCGTCCTCTCATTCATC
Organism: Myotis davidii; assembly: GCF_000327345.1. Lineage (NCBI taxonomy): Eukaryota > Metazoa > Chordata > Mammalia > Chiroptera > Vespertilionidae > Myotis > Myotis davidii. Next base: position 5,352,070 of record NW_006383012.1, on the reverse strand, counting down.
CTTTGTTTGCCCTGGTTTGACTTCTTTAAGCTCAACAGGAAACTCATGAATAGCTGTGCAAAACCAAACCAAAAAATAACCCAAGGCCTGACCCTGCCGCCGCCTCTTCCCAGAAGCCTTCCAGGCAGAAGGCTGTGTACTTACTTGTCTGATCTCCTCTCACATTTGAAGCTGGTGTCTCCCACTTGACTCTCGACTTTTTGGTGGTGTGCCTTGGTCTATACATTGCTCCACCGGTGCTGGTCTTGTCCTGCTAATGAGCTTGCAAAAGGCCGGACCACGCTCTCCTGGCTCTGCTTTGTAATTTTCCAGTAAGTTTAGGCTGAGGCCCAGCCCAGTGCCGGGCACACTGTGGGGTCTCGCCTGCTTTTACTCATTAGTGGACTCTGGAAGCTCTGCTGGTACCTTTTCTGCCGTGGGCCCTGCGGGCCTTCTCTGGACTGCTAGGTTCACGTCTGCAAAATGGAGTGATGCTCACCTCCTAGAGTTGTCAACTAGCAGGTATCTATAAGCTCATTCATTCATTCATTCATTCATTCCACACGTACGACAGTGTTAGATGGCAAAGATGCAAGACAGATGTGGTCCCAGCTCCACTGAGCTAACAGACCAGGCTAGGGTGGGGGAGAAAAATACAACTTAAAAATGAGCAAAATAAAGAAAACTCTTATTTTATTCATTGCTAATTTTCCTCATTTTAAACTTTTATTTAAAATCGTTTATGTTCATATTGTTAGTAAGTTGTGATTGGGGCTATGAAGGTAAGAGGAAGCTGCTAAGTTAAAAAATAAAAATTAAAAAATGAAAGACAACAAGAAATATCTACTTTGGACAGGGTGGTCAGGGAGGGCTTCTTTGAAGAGGTGACTTTCTTCCCCTCCTTTCCCTTAGGAGGCACATCCAGTAGGAAATGCTACATTGCAAGATTCTGGTGTGGTTGGTTTTTTTTTTTTTCCTGAAGGGGAGCTTAGAGATGACTGCTGGCAGCGGGGAAAAAATAAATACATAACGATGCCAAGGGGTGAGAAGGAAAATCAGGATGCAATGATGACAACACTCTGTGTGGCTGGTGTAGCACTTCCCAAGCACAGTGGTGAAAAGCTTCGCAGACCTGTCACTCACAACCCCCTTGTGAGATGGGCAGGGCCCCCGTGGTGGTCTCGGAGCTTGGTGAGGTCGTGGGACTGCTCAGCGTTCCCACAGCAGGTGATGGAGGGCCAATTTGGACTTATAGTTGCTGTCCTGGGAGCAGGGTCCCTGTGGCTGTGGTCCCTGGCACTGGGTTGAGACCTGTGGTTCTCAGTTGGCTGCAACCTTGCAATGATGTGCGGAGGTTTAAGAATTGTTGGCTCCTGTCTTCCACTCCCAGAGATTCTGCTGATCCATCCGGGGAGGGCTTGGGCATCTGGATTTTTTTAAAAAATGTATTTTTATTGATTTCAGAGAGGGAGAGAGAGAGAAAAAAACCCATCAAAGATGAGAGAATCATTGATCGGCTGCCTTCTGCACGCCCCACACTGGGGATCGAGCCTACAACCTGGGCATGTGCCCTGACCAGGAATCGAACCATGACTTCCTGGTTCATAGGTTGACGCTCAACCATGGAGCCACGCTATTTGTAAAAGCTCTCCAGGTCATTCCAGTGGTTGGAAAGCACTGTTTAGGGGCCGGCTTCCATTAATGAGCATGTTCTCAAGAGCCAGGCAGGCACGGAGAGCCAAGATGATGAATCTGTCAGCAAATAAAGTGCCTGTTCTTTTTTTTAAATATATATTTTTTATTGATTTTAGAGAGGAAGATGGAGGGAGGGAGAGAGAGAAGCATCAGTGATGAATGAGAATCATTGATGGGCTGCCTCCTGCATGCCCCCTACTGGGGATCGAGCCCACACCCAGCATGTGCCCTGACTGGGAGTTGAACTATGACCTTGTGGTTCATAGGTCAATGCTCAACCACTGAGCATACCGGACCGGCCGCCCTGTTCTTAGTGGAGATTTAGGTTGCTGATAATAACGTCAACGACAGCACTGGTGAACGCCCTGCTCCTAGACCAGTGATGGCGAACCTTTTGAGCTGGGCGGGTCAGCATTTTGAAAAACCCTAACTTAACTCTGGTGCTGTGTCACATATAGAAATTTTTTGATATTTGGCACCATAGTAAAACAAAGATTTATATTTTTGATATTTATTTTATATATTTAAATGCCATTGAACAAAGAAAAATCAACCAAAAAAAATGAGTTCGCGTGTCACCTCTGACGCGCGTGTCATGGGTTCGCCACCACTGTCCTAGACTGTTGCCCTCTGTGCTAGCATTTCTGCAAAGTGCTTCCAGCTGGGAAATGAGTGCTTCGATGGCGGTGGCCCTCGAGGGAGATGTACTGATAACTGGATCCGTGGGACCAGGGCCCTCCTTAGGGGGGATGCTGGACTTGGTGACAACTGAGGTAGCCCAATCACTGAAGAAACTCAGGGGAAGGGTTTATTTGCTAAGCGGGGCTTTTGATGGGTCATCCATATTTCTGCAGGGACAGAGTGATCACTGTGTCATCTCCCTGGAGTGATTCTGTGTTTCCCCATCCTGGGGGAAAGAATGAACAACTGGTCAACCATAGCACTTCTTCTGATGGTTGCGGGTTTGATCTGTGTTCAAATTCTCTAGATGCTGAGCTATTTTAATTGGCCTTTATCTAGGAAGAAAATTCTGTTTCCAAATTGTCATGGCCTTATGGGCTTGCTTGGGCCATCTCGGCCACTGTCACTCCAGCAAATGGTAGACCGGCATCGTTGGCTGAGAGCCTGTTTTCCTCTCCCCGGGACCCTGGCACTGGGCATCCCACATGCTGCCAGGCCTTGGGACCAGAGAGTTCATGGTGAGATGCTGCAGGGCCCAGTGGTGGGTGGGGGTGTGTGTGTCAGAGCTAGGCCTTTAAGAAGGCAGCCACTGTAAAGGCGTCTTCTGTTCTCTTCTCTAGCCCTGGAGCAGCTGCTGACGGAGCTGGAGGACTTCCTCAAGATCCTGGACCAGGAGAGCCTGAGCAGCACAGCCGTGGAGAGGAAGACTGGTCTGGCCGAGCTCCTCCGCCTGTACATCAAAAGCAGCAGTAAGTGAGGCCCAGGGCCTGGGAGAGGTCCCCGTGGGAATGGACAGATGGTGGCTGTATTGACGAGGGCGACCATAATGAAGTTTCACAGACTGGGTGGCTTAAACAGCAGACATATGTTTCCTTACAGTCCTGGAGGCCAAAACCCTGAGATCGGCATGTCTCCAGATTTGGTTCCTTGGGAGGCCTCTCTCCTTGGCTTGTAGATGGCTGCCTACTCCCTGGGTCTTTATACCGTGTTCCCTCTATGCTTGTCTGTGTCCAAATCTCCCTTCTTATAAGGTCAGCCCACGCCAGTGGCCTCATTTAACGTTAATCACCTCTTTCAAAGACCCCTTCTCCAAGGTCAGCCCTCCTCTGAGCTCCTGAAGGCTAGGATTTAACATACGCATTTGGAGGAAACACAGTCCAGCCCATAACAACAGTGGAGGAGGGATGTGACTTGAATGGGAGCCCAGAAATCTCCAGCCACTCAACACATCAGCCACGAGTGAGGCTTTCAACAGGGTGTTTTCAAAGCGCTTTTCCTTACTGGTTGGAAGCAGAGCAGGGATAGTAAAGTCTTGTAATAATAGCTGAGGCTTCATTGAGGGCTTCCCACTCGCACACGTATTAACTTGTTTCATCTTCAAGACAGTCCTCTGAGGTTGGCTGTGATGACAGAGGCGGAAACTGAGGCCAGGAGAGTTTAAATAACTTGCCACTGTGTCACACAGCCCGAGAGAAAATGGGAAAACACAGCTTTAAGAATTTGCAAATCACAGAATGCTGAGTTCATAGTTTCTTCCTTTTTTACTGAGGTCCGTGTTAACACACGACCAAGTACACCAATCATAAGTACGCAATTGGTTGGGTTTTGACCGTTGTCTATTATCTGCATCCCGACCACCCAAAACAAGGCACAGAATATTCCTATCATCCCAGAAAGTTCTTTCTGGCCCCTTCCCAGGGAACCCCCCCTCCCCCACACCATGGCAACCACGGTCTGGATTTCTCCCACCATAGGTCAGCGTTGCCCGCCCTTGAGCTTCACGTGAATGGCATGGCTCAGTGTGCACATCATGTCTGGCCTCTTTTGCTCAGGAGATTCGTCCACGCGCTGGGGCGTGGCAGCCATTTCTCTCTTTCATTGCTGAGGCGTGTTTCCTTCTGCGCCGATGCCACCATCTGCTGCTCCAGCCACTCGGTGGTGGACATTCTGGTTGCACACATTGGGACCATCGTGAATAAGGCCCCTCTGAACGTTCTTGGACGCGTCTTCTTACGGACACATGGTTTTGTTTCTAGCACATTCCGATTGTCTTTTTTTTTTTTTAAATAGAAAAGCCTTCGTGTGAAGTCATAACAGTTGAGCTGAGTTTATTTTTATCTCAGGCGCTTGAGTATCGGAAGTGATGTTCGGGGACAGAGAGGGGCCATCAGAGGGCGCGTCCTCCATCTGCCTCGCGGCAGGAGCAGCCTCATCCGTGCCAGGCCGGGGGCGTGCACCTGCTCAGAGTCAGGAAGTTCTCCCTCCGTCCAACCCGAACCTGCCAGGCCACACGCCACGGTCCCTTTCCCTCTTCTTTGTTCCCAGTGGAACTAGTTTCTGTTCTCTGAATAACAGAGACGTCGTAAAGCTGAACATGTTGCTGCCTGCCTGGCAGCCTGCTCTCCCGGTGAAACAATCTGCCTGTCATCAGAGGCGTTCTCCTTGAGCCGCTCGGTCTTTGGGCTCCAGGCCAGCCCCTGGTTCCCAGGCTCCTGGCTTTGTAGTGAGCGTCTGCCGGCCTGCCCGAGTGCTGGTCAGCCACACATCAAAGGTGGGAATGGCAGATGGGAAAGCCACTTCACAGAGCAGGTGAGGTAGAGAGGCATGAATCACCTGCAAGAGGATTCATCAGCAGGTCTTTTATTTATTTAATTTTGATTATTTTTTTTGGTATTGATTTCAGAGAGGAAGGCAGAGGGAGAGACAGAAACATCAGTGATGAGAATCACTGATCGGCTGCCTCCTGCATGCCCCACACTGGGGATCGAGCCCACAACCTGGGCATATGCCCTGACCGGGAATCGAACTGTGACCTCCTGGTCCATAGGTTAATGCTCAATCACTGAGCCATGCCAGCTGGGCATCAGTGGATCTTTTTTTTATAATTATTACTAGAGGCCCGGTGCACGAAATTTGTGCACTGGGGAGCGGGGCATCCCTCAGACCAGCCTGCACCCTCTCACAGTGCGGGAGCCCTCAGGGGATGTCTGACTGCCGGCTTAGGTCTGCACACGTCATAGAGACCAGTCGTTCCACCATTCGGTCAATTTGCATATTAGCCTTTTATTATGTAGGATTTTTTGTTGATTTCAGAGAGGAAGGGGGGAGAGAGAGAGAGAGACAGACATCAATGATGAGAGAGAATCACTGATTGGCTGCCGCCTGCATGCTCCCTACAGGGGATAGAACCCACAACCTGGGCATATGCCCTTGACCAGAATCGAATCCTGGACCGTTCAGTCTGAAGGCCGATGCTCCATCCACTGAGCTAACTGGCCAGGGCCATCAGTGGAACCTTGAATCAGCACACTCCCCAGCCCATCGCCGTGTGCTCTGACCCGAGAATGTGCAGGGATGAAGAATCTCTGGCGGGAACTGGAAAGCACCTCTGTGATGGGGTCCGAACCCTGGTGCTTGGCTCTGACCACTCTTGCAGAGCCCTGGGGGCAGGGCGGTTCCCCGTGTTGGTGTAATGTGCTGTGGCCCTTGCAGTAGGGTGGCCTTGGTTTCACACTTGATCTTTGCGTGTTCCCACCTGGTCTCTGCAGCTCGCAGGCCTGCAGGTGGCTGCTGAGATCCCACGGCCTCCCAGTGCGACGCACCCCAGAGGGTCACCCTGGCTGCTAATAATACAGGTGCACAGCCTCACCGAGGCCTGTGGCAGCCCCTTCTAGTTTTAAGGTTGTGACAGTCACTACTAAGAGCCCCTGAAAACTCCCCTCTGGTCTCGTTGGCACATCCTCTTGACCACAGAGTGGTTATAACGGCAGCTAACGTTTTTTGTGCACTGACCGGGTTCCAGCACTGTGCTCAGCCTATACAATGTCATGGTCTCTGTCATCCAGTTCCCTTCCCAAGTCAGTGAGGGAGTTGTTGTCGTCCCCATCTTACCAACAAGGGAGCCGAGGCTTGGGACGCACTTGCGTGAGGCCGGTGGCCGTGGTGCCCGGGCAGGCCTGGGCAGGTGCGCCTACCACTGTGCTTTCCTCCAGCCCCATGGTGCCAGATTAACCTGGACCGCACGGGACAGAATCCAAAGCCCCCCGAAACTGCAGCACCCGTCTTGGTCTCAGCCTCACCGTGTATCCTCCAGAAAATGAGCTCCGCCCAACGGAGCGTGGAGGTAGAGGCGGCTGATGGCTGAGACAGCCTGTGGCCGACACTGGCTGAGCTGTTGTTTCTTGTGGGTTTGACACTTTTCAGATGGAATTTTCCATCTTTTGCTTTCTTACTGCAACACAAATTCTCTACTAACTTTGCTTTTTGTCTGCATGGCAAGGTCTATGTATTGGGGCCTGCTGTTTGTTCCTGCCTTTACCAGTGAGGGCCCAGCCCCCCACCCCCAACCCTACCCCCAGAATCCCGCTCAGGGACTGTAGGGAAGTTTCAGGGTTGCCCCTCTGCTAGGAAGAGCTTCAGATGTTCTGTCTATCCAACTGCAGCAAAGAGGGTCCGTGTCTCTCCTCCCCCGCCTTCACCCTGTGCCCGGGGAAGGACCACCCTCTACAGGCAGGCTCCCTCCCCCAGGAAGCATACATGGGCTCAGGGCAGGAGGGCGCTCCTTCCAACCACCCCTCAGCTCTTGTTATTTCCATGCGCCCGTTAACCCCTCCATTTGGGTCTACGCCCTCCGCCCCACAGACTTGGGTCCCCAAAGGCAGAGACAGTGTCCCCGCACCTAGATTAGCGCTGGAGTTGGGTGCACATCTGGGAATGAAGGAGAGAGTCCTCCCTCCCTGGGCGGCTGCTCCCTGGCCACAGGACAGCTCAGCAGCCTCCCCTGGGAGGGCCCCATTCACTGGGCTCTTCCCAGGATTGTAGGCAGTCCCGGGAGCCTCCTCCTTGCCAACCTGGATGGCCCTGGATTAGCGACCCTCTGAGAATAAGGACCAACTGGACCACGGCCCGCAGGGTGCCTGAGGTGGGAGACACGCAGCCCTGGGGGGCGGAGGGCAGGCAGCGCGAGTATGCAAGTTTTCTCTGGAGCTTACGAGTCTCCCTCTTGGAGGACGCACCTGCTCAGAATGCCAGCAGTTGAAACAATAAAGGTATTTTGCCTTTTATTTCTTCGTGTGGCAGTGTGGGCATAGTCAACAAGATGAAAAAAAAAAAGAGAAAGAAATGCAAAATGAACATTAGGCATGATTTATGTTCCTTGGGTTCCTTTGGTGATCTTTATCAGGGTCCCCTGGATATCCTGTGTTTGGGGCCTGCCTCTGTATTTGGCTTTACAGTGTTTTTACATTTATAATCGCTGTCAGTGTGCATTTCCACGTGCTGGCAGTTCACATGGCTTTTCCCTTCTGAAATGTGACCCTTTAACTGTACATCTTGGCTGTCCTAGACCTACTTCATTTTTCACTGTTGGGTAGCATCATGGATGAACAATATTGTTCAAATGGTCTCCTATTAGTGAGCATTTAAGGTTTTTGTTTTTTTTAAGAAACCTCATACAGTACTGCAGTGAACATCCTTGAGTAAGATTATGTTTACATGCTGGAGTGTGTCTCCAGGAGAAATTTCTGGTGTTGGACATGCTGGGTCAAAGAATAGGAACATGTACAATTAAATTATCCTCCAAAATCACTTCCCAGTAGTTGTGCCGATTCCCACTCTATTCAGTCATTTGTGTATGGTCACAGGCAGCATGCTGTTGTGTATGTTGATGGGCCATGGTTTGTTTGTTTCACCATTTTCCCACTCTTGAGACTATGAGTTAGTGCCCATATCTTGGGCTGGCATTTTTTTAAAAAAATATGTATTTTTTAAATCTATTTCAGAGAGGAAGTGAGAGGGAGAAAGAGATAGGAACATCAGTGGCGAGAGAGAATCATTGGTCGGCTGCCTCCTACACGCCCCACACTGGAGATCAAGCCCGCAACCTGGGCATGTGCCCTGACCAGGAATCGAACTGTGACTTCCTGGTTCATAGGTCAACACTCAACCACTGAGTCACATCAGCCGGGCGAGGCTGCCATTTTTAATCTTCATCAGTTATAAGATTACCTTCCTTTTTCAAGTTTCCTAACATTTGAGTTTTGTACTCTTGAACTTCACAGTTAAGTAAAAGAGGCAATATTTCATCAAGATTGTTTTCCATATGATGCGGATAAGAAAACCAAGGCCACACTGGTTAGGTGTTTTGCCCAGAATTACACTATTCATGGCAAAGCATCTCCGGTCTCCCCCCTGCAGAGCCCTTTCCCCCTGCACATGCTCTGCAGAAGGTACTGACCCAGCCCCTCTGGACCTCGGTAGGTGGAGACAGGCCGGTTGTAGCTCACTGTGTTGGGACCTCATAGTTCCCTCCGTGAGCTCCTGCAGCCCTTGGGACAGGGGTGGTGTGGCTGCCTGGTCCCGGCAGGGCTGTGCACCGAGCTGGGCATCCATGGACCAATGGTGGAGGACGCATCAGTTGCGTCCTCCTGCTCCTCTGAGTTCTCAGGACTGTTTTCACGGGCCTGTTGGCTGGAGTCTACGCGGTCTGTGGCGAGGAACTGACTGGCACGGAACTGCCTCCTTTGCCAGGGGTTTGAATTGGGTTCTTTGGCTCAGTAACAGGGTATCCAACCACTGGAATTTATCAGCCACAGTCTCTAGGAAATGCAAATTAAGGGGCTCAAAAAAAAATGCAGGAGGGTTTGTAAGAGGAGAAACATCAGGATGAGCTTCCTGTGCAGGCGCCTGGAGAAAGGGTCCTTGGGTGTTAGCAGCTGAGCAAGTGTTAGGAGACCAGCCTTTCTCTGCCCAGGCAGGCACTTGCAAAGTGGCAACCTGCACAGAAATGATTCTGAAGGAGGAGAAGGGATATGCTGCTGCAAGGTACAATCTGCAGGGTAGAGCAGGTGACTGGAAGTGCTCCATTGCCAGTTCCCTGCACATGTACCCCTCTAAACCCAGAGCGCATGCTTTGGATTTCTCAGGCCCCCCACATTGGCACCCCACCTAGAGGCCTGGGAGCTAAACTTTCAGATCCTCAATGTGACCTATCTTCTACGTAGACATTGTTCTGGTTAGTCCAGGCAAGTAATTCAGACTAGAGTGAGAATGACTGATAGGAACCATTCTACAATGTAAATGAAATGCTAGGAAACCCAGAGCAATCTCTGATGAGTGGAGTATGAGGTGTGCATCTTTGAGATGTGGGTGCCTTTCCCCTTAAGACGTCTGTACCCTCACTGTAAACTAGTAGTCGGCAACTTGGCATTTCTTTGTTTATGTTGGACTCTTTTGGTCAATTCAAAATATTGTGAGTCTTTCCTGGAACCAAGCAGATGACAGTGTCTCTAGGGGACACCGTTTCTCTCTGGAAGCCCTTTCCCTTCACAGAGTCACATGAACTTCCATCCTCCCCCTGCAGGTTCTGATGAGGAGTACATTTACATGAACAAAGTGACGGTCAACAAGCCACAGAATACCGAGTCCCAAGACAAAGGTACGGGGCTGGGGCTGCCGAAGGCCTGGCCAGCTCCCAGCAGAGGGGAAGGTGTGAACCTCGGTCCCGTTCCAGCTCTCCCTCCTCCCAGCCAGCACCACAGACAGGCCCAGGGAAGATATTTTTGAGAGTCACATTTTGGTGGATGGTATTTTGGGTTGATGTATTTTGGGAAGTTTCATCGGGCCACCTCCTTGCCTCTTAAAGGTCTCGCGTCCCCCCTCGTGGTTAAGGAATCTGTTCCTAAAACCTCTCAGCTTTTCCCAGCATTGTCCCAGGAATAGGAAGTTATAATTCACATGCTTTCAGAAGGCAGCTGTGGAGGGTGCTGATCCCACGGTTCCGGCTTTCTGTCCTTTGATAGAAGTCTGGATGTTATGTGTGTGTCGGGGTGGGAGCAGGGCAGGGGGAGGAAATGGTGATGTCAGCCACTGCCTTAATAGTAAAGGCTTTTACACAGGTGTTCTCTTGAGCAGGATGTTTTATCTTCCGGGCTGCCTTAGTCTCTGCTCAGGTCTGCTCCCTACTTTTCTTTGAAAACCTCGGGAGTAGAGCTGGCAGACCCCAGGGAGATCGGAGGTTTGCAGGCTGCCTAGTTGTAGACGAGAGAGGGTTAGAAGCCCATCTCCCACCTCCTGTTACCCAAAGGCAGAGGCTTAGAGAGAGGCAGAAACACAGCACCCCAAAGCCCTTCGTCCTATTCAGATCTTAGCTCCCGAACATCAGCCACCAAAAAGCCTCGACGTCAGACCTGCCTGCACCTGTCTGTCCCAGGGCCGCCTGGGCCGCCGACCGAAATGGTCAGACACCATTGGGTGTTCATGAGCCTTGGGTGCCTTTCCCTTAAAAGCAAACGGCGGGTGGGGGGCGGGGGGTTGGTGGTCAAGTTCTTCATGTGGCTTTTCCACCTCCTGCCCCATGGCCGGGCCCGGGCTCATCAGCACCCACCGGCATGGAAGCAGCCACTCGCCCGGGGCCGCTGGCCTCCCCGCTAAACTGTGGGAAGGAAAGCGCTCTAATCACAGGGTCGGAGCCCAGCGTGGCTTAATATAGCGACCACAGGGCAGCTCCCCGGGGCGCTGGGGCTCTGCGGCTAGGCCATTTTTGACACGGGGCAGGTGGAGGCGAGGGTGCGGAGCCTGCCAGACCCCAAACCAGCTCCTCCTGAGGAATCTGTGGCGGGGGCACCGCTGCGCCCTATTCTTGGAGGGGAAACAACCTTGGCTGCAGCCCCGGCTGCCTGGGTAATGAACACCTGCTAGAAATTGGAGAAGGCCAAGGTTAGGTAATGTTAAGTTGGTCCTGTCAAATTAGCTTGAATGTGCGAGGCTGGAGGCTGGCACCCCTCACCGGAGCTTCTGCTTGCTGCCCACAGCGCCGGAGGAGCGGAGACCACTGGCCAACGGGGAGCCCCGCCAGCACGCCACGGCCCCTCAGAAGAGTCTTCCGGACCTCCCGCCCCCCAAGACCGTAAGTGTGGGCCCAAGACCCCTGATTTCCCTGCGGTGGGCCCCGTGAACTTGCAGTTGTTTTCACAGGTATCCATCCGTCCAATGTCTGGCCTTTTCTGTGAACCTACTGTGTGTCAGGCACTGGGAGAGACAGGGCCAAAGTAAGCCTGTCCGCAGGTGACGTCATTTGCTCAGGACCACAGTGCTGGGATGCTAAGGGTAGTAGAAGGGGGAGATGAGGGAGAGCCCCTCTAGCAAGTGCCATAGTGTGTCTGAGGCCACGACAGGCGCTTGACCCAGCACCATGTGGGGCCATGTCCCGCTGTGGCTACCAACTCAGGCCACGTGACCTTTCAGAATTGTACGTCGCTCACACTGCGCCTCCTGCTTGGAATCAGCCAGTAGCTCTCACTGAACTTAGGAAAAAACATCCACGTTTCCTAGCACGGCCCCAGTGGGGCCCAGCTGCATCCCCAGCCTCTGTACATGCGCCCTGCACGGGGACTGTGCCACACGGTCAGTCCTGCCTCGGGGACGTTGCACCTCCTGGACCTGGCTCTTTGATGGCTGCTGCCTCCTCATCTCTTAGACATTCTCAGACCGACTTTCCCTGGCCTGCCATTGTCGGGCATCCCACCTCCATCCCGCCCCAGTTACTGTCCGTCCCACTCTCCTGTTACCACCTCCTCGGCACTGCCACCTTTGAAATGTGCCTCTCAGGCCAGATACAAGCTCCCTGGGACAGGGACTGTGTCTTGTTCAGTGTTTACTGCCCGTGTCTGCATACAGTGAGCCGCACACACATGGATGGATGGATGGATGGATGGATGGATGGATGGATGAATGGATGGAAGGAAGGATGGATGAGGGACGATGGATGGATTTATGGAATAGTAGGCCTGGGTTCAGGTCCCAGCTCAACCAGGTACTAGCGCTCTGACCTTGAGCAAGTTATAAGGTCTCTGGCTCTTGTCTCCTGGTGTTAAATGAACGGAATGTGGACACCCTCTCCCTGAGGTTGCCTTACTCAGTGGGCTAAGGTGTGCGTGGCATCCTGCGTCGGTATCTGGGGAGGTAAGAAGTAGTGTCGATACTTTACGGCCGAGGAGCGTGGAGTCAGCAGGTTTATATGGCCTGGGTGTCACACAGCCTCCACGCGACAGAGCCAGAACTTGAAAGAACCCGAGTTCTTTCCTGGACAGGGTCTGGCGGGGGAGGCTTTCCCGAGAGGGAGGAGGTGAGAAGGACGTCCGTGGAGCAGGGGTTCCGGGAGATCAGCACCAGCAGGAAGCTGTGCGGCTCCATGGCATGGAGCTCCCTCCAGACCACCCGTCACTGAGGTCACCGCTGAGGGGACCTCGACCCCAGGTCCCTGCTTTCGTGCCTTCCAAGGTGGCAGGCTTCTGGGGCTCCTCTCCTGTGGCCACACTGGTGGGGCCAGAGGGCCTGGGACCCCACCCCACCGCCCGAGGCTCCTTGAGTTGGGTGACAGCTGGCAGAGGCTCTGCAGCTCAGAATCTGAGTCCCTAGGTGTCCCCGTTGCTCTGGCGACTCTGGTGGCCGCCACACCCTCGCGTACACAGCAGGGTCCTCCTCGCCTCCCGCCTGCCTGTCTTTGCCAGCTCTTCCTCTGGACAAACAGAGGCTCAGGGAGTTAAAACAACTGGGCACGATTCCTCCACCGGGAGGTAGCCGGGCCAGGAATCAAACGCAGGGCCTTGGTGTCAGCCACTCTGCGGCCTCCCGGAATTAAGCCGGTCGTTTTAGCGGAGCAAAGGCACTAGGTCTGTTCCATTGGAGAGCTCCCCTTCGCTTCCTGCCCAGTACGTGGGGGAGACGGCGCGTCCCTCCCCTCTGCTGCCCTCCAGCTGCTGCCGGCCTAGCCCCGCCGGCGATGCTGTGGTTTCTGGTGTGTCCCACGTCCTGCTTGCTGGGAGTGGGGGAGGACGGCCGGCTGCTCGGAGCCAGGGCAGGGGCGATGCTGTGGTTTCTGGTGCGTCCCACGTCCTGCTTGCTGGGGGTGGGGGAGGACGGCCAGCTGCTCCGAGCCAGGGCAGGGATGTCCTATCCGGAATTCAGCACCTGATTCTGCCTCCGCAGGCCCCACCTGGGGCGGCTGCTTGTGGGTCACCTGGGGGGGAGTTGGGGGTCACCAGGCGGAGTCCCACAGGCAGGGGTGCTGGGTGGGGCGGACCTGCTTAGGGTCGCTGTGCTTTGCAAACGTGATGGACAGAGGGGCTGGGGCCCCGGCTGCAGTTATAAACCAGTGGGACCCCGTGAGTCCCAGCGGCCCAGGGGCTCTGGCACGGGCCTTTGCTCTTCCACCTGTCTCCTGGGGCGTGGGTCCCGAGGCCCCGGGCTCGGGTGTGAGAAGCAGGGCCCGAGAGCCAGGCAGGGCCGCAGGGGCCGGGGAGGCTCTGTCAGTGCTGGAGAGAAACGTGGCTTCGGAGGTGGGGAAGTATCACCACCCAAGAATAACACAGCCGGGGTGGCCCTCGGACGGTGGGAATGGTTCCAGTGGACACGCTCCAGGCCCCGGGGAGACTTCCAGCGGACAGCTGCCTTACTGTCCTCCCTCCTCATGGAATTTCTCTGCTGAGAAGGACAAGGGTGCTGACTGCAGCTCCCTTTCCTAGGTCTCCCCCAGTTCTGTCCTGGGCACACCCCCCACCCCTGGGAGCTTCTGGATGTGCGGTGAGAAAGGGAGGGGCTGGCGTAGTCGGGTGCTTACCCCTCCCTGCACACACGCGCACGCACACGCCTGCTCTCCCTCAGGCTGCCTCCCTGGTCAAGTCTGGCTCAAGGAGCCATAACTCTTAGTCCAAGGCCCCCAGAGGAATGGCGTCAGGGCAGAGTGGGGAGCAGCTGTGGCTCTGAGGGAAGAGAAGGAGAAGGAGTGGGAGGAGGAGGGGGGTGGAGGAGGAGGGGAGCAGGAGGAGGGAGGTAGGAGGGGGTAGGAGGAGGAAAAGGAAGCGGAGGAAGAGGGGAGTGGAGGGGGGAGGACCTGAGCAGCAGCAGCAGTTTGGGAGCATGAGCTTGGAGTGACCCTGTGACCTCTCTTCTTCAGACAGAGAAAGCCTCACCCTTCCCACCCTGACCCCGGAGCTTCGGGGTGCCGTGGTGGCTTGCCGGCCCCAGGCTTGCGAGTGGCTGTTTTAGAAGCTGGAGTCTGCCTGGGCTTTGGGGTCCTCCATGCCTGTGGCCGGGCCAGGAGGATGGCCTCTGTCCCGGGCTCAGGATGTCCTGATTCTCTCTCTGGTGGCTGGGTCACCTTCCACCCGCCACCCCCCTCCCCCAGAGTCAGTGCACAGCAGGCCCGACCAGCCATGGAGGGGTCAGCCAGGGGCCTAGAGCAGCCTCGTGGGTGTGGCCAGTGACTCAGGCCGCGGTGGCACTTCAGGCCACTGGCTGCACCGCCAGGGGCTGTGGTCACTGGGGGAGAAACAGATGTGCGCTGACACCGTTGGTGCCCTGGCCAGCACCGCCACTGCCCCCCACCTCCCTCAGGGGCCCCAGCACACATCACGGTTGGTTTTACAGTAAGTGAGCCGCTCTGGGTCGGCAGCCACTTCATTAAGGACATCACCACCATCAGTCTGCAGAGCGGGGCCCGGCCAGATGCACCAGCCCCACCCAGGAGCCTCCCACAGGGCTCTCTGGGACAGGTTGCTCAGAAGTGCAGGGCCTCCCCAGGCCATCGGGCCTCCCCAGCCCTTTGGGCCACCCCAGGCGGCCCCGGCCAGAGGCACCAGCCCCACCCAGGAGCCTCCCACAGGGCTCTCTGGGACAGGTTGCTCAGAAGTGCAGGGCCTCCCCAGGCCATCGGGCCTCCCCAGCCCATCGGGCCACCCCAGGCCTTCGGGCCACCCCAGGCCACCGGGCCACCCCAGGCCACCGGGCCTCCCCAGCCCATCGGGCCACCCCAGGCCATCGGGCCACCCCGGCCACCGGGCCACCCCCGGCCACCAGCTTCAGCCCTGACCGCTATCAGAACCGGCCCAATCCGCAGCCACCTGCTTTTCCGTGAGGCGTTTTACCGGAGCGCAGCCACACTTGCTGAGCTTCGCCTCATCTGCGGGGGCTCTTGCACTGCATCCGCTGACTTGACGGGCTGAGATCAGAGACCCCGCAAACCCCGAAAGTGCTTTCCGTTGGGCCCTTTACCGGAAAAGTTTGCCGACCTCTGGCCAATCCTGCGGAGCCGGTGGCCTTCTCCCGTCCCTCCCTGCGACCCTGCAGGCAGGTTTTGAAAGCACATCTCTCTGCATCTTCACTTCATGTTCCTAATCTTCATGATGATGATGATGATGATGATGATGATGATGATAAGAATAGTTCTCTATCCCTAACCCCGGACATTGGGATCTCTTGCTCCTTTGACCTCTGATATGGACCATCGTGTCAGTGTGACGAGGTGGCTCTCTCTCCCACTGGTGCACATTCCACCCCAATGCCACCCACGAACCCCGGGGTTGTCTTTGAGACGCAGCTCCAAGGTCCTGTCCTCCGGGCATCCTTCCTTGGTCCTGAATGTTCCTCACACACCCCTGGTTCCCACCGAAGTTTGGCCTCGTCTGTTACAGCACCGTTCACGGTGCACTTGCTCCGGAGCTGTGAACACAAGCTGTCTAGCTAAGGCTTTCTTGACCGCAGGAGTGTGTCCCGCGCAGCTAATATGCGGGAGCCATCCAGTATTTGCTAAATGAATGATTGAACGTGTTATGGTAAAAGTTTCTAAATCCTTAGGAACCTGGTCATTTTCCTCCATGGGCCTCTGATTTAGTCCTTGTCTTATTTTTGTTTTTTAATGTTTTTATTGATTTCAGAGAGAGGAAGGGAGAGGGAGGGAGGGAGGGAGAGAGAGAGAGAGAGAGAGAGAGAGAGAGAGAGAGAGAGAGAGAGAGAGAGAGAGAGAGAGAGAGAGAGAGAGAGAGAGAGAGAGAGAGAGAGAGAGAGAGAGAGAGAGAGAGAGAGAGAGAGAGAGAGAGAGAGAGAGAGAGAGAGAGAGAGAGAGAGAGAGAGAGAGAGAGAGAGAGAGAGAGAGAGAGAGAGAGAGAGAGAGAGAGAGAGAGAGAGAGAGAGAGAGAGAGAGAGAGAGAGAGAGAGAGAGAGAGAGAGAGAGAGAGAGAGAGAGAGAGAGAGAGAGAGAGAGAGAGAGAGAGAGAGAGAGAGAGAGAGAGAGAGAGAGAGAGAGAGAGAGAGAGAGAGAGAGAGAGAGAGAGAGAGAGAGAGAGAGAGAGAGAGAGAGAGAGAGAGAGAGAGAGAGAGAGAGAGAGAGAGAGAGAGAGAGAGAGAGAGAGAGAGAGAGAGAGAGAGAGAGAGAGAGAGAGAGAGAGAGAGAGAGAGAGAGAGAGAGAGAGAGAGAGAGAGAGAGAGAGAGAGAGAGAGAGAGAGAGAGAGAGAGAGAGAGAGAGAGAGAGAGAGAGAGAGAGAGAGAGAGAGAGAGAGAGAGAGAGAGAGAGAGAGAGAGAGAGAGAGAGAGAGAGAGAGAGAGAGAGAGAGAGAGAGAGAGAGAGAGAGAGAGAGAGAGAGAGAGAGAGAGAGAGAGAGAGAGAGAGAGAGAGAGAGAGAGAGAGAGAGAGAGAGAGAGAGAGAGAGAGAGAGAGAGAGAGAGAGAGAGAGAGAGAGAGAGAGAGAGAGAGAGAGAGAGAGAGAGAGAGAGAGAGAGAGAGAGAGAGAGAGAGAGAGAGAGAGAGAGAGAGAGAGAGAGAGAGAGAGAGAGAGAGAGAGAGAGAGAGAGAGAGAGAGAGAGAGAGAGAGAGAGAGAGAGAGAGAGAGAGAGAGAGAGAGAGAGAGAGAGAGAGAGAGAGAGAGAGAGAGAGAGAGAGAGAGAGAGAGAGAGAGAGAGAGAGAGAGAGAGAGAGAGAGAGAGAGAGAGAGAGAGAGAGAGAGAGAGAGAGAGAGAGAGAGAGAGAGAGAGAGAGAGAGAGAGAGAGAGAGAGAGAGAGAGAGAGAGAGAGAGAGAGAGAGAGAGAGAGAGAGAGAGAGAGAGAGAGAGAGAGAGAGAGAGAGAGAGAGAGAGAGAGAGAGAGAGAGAGAGAGAGAGAGAGAGAGAGAGAGAGAGAGAGAGAGAGAGAGAGAGAGAGAGAGAGAGAGAGAGAGAGAGAGAGAGAGAGAGAGAGAGAGAGAGAGAGAGAGAGAGAGAGAGAGAGAGAGAAAAACATCAATGATGAGAGAGAATCATGGACAGGCTGCCTCCTGCATGCCCCCATACTGGGGATGGAGCCTGCAACCCAGGCATGTGCCCTGACCAGGAATCGAACTGGTAACCTCCTGGTTCATAGGTCAACACTCAACCATGAGCAACACCGGCTGGGCAGGTCTTGTCTTTTTAGAAGGTATGTTCTGTTTAGCTACACACAGCCTGACACCTTCTGGACTTTGCGTGTTGGGTGTCCTGTGTGTAAGGGGAGTTGGTGTGTGCGGTGGGGTCTGAGCCTCACTCCGAGGAGGAGAAAGCTCGTCTCGGCGGGTTAAGCAGCGTGCCCACAGCCCTCACTGGATGCAGGGCAAACTCCCTCCCAACTCGCTTGACGTCCAACTGAGCGTTTTCTCTTCTGGGCTTCCCCCTCTTGCCACCCAAAGGCTTAATTCCGTGTTGTTGCCCTTGTATCATATCTGAAACATGTTTTATTTGTTCATACCAGATTCCAGAACGAAAACAGCTCTCCATCCCAAAGATCGAGTCTCCAGAGGGTTACTATGAAGAGGCTGAGCCGTATGACATGTCCGTCAATGGTACATCCTGGGGCCAGGGCTGGGACGCGGGTGGGGGTGGGGGTAAACCGCTTCCCGCACAGATGGGTGCTGGCAGCAAGGACAGCCTGGGCTGCTCTCGCCAGAGGGCGTAACTGAAGCTGAGAACTGGCCACAGAGCACTGAGCCTCTGCTCAGGTGGGGAGCTGAGACCTGCAGGCCGCCCCCACCCCCCCCCGCCCCCCGCGTGCCTGCAAGGAGGGGTCGGGATGGTCCACAGCGCTGGTTTAGGGGCCTGATGCTTTGGGTGTTCCCACCTGGATGTGCCTGGATTCAGCACAGGAATGTGTCAGAAGAAAGGTGTGTTGGGAGTCAGGAAGTCACAGCCTTTAGGTTCTCAATCTCTTAGTGTAGGAATTCTTTTTTTTTTTAATTAAATATTTATTGTTCAGATTATTACATTTGTTCCTTGGAATTCTTTTTAAAAAAAATATTTTTATTAATTTCAGAAAGGAAGGAAGAGGGAGAGACAGAAACATCAGTGATGAGAGAGGATCATCGATCGGCTGCCTCCTGCGCGCCCACCGCTGGGGATCGAGCCCGCAACCCAGGCATGTGCCCTGACCGGGAGTCAAACCGTGCCCTCCTGGTTCATAAGTTGACACTCAACCACCCAGCCACGCCGGCCGGGCTATGTAGGAATTCTTTAACACAGGCCCCCCAGGTTCTGGAAAAAGGAAATGGTTGTGACCCCGCAGCTGTCTCCTTCGTACCCCCTTCCCTTGTAAGCGAAAGGTCTTTGAAAGCATAAAGCAGTTTGCAGGTTTAAGAGATGAGGGCCCTGGTCGTCGGAATGAGCTGCAGGGGGCGCTGCTGGTTCCACAGAGAAGGGCCCAGGGATGAGACGGGCAGGCCCTCGGAGCCGGAGCCGGAGGTCAGAGTCTGTCTTCACGCTCCCCTGCGGCCCTCCGCCCAGGAACTGTGTGTGGGAGGCGAGAGCCTGTTTGGTCTGAGGTTCCTTTCCTCGGCGAGGCCGGCGTGGTGGACAGATGTCCCGTAGCCTGAACCCTCTGTGCTTGTGAGACGTTTTGGAGCCACCGGCCGGCCGAGCTGTGATTTCAGGCCGAAGCTGTGGGCGTGTAGCTCCCATCTGGCTGCGTCTGGGAGGAGGAGGAAGAAGTGATTCACCGCGGTGGGCACCTCACCTCCGTGGTATCTTAAGCCTGGGGCGCTCTCCTGGGTGTGGCCAGTGCCGGCCCGGACCTGCCTCCCCGACGCTCCCAGGGGCCTGTCTGCGGGGCAGACACTACATCTCGACGCAAACAAGTGGTCAGAAGGACCGAGTTTCTGGTGTCTGTCTCTGGGCTGTGAGTTCATGTTGGTTTTAGCCAAGATAGGGGAGGCGGGCAGGGAGTGGATAGTCATCCCACGGGCAGCCGGAGGGTTGGGAAGAGGCCAGCTTGCCTTCCTCTCCTGCCAGGACAAGGGCCAAGGGTGACATGGGCAGAACTGGCCACGCTTGCCCTGCAGAGGGGGCGCCACCTGTGACGTACCCGGCCTGCTCTCGTTCCTGGCCGTGGTCCCCACACCTGTGTGAGTGGTGGACACGCAGGTCACAGCAGGAGGGCTGGCCCGGGGCATCAGCCCTTTGCTCTAGTTCATTGTCCAACAGCAAGCGACGTCGCTGACTTCCTGCAAGACCGGTGTCGGTTTCTTGTCCTGCTCTCAGCACTGTCCCCACACTGCCCCCGGGTCAGGTTCCTCTCTCCTGGCAACACTTCCGTGAGTGCCGGTGGCCCATGCAGGGGACAGTCGTGTCTGTCCTGCTTGCCCAAGACATCCGCTCCTTCATGGATGATGTCTCCTGTTGGGGTAATGACAGCTGCTGTAACAGGTTGCCCCCTTTCAGTTCCTGGTAACACAACACCGATCTGCTCTCGCCCACGGACAGGTCAGTGTGGTATCGCTGGTCAGCAGGTAGTGTGGGTTCTCCAGCTCCTGCCAGGGTGGGCCCGGCCGCCTCTGAGGCCGCAGAATCCTCTGCAAGGAGAGCGTGGGGAAACCCCAATGTGCTTCTGAGAAGCGCCAGCTAGAAGTGACACGCACTGCATCTACCCACGCTCCTCCCTGGTGATGAGGCGCCTGTGGATGTGAGGGGGCTGGGAAATGAGGTCCGTGGCCGGCTGGGGCCTCTCCCGACAAGCCCACACCTGCAATGAGAAAGCACTGACTTCTGGTGGCCGGCAGCCATTCTGCCTCATCCAGGTCTCTCTCGGTGTCCGCGCGTGGCCTGTCCCTCTCTTCACCTTGTCTCTCTCCATCTCGCCCCTGTCTGTGCTTCTGGCCATCACACAGGTCATTCCGGCCGAGCCCCCTCCACCGGAGTCCCCAGATGGGTGCAGGTGCCCGAAGGAGTCATTTACGCCACCATCACCTTGGGTACTGCTTGTCCCCAGAGCGGGGATGCCAGTGACCCCGTGCCTGCTGCCTGGCTCCCAGAGGCGGGTGCATGCCCCTGGCGTGGCCACTGCCCTCTCCCTGTCCTCCCGCCTGGGTCCCGCATGCCGGGTGCCACCCCTCCATAGACCCCTGCCTGTGGCATCCGTTTGTGCTGCCAGAGGACTCGGCGTTTCTTGGTTGGTCTGCCCTCTCCCCGCAGACAGGTTAGAGGGACAGTGGGGGCAGCCAGAACGGGGATGGGATTATCTGATCATCCTGTCTGTCACCTGTTCACCCGGTGGGAGGGGGGGTGGCAGAAGCTAAGTGTCTGTTTTAAGAATATCCTATGTTTTTGGCGGTGCTGTGGTTGCCCTTTAGGGAGAAATAAAATGAATCCATTTGCCCTAAACTTCCTCCAAGCTGCTCCAGGTAGCGTGAGGCACTATGATATGCTTTTTTCTCAATTAGCTTCCCCCTCCCACCTGAGGAGGTTCACGGACAGGTGTTAGATTTCTCCCTGGAACACATGGGGCAGCCCCCAAAACACAAAACGGCCAGGGGACTTGGCCAATCTCTTCACACTGAACTCTGCAGCCTCCCGCCTTAATTTTTGTTACTGCGGGAGTGTCCCCGTGGCAATGCCTGATTCTTCTTATCTCACTTATTGCAGTACTGACAATGAGGACTTTTTCAAAATAAAATCGCCCTCATCCTACCAGTAGACCCAGTCAACTACTGTGACTTCCCCCCATTGCCGTCAGTGCTGATCTATTTGCACATAAATTGTAAGCGTGCTTTCTCGGGCTGTCGCATTCATCGGGTTTGAGTTGCAGAATAGTCCGTAGTTTTCATTGGCTGCACTTGCATGCCTGCTCCTAAGTGGATGAAATCATCCTTCCCCCTTCTCCCCCTGCTGACTGTGAAATTGCTTGAATTAATATCTTAATGCATGTAACCTTCCCCCCTTCCTTCCTTCCTTTTTAAAAAACTAGCTTCCCAGGATAAACTCCCAGGACCGGGATTACTGGGTCAAAGGGTGTGGGTGTTTTTATGGCCTTTGAAACAACAGGTGGGCAGACTGTTCTCTGAGAGGCTTGGGTTAATGGACGTTGCCACCAGCCAGAGGCGAGCTCAGGGTCCCCCGCGGGGGGGGGGGGGGGGGGGGGGGGGCGCTGCTGTTTTCAATCCTTGCTTATTTAACAGGTATAGAACCATGAACTGTGCAACATCTGCGTTAAGCCACGAAGGGAAGTAGTACCACACTGCTTTTTAAAGAAAACTGATATGAAAAGACGTAGAGGGTTATTTTTAGAAAGAGTAAAATAACCTAAAGCACATTGTCATTGGTATTGTGGCCAGAAGAACGATGGCAGTGGGCTCATTCGTTTCCTATAATAAAATTCAAATGCGGTCTGAGTTCTTAGTGTGTAGGAGCCCGGCTGTGCAGATAACAGAGGGGGCTCCTAGGGGACGGAAGACAAGGGGCCCATGAGGGGTCTCTCATGGGAAGGAGGCCTCTCCCATCCTGACTCAAGGACACAGAACATGTCTGTCGCGGTCACAGGGAAGGAGATGAGGGGCCCACTTCCGTTAGGGCTGCTCAGTAATGGAAGCAGTTGTAAGGTAGTGATCTCCCTGTCCACTGGGGAATTCAAGCAGAGGCTGCCGCAGCGTCAGGGTTGCAATAGGATTCCTGTGCTGAGCTAGGGATTGGACCAGGGATCCTGGTGTTCTCCGAGTTTTGTTTTTTGGGGGGATGTTTCTGGTTTATTTATTTTTCTTCACCTAGTTTTCCTTGGCCTCGAATAGCACAGCGAGGGTGGGAGAATAGAGAAAATTCTGCAGAGTGTGGGGGGCAGACACTGAGATGTGTGGAGTGTGCGTAGATTTGGATCCAGTTTGCGTTTGATGAGTCTTGGGATCCTTTCGAACAGAAGAAAATGTGAGGTTGGCTCGTTGACAGAGGGGCGGAAGCGTATGGGTTGGGGATAAGTAGGCGGAGCTAGGCTTGTGCTGGGCAGTGTCAGTGGCCAGGAAAGAGAATGCGGTCTGTGGAGGATGAGGATGGGTTTTTTTTAAAGGTCATGACTAGGAGGGGGCACTGCGGAATGGCAAGATGGCCCCTTCCCCAGAAAGCATTTCCTGCCCAGTTTTGTATTTTGCCTTCTCTTTCCCAGAAGCCACATCACCTCCCTGCCCCCAGGATAGAACCAGGGACGGGGCAGGCAGCTGTCGGAGGCTTGCCATGTGCCCGGCTCTGGGCTCAGGGGGCGACTCCTCCCTCCCGGCCACTTAGATGACAGCGTGTGGGTCAGGAAGGTCCCACCGCACAGAGGAAGAGACAGAGGTCCTGAGTGGGGAGCTGGTCGTCTCCACGGGCAGAGGCCCGTCTGTGGGAGGTGCCCTGTCAGGTTTCTCTGGATTCCGAGATGGCAGGACGTGAGGAGGAAGAGGGAAGGACTCTGGTTTTAGGTTATTTGTATACGTGGCCAGAGGCAGCATCCAAGCCGCCTTGCCCAGCGGGGTTGGGCCCGGAAACTGCCCTGTCTGTGGTCAGCAGCCGTGGGGCTGGTTCAAGGGCAAAAGAGAGGTGGGAGGGGTGGGGCCCGGGGGCCAGTGGCTACTCCCACCTGCTGCCTGCTTCCCTCCCTCCTGACCAAACCAGCATGTGTGGGAGCATCCCCTGCCCTGCCCGGCGGGGACTCGGGGATGTGACCTAGTGGGTGTGCCTTGCAGAGGATGGAGAGGCCGTGAGCAGCTCCTACGAGTCCTACGACGAGGATGAAGGCGGCAAGGGCAAGTCGGCCCCCTACCAATGGCCCTCGCCCGAGGCCAGCATCGAGCTGATGCGCGACGCCCGCATCTGCGCCTTCCTGTGGCGCAAGAAGTGGCTGGGGCAGTGGGCCAAGCAGCTGTGCGTCATCAGGGACACCCGGCTCCTGGTCAGTGGTCTCAGGTCGCGTTCTGGTCTTCTCTCTCTTGTTAGGGGTGGGGCGTGGTCCCTAATACCAAGTGGTCAGAGCCCTTTCTGCCAGATTATTACCTCTCCCTAACCTGGAGTTGTATGTAGGACTTTGCATGCATGCATGAATGTTGGTTTTTAAAATATATTTTTATTGATTTCAGAGAGGGAGAGGGAGAGAAACATCAATGATGAGAATCATCGATCGGCTGCCTCCTGCACGCACCACACTGGGGGGTCGAGCCCGCAAACCAGGCATGTGCCTGACCGGGAATCAAACCATGACCTCCTGGTTCATAGGTCGAAGTTGAATCACTGAGCCACGCCAGCTGGGCTGAATGCTTTTTTTCTAAAAAAAATTGGGTTTTATGGTTTATTACTGCCCCCAAAATAATTGAACCTGATCAAGCTTCTAAGAATGTACTTTTTCTGAACTAGAAAGTCTAATGGTTTTCATCAAACTCTCAAAGGGGGACTAAGATGACCACCCCCATCCCACCCCATCCCCGTTTTTTCCAGGGACCTTTCTGTTCCCCGGCCCGAGGGCCCATGCTTCTGCCCATCCTGAGCACTGGGGGTTGTGGGTGGGGCTGCTGCCCTGTCAGGGTTCCCCTAGCCCAGCCCAGCCCAGCCCCAGGCCTGGCTGCTGCATTTGTCTGTGCAGCATGAAAATCACAGGTTAGGTGTCTCCTCAGAAGTCACAGTATTTTGAATTCGTGATCATAAGAAAGACCCATAAAGGAATCAAAGGATATTATCCTGAACACAGCCCGGTTTCCTGTTATTTAAAATTCATTTTTTGGTCCTGATTTGAAGTTCCAGGGCACTTCATAAGCACCCTTTCTTCACAGCGTGCCTTGCCCTGTGCAGACGGTCCATCAGGTGATCCTGGGAGGACTCCCCCCCCCGCCCCCCCTTGTACAAATGAGAAACTGAGGGGCACAGAATTGTCTCTGGCAGAAGGAAAAAGTGCCTTTCTTGCTTTTTTCCCCCTTTTTAATACATTTTTATTGATTTCAGAGAGGAAGGGAGGAGAGATAGAAACATCAATGATGAGGGAGAATCATTCATTGCTGCCTCCTGCACGCCCCACACTGGGGACCGAACCCACAGCCCAGGCATGTGCCCCGACCGGGAATCGAACTAACCTCCTGGTTCATAGGTCGATGGTCAATCACTGAGCCACACCAGCCGGGCGAAAACCCCTTTTCTTACTAATGATGTCACCTTCCTAACCAAGGAAGGAAAAACTTAGTCTTCATTTCCTACGGCCCCCTGACTGGGGGAGCTGAGCAGGCCATGAGGCGGTGGAGAAGTGGGACAAGCGTGTTCCACCCTGAGTGAGAGTTGCCCTCCGAGGTTGTGTTTTAGGGCCAGGACAAGCAGGCCCCCCTCCCCGCCCGCCAGCTGAGGCCAGAGGAGGAGGCTGAGGCAGGGAGACAGCCGGCTGGTCTGAAGCTCAGACCGAGTTGCCGTGTTTGAGGTTACGGTTCTGCACTTGCCTGGGGTACCTGGTCCTTCGGTTTTATTGGGCAGAACCCAGGTCTCAGCGGGTCCTGCCATGCCCGGCGGCCCCTCCTCTGCAGACTCGGGCGAGGCCGGGCATCCCGGCCAAGCAGCATCTCGTCTCTTTCCTCCCAGTGTTACAAATCCTCCAAGGACCACAGCCCTCAGCTGGACGTGAACTTGCTGGGCAGCAGCGTCGTCCACAAGGAGAAGCAAGTGCGGAAGAAGGAGCACAAGCTGAAGATCACGCCGATGAACGCCGACGTCATCGTCCTGGGCCTGCAGAGCAAGGACCAGGCGGAGCAGTGGCTCAGGGTGAGCGGCCCTGCAGCTCCCGGCTCTCCCCAGAGGGATGGGTGCCGCCGAGGGCCGGGGGTCTGTGACCCAGCTCCCAGGGCGCCTGCGTGCTGAGTGGCAGCCATCGGTCTAAGGCAGTGGTTCTCAACCTTCTGGCCCTTTAAATACAGTTCCTCATGTTGTGACCCAATTCCTTCTACACTGAGCATGGAAGTTTACTGAGGTCGGCCTCAAGTTAGAAGGAAAAGAATAACCCCTCCTCCAGTATCTCTATATGTCCATTGTTCTCCCTCCATGCGCAGAAGTCGGTATTTTGTGAAAGAGCCACACTCAAGGGGCCAAAGAGCCACATGTGGCTCACGAGCCACAGTTTGCCGACCACTGGTCTGAGGGACGGGGATCACAGACTCGGCTGTGGGGCTGACATCTCTTGGCCACCTGGACTGGGCTCTGGTTGAAATCCTCTTGTTTTCTGGCCCCCAGGGAGGCATCACCAGCCTCCTTATTAAGGAACAGATGTGGCTGCCACTTGTAAGCACTTACCAGGGGCCGTGCACTTTTAACCAGTTTAACCACAGGGCAGGGAGCCGGGCCGTGTTAACACCCCCATCTTAGAATGGCGATTAGGGCTGAGGGAGGACGTGACCAAGCAAGGTCACCTGGCAAGTGAGTGGCAGCATCTGGTTTCCAACCCAGAGCCGTCTGACCACGGTCCTGTGTTCTGCCCACACTTACCGTGATGTGGCCCCCGCAGTGGAGCACCTGGGAGGGGCCTGCCCGCCCCATATCACAGATGAGCTGGACCATCCCAGACGGTGTAAGGTCTGTGCTGAGAAAGGGGCCGCAGCTGCAGAGGGAGCTCCAAACCCAGCAGGTCCCATGGTCCATGGTGAGGCCAGAGAGGCCCTCGCCCTCCTTACCCCTACCCCGAACCCCTCCTCCATTACAGCCACGTTGATGCATTTCCAAAGCAGGAGCATTCTGTCAGCCCTCCACCCCCATCTGTACACATGCACAGATGCATGCACACGCACACACAGACATTTACACGGACACACCTGCACGCACACGCTGCTCTTGCTCCAGTTCCCGGCGCTGTTCCTCTGCCACCTCAGCCCCATTGGTCCTTCCCCTGACTCCAGCCTCCCCACCAGCTCGCACCCTCTTCCTGAGACCCCCACTCTGCTGGTGGTTTAAAGACAAGAACACTGCGAAGACACAGCTGCTCTGTCCACCTTCCCAGACAGGCGCTGTCCTCCCTGGTCCGATGAGTGCAGAGGTGGACTTGGCTGTGAGGGCCTGGCTCTTAAGCAGCTGTACACACCTGCAGGTGGGCGGGGCTGGTCAGCCTGTCTGAGGGGCCCTGGACCAGACGCATCTGTTTTGCCAAATCTACCTGCACATGCACACACATGCACACGCACAGATGCATGCACACGCCCCGGCCTCCCTGTCAGCTCTGCATGACACCTGTGCCCGCCGGATGGGACAGGGATGTGACAGCAAATGGGAGATGTGATATGGGACAGAGTTCCAGAAAAGGAAGGCACAGCACAACTGTCCCAGAGCAGTGGAATCCGCACGCCCCGGGGCCTGGACACCTGGCTTACCATGCTTCCCCTGGGCAGGCTCCTCTCCTGTCCTGGGCACTTTACACACCAGACCCCACAGCTGCCCGTGGCTTGGTATTGTTCCATCTTACAGATGTGGTGACTGAGGCTCAGACCCAAGGTCAGTGTCAGGAATGAGAAAGGCCTCAAGTTTCTCCATCCCAGAGCTGTTTCGCCTTTTGTTCTTTGGCTTTTCTGATTTTAACCCTTTTTCATAAACTGCTCTCGGCGGAGACGGAAAAAGGAGGGTCTTTGAAATCACTCTTGCTAAGTCCACGGCTCCCAAGGGCTTCCGGCTGGGCAGCATGTTTGTGGCTACCCTGGCGGTCTCCCTGTGGGAATCCCCAACCTGGCCCCGGCTCTGGACTTAGCGTTGACCTGCGTGTCCTCAGCCCAGGCCCTCAGAACGGAGGGCTGTCTGCCATGGCGGTCTGTGGGCTTGATTGTAAAAACCCCCGCCCCCAGCCTTGTCCACCCCCAAAACACGTGGGGGCCTGCAGGAGAGAGGGCCTGAGGAACCGCCCGCCCTCACCCCCATCGCAGCCTGGCCGGCTTGGTCCCCAGGCCACATGTGGGCCAGCTGCTGGGAGTGGGGTGGTTCTGTGTCCTGGGGGAATCATGCATCTTCTCCCTCACCTGCACCCACTCTCTCCTGACCCCAAGGGGCTCCACTTCCGTCTGTGCGTTCAGGGTGGGCCACAAGGACTGGGGGCCTGGGCCTCCGCTGATGGCTCCCTTTCCCTCTCCCTCAGGTCATCCAGGAGGTGAGCGGCCTGCCTGCAGACGGTGCGGCCGAGGGAAACCAGTACTCCCCGGAGGCCCAGCGCCTGAGCTGTCAGAAGGTAAGGATCCAATTCCATTTGTCTCCGTAAACATTAAAGTATAAAACGGGAAGCTCTGTTTTCACATTCAGCCCAATCAACAAGAAACCGGAAGGCTTGGGTACGGGCTGTGGCTTCCGCGTGGCAGGGAAACTGGCCACGTGGACGGACCTGAACTACTTTCTCGCTTCGCTGGGCAGCAGGGGGGTGGGGGGAGCTCTGCGGGGACAGAGGCACTCTGCCCTCCACGCCTCAGCAGCGAGGCTTGTTTCTCGAAGCTCTTTCTGCCCGCTGACCCCCAGCAGAGGTCCGGGGGCTGGAGGGCTGAACCACAGGGCCCTGGTGCTCATTTGCATGGGGCTGCGGAGCCCCTGCTGAAGGGTCAAAGTCCAAGAAGTTGTGCTGGGTGCTGACCAACGGGGAGGCCTCCCCCGTGGGGTGACATTTCATGGCCCCGAGTACGTGCAGGTCGGCGCCCTGCAGCCTGGGCATGCACAGCGCAGGCAGAGGGTCACTGCGTCTCATCGTGGGGTTCCCACCCCTGAACAGGAGGGAAGTCGAGGCCTTGAGCAGGGAGGAGGGGCTGAGGAAGGGCTGAGGAAGGGTTGTCTCTTCCTTGGTCATGGACAAGAAACAGAGCCAGAGTAGGCGGGGGGTGTTCTTCACACGGGGTGAGAAGTGAGCTCAGTCCCTAAAGACCTGGCCGGCAACAGTCTGCCCTGGTCCTGCCCTAAGGCTGGTCCCAGTGGCTGGGAGTCCCACGGTTTACTTTGCAGAGTCTGGGGTAAGTGGTTCTAGAAGCAGCTTGACTGGAATAATCTGATACTACTTCCTGTTTGTTTTTTAAAATATATTTTATTGATTTCAGAGAGGAAGGGAGGAGAGAGAGCTAGAAACATCAATGATGAGAGAGAATCATTGATTGGCTGCCTCCTGCACACTCCTTTCCCCCACTGGGGATTGAGCCCACAACCCGGGCATGTGCCCTGACTGGGAATCGAACCATGACCTCCTGGTTCATAGGTCGACACTCAATCACTAACCTACACCAACCAAGCAAGATGCTTCCCGTTATAGCAGCAGCAGTCACGCCACTCCTGTAGGAACGACCTCTAGCTCCCCCAGCCCCCGG
>NW_006383012.1:5321923-5323355 GCF_000327345.1 Myotis davidii | reverse complement strand
CCACGGGGTGCGGGGGGAGGAGGGGGTGCCATCTATTTTATGCGCATGCATAGTGGGCTCCCGGAGCACCTTATTTTCTCTCTAAAAACTGTGGTCTCTGATGTAACCATTCTCAGATAGGATCACCCACTTGTCTTTCTTTCTTCCCCAGGCAGATATATCCGAGAAGTACCTCTCCGCCTCGGAGTATGGGAGCTCTGTAGATGGCCACCCTGAGGTCACCGAGACCAAAGATGGTACCCACGCTTATGGCTCTCAGCCCAGGGTGGGGAGGGGATGGTCCCCAGGCTGTGTGGCCCAACCCTAATGCGCTTCAACAGCTACTTCCAACATGCCTCCCCTTTATAAACAGCTAACAGATCCAGGGAAAAGGGAGAGATGACCCAATGGAAGTTCCATGACTTGCTGGGGGTAGAATATTCTCTCATCCTCTTGTTGGCTCACCCTGTTGTAAGGGTCTTGGAGCTCATGCAGGCTGTAGATGCCCAGGTGCTGGAACATCCCGTGGGAGAAGCCAGGGTGCCCCTCTTGAGTGTGCCAATCTACAGACCCCTGGCTCTGGGCTGTGGGTCTTGGTGTGGGGAGCAGGAGTCTGTATGTGTGCACATGCATGTACACACGTGTGTGCAGGGAGGGGCAGCTGTGGTGGGGAGCGTCTTCTATTTTTCCCATCTACTCTAGGGCCTGGGGCTAAGCTGTGTGCGAGGCTGATGGCTTTTTCTCTCATCTCGACAGTGAAGAAGAAGTGCTCTGCGGGCCTCAAACTGAGCAACCTGATGAACCTGGGCAGGAAGAAGTCCACGTCGCTGGAGCCGGCAGAGAGGACCCTGGAGACCGCCTGTAAGAAGCGCAGTGCCTCCTGGGCCGCAGGGCTTGACCCCTGGGCTGCAGCCCGTCTCCAGGAAGGCAGCTCAGACAGCGAAGGCTGGGGCTGTAGGTCTCGCTTTAAACGTGTCTTAGGGACGTGGAGTCGTGGCCCAGTTCCCGTCTCTCTTCACTGCAGGTAGTTCTTCATGTCTGGCCAGACCCTCTCACTGCAGTGTGGATCTTTTGCGGAAGTGAAGGGTAATGGATTGCTGTCCTCCTAATGGTCTGGGAAAACGTGTTCGTTAGATCGATACTTAAGGAGCTTGGCAGGCAGTGTTACGGAGAGGGAACCAAGTGGATGGACACAGTCCTGGGAGCTTAGAGTTCTAGAGAGATGACAGCTTTGCCCCCGTTGCCACATACCTGCTGGCGGAGCAGCTATCAGGACTCAGGGACGGAAAGAACCTTTCCCGCTCTGGACAGAGATGGATTCCTCAACCGGAGTCTTGACGAACAGGCAGGAGCTACGTAGGCTCGGAGGTACCCGGGGTGGGAGCCAAGACTGAGACGCAGACTGGTGAGACGCATTCAGGGGCCGGGCTGGAAAGCCCACGCGTCGCTGGGA
>NW_006383012.1:5305631-5321897 GCF_000327345.1 Myotis davidii | reverse complement strand
GTAGGGAGCTAGTAGATTCTTAGAGGTCACCTCCGCTGCCCTTTCTCAGCCTGAGGAAACTGAGGTCAGGAGAGGGAGAGAGAGACCTTTCCCAGAATGTATCTTGAGTGAGCCGCGTCCTGGTGCTCCACCTGGCTCATTGCTATAGGTCAGTGATGGCGAACCTTTTGAGCTTGGCGTGTCAGCATTTTGAAAAACCCGAACTTAACTCTGGTGCCGTGTCACATACAGAAATTTTTTGATCTTTGCAACCATAGTAACACAAAGACTTACATTTTTGATATTTATTTGATATATTTAAATGCTATTTAACAAAGAAAAATCAACCAAATCCAGACACCCATTCTAATGCCACCTCCCTCCCCACCTCCCCGGGCTCCAGGGAGCCCCTCTTCTGGCAGCACCCAGAGGCTGCCAGGGTCCACTCACGAGGCAGCCCTCAACATGCATGTCATAGGTTCGCCATCACTGCTATAGGTCTCCCGGGACCTGAAGGCCATCACTGTCCATCTTCGGGCTGTTTCCTCTTACTCCTCGGACCCCTGTCCCAGCCTCAGGCCCACTCTGCTCTGTGTCTGAGGCTGGCTGGGTGGCCGGTGTGGAATGGGAAGGCAGCACAGGACCCTCACCTTTGGAGCCTACCGCTTCTCCTGCCAGGACACCCGAGGCCTCAGGGCACGGTGTTGGGCATGGGAGCCTGGTCCCCGTGAGTCATTTTGGGAGATGTGGCTGGGTTACTGCTCGAAGTTGCTCAGTGGCAAAGCCTGCTCCTGTCCCTGTGGCTGGGGAAGGGCCTGAGAGAGCAGACACTCTCCTCCCCAGGCTCGGCCTCAGCGCTCGAGCCTCTCCTGACCCAGAGTTCTCTTCGGTCCAGGGAACTGTGATGGGCCAGAGGTCCTAGGTCCTAGGCACAAATCCTCCCACTTTGCTACTGTGTCGTGGTGTTCACGTGGCTCAGAAATTCATGATCTCCACTGTGTGGCTGGCACCAGGTGGGTGGGAAGGTGGCGGTCCACTTTGACCTGGCTGCGTGAGCCTCGTTCATCTGGCTGCGGTTCTGAACAGCTCTTAGGGTAAAAAAGGAACCAATTGGTAAGCCGGCGGCACAGAGGGATGTCAACCCACTGCACAGGGGCATGCAAAGGGCCTGCAGACTGGAGTCACTCATCTGTGCAGCCCAGGGACAAGGCCGTGCTTGACACGGGGTGTCAGCTCCCCACATGTTAATCTAAGTGGGGGGAGGCTTGTCCTCTTCTCGGGAAGCTGGAGCACTTGG
Source organism: Myotis davidii (assembly GCF_000327345.1). NCBI lineage: Eukaryota > Metazoa > Chordata > Mammalia > Chiroptera > Vespertilionidae > Myotis > Myotis davidii. The sequence goes on along the minus strand of NW_006383012.1, from coordinate 5,320,621 downwards.
GACCACTTGAGAGCAGTGAGGGCTGCCTCGTGAGTGGCCCTGGCAGCCTCTGAGTGCTGCCGGAAGAGGGGCTCCCTGGCAGAGGCCGCAGGGCGCAGACCTGGCTGCCTGAGATGAATGTGCAAGTTCCTGGCCTGGAGACTCCGTGAGTCCCGTTGGAGAGGCTGACACGGAAGCAGAGAGTGTCACTGTTCCAGACCCAGCTGTTCAGAAGGCAGACAGGGCACGCAGGGCCCAGGGAGGGCCAAGGCCAAGTGCATCTGGGAGGATGAGAAGGACTGCAGGCTGAGACGGAGTGACCCAGGGCGGGCAAGGCTGGCAGGGCCGCTGGGAAGCTAAGGCTGCAGAGGCAAAGGGCTTGCACCTGCAATGAGGAGACCCGCCTGGGGCGAGCTTCCTGCCCGTGGCCCGAGTGAGGAGAGGCAGAGGTGGGCTGCTGCAGGCTGGACGCGTAGAGCCGCGGCGAGCCGCGAGGGCTGGGGTGGGGGATTCTGTCCCCGACACCTACATACTGACCTAGTGTAGTCCAAGGTGCATCTCACTTCCCTCTGGACACACCCTTTCCAAAGCCAGCAGAGCTATGCTGCCTGAGTTGAAAGGGTCTCGCCGCTAGCCTGCAGGAGGGAAGGAGAACATACGACAGAGATTTCCAGCCTCTGTGAGCTAAGAAGCTGCTCGGGCATTGGAGCTGAGACTCTGAGGGGAACCCCGGGAGGCCCGGAGGTGGGGGCAGCCACCCCCAGCTCTCTGCAGCCGCCGCCTCTCCTGCAGGTTACCTGAACGTGCTGGTGAACAGCCAGTGGAAGTCACGCTGGTGCTCCGTCAGGGACAGCCACCTGCACTTCTACCAGGACCGGAACCGCAGCAAGGTGGCCCAGCAGCCCCTGAGCCTGGTGGGCTGTGAGGTGGTCCCGGACCCGAGCCCGGACCACCTGTACTCCTTCCGCATCCTCCACAACGGCGAGGAGCTGGCCAAGCTCGAGGTACTGCTGGCCCCAGGGGTGGCGGGCGCAGCCAGGGCGGAGGTCGGCTCTGTGCTGCAAGTCATGGAGACGCCGTGTAGTCCTGGGTTGTTTTGGTTTCCTTTGCGTGAGATTGTTTGCATTTTTCAAAAATTTCCATTCCCTTTCTGACCTCAGGGCGGTTGTGTTATAGGAGCGGACAATGAGCTGCTTCCTGCGCTTAGGGCCGGAGGGGAATTTCTAACTCCCTGAGCCGCAGGGGAACCTTCTGGAGATTCACAGTGGGTTTAGTGTAGTTTGTGTAGCACCAGATGCAGCCCAGTCCATAAACATGACGCCTGTTAGCGCTTATCTGCGGGCAAGCATCAGGTTAGTGATACAATGCCTTTCTCCCACTCTCCACCCTGTCTAACGTGATGTCACACTGACAGAAATAAAAGGTGACATAATGCCTGGCGTTGAGCTAGGCAGGTCGGAGCCAGAGTTCTTTCTTCACACACAGAAGCACACCCTGCCTGCTCGCTCCTGTTCACCTATCCCAGCGGTTCTCAAAGTGTGGGTCGCGACCCCTTTGGGGGTCGAACGACCCTTTCACAGGAGTCGCCTAAGACCATCGGAAAACACATATATAATTACATACTGTTTTTGTGATTAATCACTATGCTTTAATGATATTCAGTGTGTAACAAAGAAAATACATCCTGCATATCAGATATTTACATGACGATTCAGAACAGTAGCAAAATGACAGTTGTGAAGTAGCAACAAAAATAATGTTATGGTTGGGGGTCACCACAACATGGGAACTGTATGAAAGGGGCGCGGCAGTAGGAAGGTTGAGAACCACTGACCTAGTCCTTCAGCCAGGAAGACTTCATCCAAATTTTGCTTCAATACTGCCCTCTTGTGGCTAAAAGATCCACAACTCAGTTGCTTCTCAGGGATAAGTTTGTAGACCATCTATCTGGTCAACTAAGTATGATAACATGTGACCAAGACTGACATGCTCCCTGAGCTCATGGAACTTACATTCTAGTACGAGATGTTCTTCAGTTACCCAATTGGTTCCTCAGGCCAAGTCTTCCGAGGAAATGGGCCACTGGCTCGGCCTCCTGCTCTCCGAGTCGGGCTCCAAGACAGACCCAGAGGAGTTCACCTACGACTACGTGGATGCAGACAGGGTCTCCTGTATTGTGAGTGCGGCCAAGAACTCCCTGCTGTGAGTATTGCGGGTCTTCTGCGCCCCTGCACTCGGAGTCACGCTTCCAACTCCAGGCCCAGATTGGCCTCTGGTGGCCGAGAACTCAGGGTGGGCCCCGCTCCACCCAGCGGCAGGAGGGCCAGGGCCTGGGCCGGACCCAGCAGCCGCAGCACCTTGGCTGGGGGAAGACCATCCAGGTCCTTACAGCCGAGTCGGCATGTTCCCTGACCCTCCGCTTCCCTCGCTGTTGGCTCGGTGCTTTCCCGAGGACCCCCCTCTGGGTCCCCAGCGCCCCCTGGAATGAGCAGGGCGGAGGTGGTGCTTCCGCTTTCTAGATGAGCACACCGGCTCCTGGGCCAGGTGGCTGAGGAGCCACCAGGTCACGGAACCCCTTATGTACAAAATGGGGAAAGTCTCCGGTTGTTGACAGTGAAATGGGGAGGGGTTTTGTTGTTATTGGAGACCCTAAAACGGGGTCAGAAGATGGCAAAAGGATAGCAAGGGGGACAGGGGAAAGGGATGCTTTTCTGGAAGAGAAGTTTGGGACCCACAGTTCTATAGGGAAGGCCCAAAAGAGAGGGAGGGGCTGCCCTGAATGAACGAGTATTACATGAGACCGGAGCTAGTCTCGTTGTTTTGAATTCTTTGAGGCTGGTGGCTTTTACCACCCTCCTCCCCCTCCTGAATCCTCCTCCCCGAGTCTTGCCGTGTGTCTTCCAGATTGATGCAGAGGAAGTTCTCAGAGCCCAACACTTACATCGACGGCCTGCCCAGCCAGGATCGCCCGGAGCTGCTGTATGACGACGTGGAGATGTCCGAGCTGACTGCCGCGGTAAGGACGCTGGGGGCGGCCGCAGGGGGCTGTCCAGTCCTCCTGCTGCCAAACCTCAATCCCATTGGCCATAGGAGGAGTGGATTCCAAGTCACCTGCAGGGCCACCAGGGCAGAAATCTCGGTGCAACAAGGTCGCCTTTTGTACTGGGGCGGGCAGTCCGCCTGGCATGGGGACCCGTCAGGTTGGCCACCCTGGTCAGTGCTAGGATGGGCTGTGCTGCTGGGATTGGGAGCCGCGTCCCCGTCAATCAGCCTTTGGGGTCCAGAATGATAGTGAATCATCGAATGGGCAGGAGGTTCCATGGTCAGACACTGGGCTCTGCTGTGCCAAGGGCTGCTTTGGCTGATCTCATTTAATCCAAGCCACCTGGTAGGCAGGTACCAGTACTCTCTCCTCTTACAGCTGAGGAATGAAGGTCAGGAAAGCTCGTACCATGTCCTGGGTCTCCCACCTCTTGAGGGGCTGATCCAGGGCTTGAACCCTGACCTTCTAACTCCAGATCAATAGAGGCTTCCCTGGGGGAAGGTCCCCGCACACCCCACACAGGGAGGGGACGGGAGCTCTGAGACAGGGCGGGCGCCGCCTCTCCAGCCCAGGGTGCGGAAGCAATGGTGAAAGCCACCTGCCTCTCCACAGCAGGTGGACCCCGAGGAAGCCGCCCCGGCCACAGATGCTCCGAGCGAGCTCGACCCTGACCGCATGTACCTGGACCTCACGCCGGTCAAGTCCTTCCTGCACAGTCAGGGCGGCACCCAGGCCCGAGGCTGCTCCCCCACACCGCCCTGCCCGGACCCTCCAGCAGAGGCCCTCCCTGCAGACCCGGGCCCCGCCCCACCTGAGCCCCCCGTCGTTACATCTGCAGAGACCCCCGAGTTGCAGGTACACGTCGTCCCCCACCTGGTGGGCTGGCCCCACCTTCCCAGGCCCCTCAGCCGGCTGAGTTGTGCTCGCTTTCTCCAAAAGCAGGTGCAGCAGGAGAGTCCGGAGCCGGAGGAGCTGTCCCCCAGAATCTCGACGGTCAAAATCCAGACTGAACAGCAAAAACTCTCCTTCTCATCGAGCTGCCCCGACGCAGTGGCCGTCACCCCAGCCGGGGCCAGCACGCCTGCGAAGGACAGGCTCAGGGTGACCTCTGCAGGTACCTGTGCTGGCTACGCGTTGCATGTCTTGGAAATGGCTCCGAGGAGTTAGCCCCATCCTTCCCCTTGGGTATGAGGACACAGAGGGTCGGCGAGGAGGAGGGACTTGCCCCGGGCCATGCAGTGGAGAAGGGGTGGTGCCCATTTCCTTTCCCGGCCCTGCAAGGCTGGCCTGGCGTCCAGCTCTATGATTTCCTGTCCAAGCCTCAGTTTCCCCTGAGCCTGTGTGATGGGTTGGCCAGAGCCCTCCTGGTCCAGCCTGGCTGACCTCGGGGTTCCCTCTCTGGGTTTGTAGAGATCAAACTTGGCAAGAACAGGACGGAAGCTGAGGTGAAGCGGTACACGGAGGAGAAGGAGAGGCTGGAGAAGAAGAAGGAAGAAATCCGGGGGCACCTGGCTCAGCTCCGGAAGGAGAAACGGGAGCTGAGGGAGACCCTGTCGAAATGCACAGGTGAGGGGCCTGGCAGGGCACGTGGAGCCTGGACCTGGGCCGCTGGCCTATAGCCCTGCCAGTCTTTGCACAGGTACATGTTCCCCATCTTAACCCCCCATCTGAAAGGTCACTGTCCTATACAGAGAGACCCCCTGAACTATTGTCAACAGGCCCAGGAGGTAGTTTTAAAAGCTTGCTCAAAGAATACGTCCTTAAACATTTTATTTTCACTTAAATGTATATACACCCAGGTCCATCTTTCCATGCGTTGCCTTTTTCAGAGATCCCATGTCATCGTTCTTGCATTAACCACACGCATCCTGCATCATTCTTAATTTCCAGTCTTCAAAGACTTAGGACACTTGCAGAGAAATCTGCATCCCTCTAGATCAGTGGTTCTCAACCTTCCTAATGCTGCGACCCTTTTAATACAGTTCCTCATGTTGTGGTGACCCCCAACCATAAAATTATTTTCGTTGCAACTTCATCACTGTCATTTTGCTACTGTTCTGAATCGTCATGTAAATATCTGATATGCAGGATATATTTTCATTGTTACAAATTGAACATAATGAAAGCATAGCGATTAATCACAAAAACAATATGTCATTATATATGTGTTTTCTGATGGTCTTAGGCGACCCCTGTGAAAGGGTCGTTCGACCCCCAAAGGGGTCGCGACCCACAGGTTGAGAACCACTGCTCTAGATCCTTTTCCAGATCATCCTCATCTCACCCGTTTCCTAGCAACCTGCCCTTGAAAGGACCTGCCCCGGTCCTGGCTGGAACGCTGCTCCCTGCAGCCGGCCTCATTCCCATTCCAGACAAGGGGGCGCTGGCCAGCCTGGAGCAGCAGCTGAAGGAGATCGACGAGGAGTGCAGGGTGGAGGAGAGGAGGCGCGTGGACCTCGAGCTCAGCATCGTGGAGGTGAAGGACAACCTGAAGAAGGCCGAGGCCGGGCCCGTGACGCTGGGCACCACCGTGGACACCTCCCACCTGGAGACCGTGAGCCCCCGAGTGAGTGGCAGGAGCTGCTTGCATCACTCTTTTGTCACCACAGCCCAAAGCCGCTGCCCCCACCCCTGCCCCAGATTGTACCCCCGTCAACTCTGCCACGGCACTCAAGAACAGACCTCTTTCCGTCATGGTCACAGGCAAAGGCACCGTCCTCCAGAAAGCCAAGGTAAGCGGTCACTCCCGGCCCCCTCCAGGGCCCAGGGGCTGCACCAGAACTGACCTACCAGAGGGGCCTTGGTTCACGGTTCTTACCAGTCAGCCGGGGACAGTCAGGTCCTTGAACCACCCAATCAGCCATAGATTCTAGCGAGGCAGACGGGACGTGGACCGTTTTTAAACCAAAAGAGCCAGTGATTCTAAAGGAGTCCTGCTGTGGCAGCTTAAGCAGCAGTCCTCAAACTACGGCCCGCGGGCCACATGCAAATACAAATATTGTATTTGTTCCCATTTTGTTTTTTTTACTTCAAAATAAGATATGTGCAGTATGCATAGGAATTTGTTCATAGTGTTTTTTTTTTAACTATAGTCCGGCCCTCCAACCGTCTGAGGGACAGTGAACTGGCCCCCTGTTTAAAAAGTTTGAGGACCCCTGGCCTAAAGCCTCCAGCCACCAGGTGTCCAAGGCTCGGGAGGGTGTTGGCTCATTCCTGGGCTTTCCCCTGACGGCCAGACACGAGTGTTGCTAGTCCTTCCCTCGTGTCCAGCGCAGACGTGCCCAGAGTTGCCCGCGCATTCGGCAAACTCCGCGGCACCTGCACCCATGACTACTGAACGCATTGGAGCGGCTGCTCCCCTGTGGCTGTGACAGACACACAGACCCCTTACCGTGCCACAGCCTCAAACATCCCTCAAAGAGGTGCCCCGCACAGTGACACATGCACAGGGTTTGAAACCCGGCGGCTGCCTCTATTCCTAACGGGCTCTGTGCACGGGGCGGGGGGCGGCCGCAGAGCACAGCTAACTTGCCTCTGTTTGGGGGCTGCTGGTATTTGAATGGCGCCCTAGGAATGGGAGAAGAAAGGGACCAGTTAGGACACGAGCGTCACGGCAAGCCTCTCCTGCCCACACGGACTTTGGCGACAACCCCGCTTCGTCCAGGCCTTCCTTCAAGCAGCGCCTCTGTGAGCGGGTGAGTCTGTTTAACAGGAAAAACAAGGACGGGGGACCGCGCACGGAGAGCTCCGGCTGATGGGAGGCGCGGGCCCTTTGCAGAGAAGGAACTAGCAGGACCAGAGAGACAGCTGTGACTTCAGCCAGCGCTGAGGCCATCGGTGACGCGGTAACGGAGCAGGAAAGACTTGGGACCACGCGGAGGCACTGTCCCCACTCAGTTAAGGACTTTTTTTTAAAGTGACGCTGTATTATATTTTTAAAAGTATGTTTGAAATCCTGTAATTTAGAACAGTGAAGTGTCTTTTGAGATTTAACTGACTTTTGACATTACCGTAGAAAAAAAGAGATTAGTACTTTGTGTTTACAGAGTCCGTCCTGTGGCCATTCTTAAGAGTGATTTAATATAATGCTCTCGTGGTCCCGGTTTTTTAAAATTGTGCTTAATGTCCGGGCACCTTCCAAGAAAATAAAAGGGGTGAGTTTGGGGTGGGCCCCCGTCTTTTCCTCCGATGGCATTGTTTGCTAACGCAGGTTGAAACATTTCATCCGTCATGTCCGCCTCACTTCTGGGGTTCTCAGAACTAAAGTTCTTTCTAACCCCAGGGCATTTATTTCCTTTGTCATAAACACTTGGTGGCCCTTTGCCAAGTGGTGAGTTAGATTTTTCTAAAAAAATAAAATGTTAATTGTATTTTTGGAGGTTTCTTGTATTTCATGGAGTGACTTGGCAGGGCCTGTTGGACTTGTACCTCAAGGGGGAATGTCTTGGTTATTTGTTTACACACTGAACTTCAAAATGTGTGTGTAAAACCGAGGGCTTTACAAGGTGCCATCTTAGCAGGTGATGTTATGCCTCCTTGCTCAAGGAGCATAGATGGAAAACGGGAAGGGTTTTCATAGTATGATTCACCACGCGCCAAATACACTAGAAACATCTGCAGGAACTGACTACTTCTGGAAGCTAAACACATTCCTAAATCATTCTTCGGGGAAAGAAACCGGTACTTAGAGAGTTGCCTAAGTGGTAAATTAAGGAAGTTCCTAGCATAAATGTGTTTATTTTTACAAATAACAAAATCTGCCAATCTTGTTTAGGCAGGACCTTTTTCATGTATGTCCAAAAATAAGATTTGGTTTTTCTTTTGCCAGTATGTGTTGGATTTTTGGTTCCAGAGCTGTGCTAACTGTATACAATGGAAAATACTCCTCAAACTGCTATATTCATAGCATTTTCTTGTGAATCAAGAAAGTCTTGTCAGCATGTGTACTCCAGGCTCACTTGTGCCTTTAATGTCGCCTCAGGTTGCCAGGGTTTGGTTTTGTCATCTTTAAGCACATTAATGACCAGACAGCGTTGATTCAAAGTGGTTCAACCACTGGTAATACACTGATAGGTAAGTTATTGTATGTACAGATTATATGTGGGGGGAAAAAATCATCTCGAAGGAAGCAGAAAAGCATATCACAAATCTCAACACTCCTAAAACATTCTGTCATCTAGGAATAAAAGCTTTCCTACCCACAAAAAAAATAATATCTAATGGTGAAAAGGAAGCAGATATGTGCTGTGGCCACTACCTATTAAAAACATTTTTCTGCAGGTTCTAGATAATGCAAAATGACAAGAAAAATTAATATAAAGCTCCCAAAGGAAGAGACAAAACTCATTATTTGTAAACGACGTTTTTCTAGAAAAGCAAAGAGCATCAATGAACTACTAGAACACATGTGCTTGGGTAAGTTGGCTGGAACGAGAATCATTCAGAGAAAATGAAAGATGGATGGCTTACTGCAGTGCTTCAATTTTTACAAGAACATAAAAGGCTTGGCCGGTCAGGCAGTAAGAAAGGCATGCCCTCCATTGCTGCTGGGACCTAAACTAGAAGCGGCGAAGCCTTTAATATGTAACCCACGATTTTATGGGGCTTTTTTTTAGAGTCCTAGCAACTCAAATTGGACATCCAAATAGCCTTGAACCAGACAAAAAAACCCATACTCTAAAGCGATTAAACTGCTGTGAATTTTCAAGACAACAAATTCTTGAAAGTTCTCCAACATCGGCCCCTGCTGGGTAGCCTTGTGGCCTTGCTCTGATGTCCCCTCCTGCCAAGGCCAGTGTAACAACAGGAATGAGAATACCCTTGAGCACACACCACTGTCGCCATAGCCTCGACACCCCGGGCGTTTTCTTTCTACCATCGATACTATCGACAGCACCGTGGCGTTTAAGTGGAGGCAGCCGTGACCTCTGCATAGAGGACATGGCGTTATCGACAGTAAAGAGAAAAGTGTCTGGATTGAGGTGAGGGCTCTGCAACAGTTTCCCCTGGAAACTGAACTCAAAACGACACAACCACAACTGACGGGAAGAACGGGTGCCTCAATAGGCGGGGTGAGGAAGTGCCTGGTTTACCAGAGAATGTCCCAACGCACGCATCTGTGCCACAGCCATACAAACACCCCTGTGAATAACCAACATCATTTCTTGAAATCCTTTTAAAACTACACAGGAAAAGGCAAAACCGTTCTAAGTTTCTTTATTCTCTATCTGTTGAGTTTAAGAATTCCATTGCTCTTTGCACCCCCACTAAAAGGAGAGTAAGACAAGCACTCAGTAAACACCCCACAATGACCCCCCAAGTAAACTCTAAAGGAGAGTGTGGCCCCCCCAGAACCAGGGCTGTTTGCACACTCAGCCCCTGAGCCAAACAAGCTGGTTCATCGGTCACTGTCCAATCTGGGCCTTTTCCCCGTCTCCCCCCTGACACACAGGGAGTCACCAGAGGTCACAAATGCCGCTCAAGCCCCTTTTCAAACGAAAACCACGAACGCATCTAGGACGTCTTTCGGGAAAGAAGAAGTTCTGCACTTTCTCCATCTCGAAATGCCATCGCTTCGGTGGTCCGAACGCCACGCTAGCCACTGCCTCCTCTTGAGCGTCACTGTCCCAACATTTGCCGATGGCCGCGTGAGCTGCCCACGGGCCATCAAAAGTCTCCGGGTTCCTGTTTCTCCTCAGGGGGAAGGGGACGGCGACAAGCTCAACGGGGCACAACTAGAAAGGAAATGTTTACTTACACGTCAAGAGTTTCCACCACCATCATTAGCGAGTGAAATCAGCTGGTACCGAGCCCCGAGCGGCGCTGTCTGCAGCTGGGACATGGCTGCTCCCCGGGTGGGGAAAGCAGCAGGCGGGCTCCGGACAGAGCTGGAGGCAGGCGCTCAGAGGACCGTCAAGAGGATGCTCCTCCGAGGGCAGGCGCCCTTTCAGCGTCCGGGGTGCCCAGGCCTCCGGAGTTGCCGGGACGGGCTGGGCGGCCGCCCTCCTGCCTCGAGGGCATCTCCTCTCAAGGCCCCTGTGAAGAAGCGAGCCGTGAGGCCATGAGTGTCGGTCCTCACCCTACCAGCAGCCGTGAGGGGCCCCCGCACGTCTTGGTTGTGGGTTAAGAACAAGCAGAAGATGCCAGACCCAAGGTCCTATCTGAGGGCCCTTCAGATGCACTGCCCGCCTTAGGAAGCCCACCTCTGCCCGTGGCCGAGACCCCAAGCTCCAAGGGGAGCCACCTTCTGGTCTCAGGGTTCTAACTTTAAAATCATAACAGGAGCCCAGGTGGGCCCGCAGTGCTGCCCAGCAGCCCTTCTCTAGGACCTCAGTCTGGTCCCCTCTCAGATGGTTACTTCTCTCCGCCAACCTCCTGCACCAACTCCCCGTCCTCACGCTCAGCTGATTCCTCCCACTTCACTGAGCAAATAGAAAACACTCACAAAAGAACCCCCAACAGCTTCCACCGCATCCACCACCTTCCTGCGTCGGGGCCCACGTCCCCGTCAGCCAGTCACTCTGGGGCTCCTGGCCGAGGCCTCCCTCCCCGTCCCCTGACTTGGGTCCAGTGTGCTGAGCACCAGCAGGGACACCAGATGCCATGCTTATGTCCTGTCTCCCCCGCACAGGGATGCTCCCACAAGGGCAGACATTCTCACTGTCCATCTTCCCCGCACCCATCGTCCCCAGAACGATGCCGGGGACGCAGGAGACCCCGGCTACATGCTGCTTGTGTGAATGAACAAAGGGTGCTAGGATTCCTTCCACGGAGCCCACGCCCTCGAGCCTGCCTTCACTGGAGCTCCCAGGGTGCACCACCACCCCCAGCTCACCCACGCGGAGCAAGGACCCACTCACGGTTCTCACAGTGGGGACCCTCCCAGCCGTCTCGGCAAGCGCAGAGGTAACTCCCGTTCCGCAGGACGCAGGTGCCCTCGTGCATGCACGGGCTGGGTTTGCAGAGGTTGACGGGCCGATTGGCTTCTACAAGAAAGAATGTGCCCAGGAGGCCCAGCCTGGGTCAGCCCCAAAGACCCCCTCCTCTGAGGAAGCCCAGAACTGCCGTGAGGCCACCCGGGTAGCGCCTTCCATGCCTTAGCGCCGATGTGGGCCTTGAAGCCACAGGTTAGCACGTGGATGGTGCTCCACGCTGCTTGGCTAGGTCAGAGACCCACCTCCACCCAGCTCTCCCACATGCGTAGGGAGACCTTTTCTAGGATGTGTGAGGCTCCTAGCACCGCTTACTATTCTTATAACAGCCACATACTTTTAAAAAGGCGGGAAGGATGGCCTGGTCAGGATGGCTCAGTGGTTAAGCGTCAACCCATGAACCAAGAGGTCACTGGTTCGATTCCTGGGCAGGACACATGCCCGGGTTGCGGGCTCTATCCTCAGTTTGGGGCATGTAGGAGGCAATCTCTCTATCCCTCTGCCTCCCTCTCTCTCTCTCTAAAAATCAATCAATAAATTTTTAAAAGGCAGGAAGGACGTCACCGGCTAAAGGAAGCCTTTGAGTCAGGCTGGCCTGGCTGTGTTGGCCCCTCGCTCTGGCATTCACAACCAAGGTCAGTGCCAACCTCGAGGGATCTGTGGGTCATCTAGCGACGTCTTCTGTTTAAATGGTGCATGTACACTCTCAAGTTTGGGGTGGGGATCTGTGTTAAACTTTCTGTACCCTGAGCATCGAGAGGATGGTGTGCCTACCGCGGGACTGAGCACGGACTTAGCACAGAACCTGGCCCGTGGGACGCGCCCAGAGACGGGGGGAGCCGCGATCCTTAGAAGATGCACCTGGAGGTTCAGGCTGAGGGGCCACCCCTTGGAGGCAGCGCTGAACGGCACCGATGCGCCCACTCACCTTCACAGAGCCACTCGATGAGCGCGTCCCGGTGGAACCTCAGGTCCGTGTAGGCCGCCACGTGGATCAGGGCGTCCCGGGGGCCGGCGAGCCTCCGCAGCGCCTCGCTCAGGACGGGCCCCACGCCCACCACCAAGACAGAGACGCCGTTGTCCCTCAGCTTCTGGGCGGGGACAGCCGCGTCCTCCGCCCCTCGGCCCCCGGTGAGCACCACCACCGCCTTGGGGACGCCAGGCCGGGCGCCGCTCTGGACAGTCATCACCCTGTCGTAGATGTGCAGCAAGGCGGTCCCTGCCGAGCCCGCCCCGCCCAGGTAGGGGGCCTGGCTGGTGGCCCGCAGCACGGCGGGGCGGGCGACGTGGGTGTCCAGCCCGAAGGCTGTCTGGACCTGGCTGCCGTACACCACCAGGCCGATCTGTGTCACGTCGCGGTCCACGTCGAACTGGAGGGCGCAGCTCCTCACGAAGCTCTGCATCCGGGCGAAATTCTCGGGCCCCACGGAGGCCGAAGCGTCCAGCAGGAAGACCAGGAATAGCAGCAGCTCAGGAGCGCCTGGCCAGGCCACATCCCTGGCAGCTCCGTGTGGCTGTGTCCAAGTTCTATCTGATGGGATGTGGTTGGAAGTCACTGTGCAATTTCCTTCCTACCCTCAGAAGGAAGCTGCTTGCCTTCCACTTCCCCTTCCCCACTTCATGCCGAGAAACAGTGACCTTGGACCTGGAGGCAGAACCGCAAGGCAGCCAAGCCACCTTGCTGGCTCAGGCTGCTCACCTCGGAATGGTTACAAGAGAAATAAACGTCTATCCTACGTAAGCCACTGCGCTCTGGGCCCCTTTGTGGCAGCAACTTCACCGCACCCACATCCATCCCACCAGCGAGCACCCTCCATGAGCCACGCACCAGATACAAGGTTCTGATTGTACCGGTGGGTAAAATGGGCCGATGCCTGCTGTCAATGGGCTGACAGACTATGGGGAGACAGACGTGAATTCAGTATAGAATTACAAGTTATGTGGGCAGCCATGAGGGGAAAAGCAGGAGCAACATTAATAAGTTGGGAGAAGTGGCCCGGTCTTCTCTGAGGAGTTAGCTAAGAACTTTAGAGGTGTGGGGGTATTTCTAAGGTGCTCCCCACCCCATGCAGGAGCTGCAAAGAAGCCCACAGGGACCGAACCACAGGGAGCTCTCGGGAACCAGCAGGCGTTTGGGTTTCATTCCAAATGCAGAGGTGCTGGGAGCCGGTCCATTCTTGCTGTTTTAAGGGACCTGGCATATATGGCGTACTGTTCTTAATATGTTTGCTCACCTTCTTGGCACTATGTGTTTTAACCAAGGTTACCTCTCTGAGAAAGGTTGTTTCCCCAGGTAGGGATTTTCCCCTGAAGTTAGGGAGGGGATAAAACCCCTTAACTAAGTGCCAGGTGGGTAGTTAATCACTACAGAACCTAGAGACAGAACCTAGCGAGAGAACCTGGCTGAAGAACCTAGAGACAGAACCTGGCTACAGACCCTGGATAGAACATGGCAAGAGAACCTGACGAGAACCTGGTGACTGAACCTGGCTGGAGAACATGGTGACAGAACCTGGCTGGAGAACCTAGCGAGAGAACATGGCTACAGAACCTGGCTGGAGATCCTAGACAGAACTTGGCTGGAGACCCTGACAAGAGAACCCGGCCATGATGATCAACTGAACGCAGCCTCCGTGTCATTCCTCCTTCGCCGACTCCGTCCACACCTATGGGGAACCCCTGGACCTGCTGGGGTTGGACCCCAGCACAGAGGAAAACCCCTGGAAACATTTAGCATAAGAGGCGTTGATGTACTAGGTTTGAAAAACCACTGTAACTCAAGGAAGGTCTTAGAAACCAAGGTCACAGCCAAGAGGAACATAGGAAGACGATGACTGAGTGTAACTGGGCAGAATCCTTGGGACAGGAAAAGAGCACGGGGTTAAAACTACGGAAATCTGAACCACGTACAGACTTTCATACCTAACACTGGTTCATGACCTGTGACCAATGCACCTCGTTAACACCTTACAGAAGGGACTCGGGGTGTGGAGTACGTGAGAACTCTACCACGGTCACAAATCTTCTGTAAATCTCAAACCATCTTTTAAAAACCCACTTTGGATGCCGTGGGGAGACTAGACCGGAGGGCATGGTGGGAGTGGGTGGCCAACCCTGTCCCTCCCCCTTGCAAGAAGTAAGGCTCACCTCTGGTGAGTGACATCTGGGGCTGAGAGCTGAGTATGCAGCTTCCCATGTCCCACCCCTGGGGAGCAATTGGGGTGGGGAGGGGTGAGTCACCAAGGATGTGTTTCAGCTACTGCACCTCCCCACGGGTCAAGGCCCTGCCCTCCGATGGGAATGTCTACTCCACGGGGGCAGTGTTCTCCAGAGCAGCAGTCACCAACCTTTCGGACCTCATGGACCACCGGTTGGCGACCGCTGCTCCAGAGCACACCCAATGGTTGGTCACAAAATCAACAGGAAACACTAGAACATATCAGGTAGCTAGGACAAGCGTCGTTCCATGAAATGCCTCTTCCAGTTGTGCATGCGTGCGCATGTGCGTGCTTGTATGTAGTCTGGAGGTACTGTGGGCTCCCATCAAAGAAGCTGGATAGCTGCCCTGCATCTCAAGAGATTCGGGGCTCCACGTTAACAACAATAAAAAGTGAATATTAATAAATAGCAACACGCGATGTTCTGCGTGCCTACCCTGTGCACATTGCTTGTCTTACTGAAACCTCACAAAAGCCCATCAGGAGGTGCTATTACTGGTCCCATGTTATTGAAAGCGGTTCCAGCCCCTAGACACAGGCTCTGGTTCAGTGGGAGCCACTGGCCCCCGGCCCTAGGTCCGGCCGAGGCTGCTGCGGGCACAGGCCCCCGGGTCTCACCTGGCCGCGGCCGGCTGCACAGCTTGCCCTGCAGCTCCGGGATTTGGTGGAACAGCTCCTGCGGGTCGGCGTAGACCATGACGTGCTCTGGGCTGCCCGTGATCTCCTCCAGCTCCGCCCGCACGGCCTCGCTGCCCAGGCCCAGCAGGAGCAGCTGGCGGGCCCTCGCGTGGCGCGCTGGGCCGGCCACCTCGTCCTCGG
>NW_006383012.1:5277747-5305578 GCF_000327345.1 Myotis davidii | reverse complement strand
GCGCTCCGCCGCCTGCCGCAGGGCACTGCCCGTCAGGGTGGCGCCTCCGCCGAAGGGGATGGCATCCAGGCTCCGGACCAGGTCGGGCACGTCCAGGTACTCGCCCACGGGCACTGCCACCTCCAGCTCCCCGCTGTACCGGGCCACGCCCACGCGGGCCCGGGAGTCCTCGTCCAGTGACGCCTGGGCAAACCGCTTCACGAAGGCCTTGGCCCGCAGGAAGCCCTCTGGCGTGGTGCCCGCCGAGCTGGCCAGCAGGAAGAGGACGTCGATTCTGCACGCCAGGCTCAGCGTCGGGGCTGCCGACATCACAGCAGCCGTCAAGCCGTGGGGCATGCAGGTCACCGTCCCGCCCGGGATGCCCAAGCACCACACCAGACAGCAGAAACCTCTCTCCCAGGGGTGGGGTGGGGAGAGACGGGGTGGAGAAACTGAGGCTGCAGGGGCTGTGACCACTGCACATCACAGAGCTCTCCCTTCTGGCTCTCGCTAAGGGTCTCCCCCAACCACTGCTTAAAATTTAACACATAGCCCAACCGGAGTGGCTCAGTGGTTGAGCATCGACCCATGAACCAGGAGGTCACGGCTGAATTCCCAGTCAGGGCACATGTCCAGGTTGTGGGCTCGATCCCCAGTAGGAGGCGTGCAGGAGGCAGCCGATCAATGATTTTCATCATTGATGTTTCTCTCTCCCTCTCCCTCCCTCTCTGAAATCAATAAAAATATATATTTTTTAAAATGCACATGCAACCTATTTTATACCCCCCATCCCCCCCCCGTTACAGTTAGCGCCTCAGTGTCCTGTTTGAGAAACCCTGCAGCTACGTTCCTTCCTCTGTGAGAACAGGCGGTTCAGGCGTGGCCTCTGACACTCGGATCTGTGGTCCTTCTGGAACTGACTGTTGTGGGGCTTGTGAGGTGGAGGGTCTTCCATGTAAATCTCCAACTGACCCAGCACTACACTTTTATAAAAGTCATTAAAGAAGCCCCTACTGAGTGCTCAGCACTTAGCATACAGGGTGGGGCAAAAGTAGGTTTACAGCAGTGAGTACACAAAACACAGAGTTCATTCTTATATGATGATGTCCTGATGATTGTATTACTTTTCCATACAAACAACTATAGACCTACTTTTGCTCCATCCCGTACATAATCTGATTCCAAGCTACCAACAACCCTAGGAGGTGCTGCCTACTAGTCTCTACTTCATACCTTTAAAACCAAAGAGGAAAACCACACACAGACAAGGAGGGTTGAAGCTCCTCTTCCTAAAAAAGAGGCTCTGCCCAGCACCAGGTCCGAGCTGGGCTGGCTCCAGCCTGCAGCTGGGCTCAGCAACGCTCAGATGTCAAGCAGTGACCATTCGGAAACTAACAAGCCAGGAGCCACTGTCCCACCCAGAGCTTCATTCGTGGAGACTCAGAGCCGAATCCCCTGAGACACTGCAGCACGGGGCCCTTGGTAAGTGGGTGGCTCTAAACTCAAGGGCCAGTTTCCCTCCTAGGAGCTCGAGGGTGAGGGGTAAGCCAGGGGACCGTGGACGCCACCCCTCCCTAACAGTCCATGTTGAAGGTCCCGTGCAAACGTACCACAGTTAGCCTCCTCTCTGAAGGCCGGCGGGCACAGACAGCGGTACCTGTCCAGTCCTTCTGGAACACACGTGCCTCCATTCCGGCAAGGCTGCGAGTCACAGGGGCCTGTCAGAGAGATGCCCAGGAACGGCCTAGCACCTCGGCCCACAGGCACTAGTCCCGCAGGCCACCCTGCCCCACCTCCCTGGGAACCACTAGGAAACTAGCTGCAACACCTACAGCAAAGAGGGGGAAAAAGTGGGGTGTGCAGAGGAGGGGCTGGGTGTGGGTGGTAAAGGACACTTGATGGTGAGCTTGGTGAGGCCCTGTGTGAGTTACATGCTCACATGGGGTCGTGACAATGGGACCCCCCACCCCCATTCATATGCAGAAGTCCCAACCCTCAATACCGTTGCATGTGACTGTATTTGGAGACAGGCCTTTTAAAGAGGAAATTAAGGTCAAATGAGGTCATAGGGTGAGTCCTAGTCCAATGCGAATGGTGTCCTTAGAGGAAGAGACACTAGGGCCGTGGTCGGCAAACCGCGGCTTGCGAGCCACATGTGGCTCTTTGGCCCCTTAAGTGTGGCCACGAAGTTTCAATCGCACTGTACGTGCGCGCCCACACGTGGTACTTTGTGGAAGAGCCACACCCAAGGGGCCGCAGTTTGCGGACCACGGACCTAGGGCCCTGCATGGAGCCAAGGCCGTGTGAAGCCACAGTGAGAAAATGACCACCTGCAAGCCAAGCAGAGAGGGCGGAGAAGAAACCGAACTGGCTGACACCTTGACCTTGGACTCGCAGCCTCCAGGACTGTGAGAAAATACATTTCTGTTGTGTAAGCCGCAGAGAACTAACACAACAGCCATTACAACCCTCAGCTGCGAGGGGGTCTGGGGGAGCTCCAGGGGCCATGGTGATGAACTGGTGCCAGACCTGAGCTTGATGGGGGTGAAGGTCTCAGTACCAAGAAGCCGGCAGCGTGGGTGTCTCTAGATGGGGAACGCTGCAGGGGGGAAGGTGCTGTTTCTGACGTTCGACGTGGGTTGTTAGCAGCCTCTGCAGGCTGCACAGCCACACAGTGAGCCTTTGGACCCTGGAGTTACGGAAAGTGCCTCCTCTACTCACTCAGGCACCTTCCTAGCCCCTCCAAGCTCCAGAATCCTCATCTAAGAAGGTGATGCCGGAACTGGCCCCACAGTGTTCTTGCGAGGATTGCATGAACTTATCCACGGGAAGTCTTAGGACAGAGCCTGACACGAAGCAAACAGCCCACAACAGGTAAGACAGCAGCCTCGTCCCAGGGCCCAGGCCGAGCAGGAGAATCCAAAGGGCGGACTGTACCTGGGCAGGTGGTCCTGTAGCAGGTGGCGGGGTGGGTTAAGAACACTCTCTTCCAGCTGCAACCCAAGGACACAGACAGTAGAGATCAAAGGGTTAACAGGAGGGCAGACACCGGGAAGGTTACTTAAAACACAAAGCTGCCCTAGCTGGCTTGGCTCCATAGATTGAGCATCAGCCTGCGGACTGAAGGGTCCCAGGTTTGATTCCCATCAAGGGCACATGCCCGGGTTGCAGGCTCCAGTAGGGGGTGTGCAAGAGGCAACCAATCAATGATTCTCTCTCATCATGGATGTTTCTATCTCTCCCTCTCCCTCCCTCTCTGAAATCAATAAAAAATATATTAAAAACAAACCATGAAGCTGGTATAAAATTCCAATGCAGACACTAGTCAAGAGAGACTTCTTTGTTTTCTTTCTACCCCAGTTTCTGTCTGCACACAGAGTAGGGGATGGTTCAAGCTACCCAGAGACAATTAAAAAAAAAAAAAAAGGTAATGTACATTGGCTATCATGTCAGAAGTTAGAGATATCTGTGTTCGAAACTCTGATCAGTGAGAACAGCTTTCTATTACAAGCTCCTTTCTGGGACTGGCTGGCTGTGTGACCCCAGGCAAGTTACTTTCCTTCTCTGGTCTTCAGTTCCTTCTTCTAGATCAGTGGTTCTCAACCTGTGGGTCGCGACCCCTTTGGCGGTCAACGACCCTTTCACAGGGGTCACCTAAGACCATCCTGCATATCAGATATTTACATTATGATTCATAGCAGTAGCAACATTACAGTTATGAAGTAGCAACGAAAATAATTTTATGGTTGGGGGTCACCACAACATGAGGAACTGTATTTAAAGGGCCAGAAGGTTGAGAACCAATGCTCTAGATAGCAACTCTATAGTTTTCAACTGTGACCCTTGGAGCCTCAATGGAGAGAGGAGACTGTGCTAGAGGTGGTGTGTACAGTGCTGAAGGCCAGGCCAGGGACTGTGAGGGACAGGCCAGGTAGCAAGTGCTCTAGAACAGCGGTCGCCAACCAGTGGTCTGCAGGCCACTGGGGGTCCGTGAGGTCCACAAGGTTGGTGACTGCTGTTCTTGAATGCCTGAGCTCTGGTCCTGAGGATCCCAGCATCCCCCGGGGCCACCACATGAATCACCCAGGACCTAAGCCTTTTGCCTCACTCAGGCCCCCATAAATATAGAGACTGGTGCTCAGAGGAACCAAGTCACCAGGTCACCATCCCAGGTGCAGAGCACAGCCCTAAGGCCCAGCTTATGGCTCCCTTACCAGCCTCTAGAGTGGCCGTGACCCTGCCCCCCTCGCTCACCCTGGGCACCCAGGTGGTGCGTCAATGACCCTCCCTACACCCCGATGCTCTGTCCCGGCTCCCCCCAGCCCTGCACTCCTCCAAACCCCGCAGCTCCCAAGCACTTGGCCTTGGGGACCTCCACCCACACCCAGGCTGTGCCCTTGAGCCCAGACTCCAGACCACAGGACAAACCTGAAGAAGGGGCAGGGGGCAGCCAGCACACCATCGGTCCCCCGCGATCCTCTCCAGCACAGGCCGCTGCCGACCAGCTCCCTGACCGTCTCCAGCGTCTTGCGCTCACAGGGGTGAGGCTGGACCCTGCAGTCTGTGTCCACAGCACACCCAACAGAGAAGACAGGGTTACGCCTACTCCTGCACTGAGGTCCCCCACACTCAGCCCCACTGCCACCTTCTGCTTCTCGGGGCAGAGCACACGGGGGAGGGGCTCCGCTCTGCCCCTTGCTGGGCGCCAGTCTCTGGGCACCTCCTCTGCACAGGCCCTGCCCTGCACAGCTTCCACATCCCGTGCACACATGCGTGTTTCCTGTAACACATTCACTCTAGCTCCTGGGGGACCCTGACGGAGGTGACTATGCATGCAGACACCTGGCCTCAGGCTGCAGAGTCCATTGACTGACCACAGTGGGGGCGCCGACTTGGCTCCTCCCCCGAAGCAGGGGACAGGTACAGGGGCCCCCCCTGCTCCCAAGGCCTGATCCCCTTTACTCCATGGAGACAAGCTCCAGGTTCCAGCTGAGAATCCACATGGAGACAGAACACAGCAGAGAGCCCTGGGGCCGAGGCTGTAGGACCCCATTCCTCTCACCCTCCCTCCTTGGGGAGGCCCCTGAGTGCTTACCTCATGCTAGGGGAACCCTCCCCATCACACACTCCACTTGCATCCCACACATACCCCACTAGCACATGGGCCAGCCTGGAAGGCCGTACCTGGAGAGGCGAAGGTACAGAAGTCGGAGCTGCTGAGGGTGCTGAACAGGCCGTTGGTGGCGTCCTCCACCTGCTCAGCCATCAGCACGTGCTGCTCCCTGGGCTCGCTGGCCAGCGTGTGCAGCTCCTCCCACCTGGGCCCAGCCCCCAGCAGAGGTTACATGCCTTGTCACTCCTGCCCATCCTCCGCCTGCCCTCCCGGCTTCTAGCCCATGGGCAACACCCTGCCCCCCCGCCCCCCCGCCCTCCCCGCCACGGAAGCCACTTCGCTGCAACCTCATCCCTCCAGGATGCAGGAAACAACCAGAAGTGAACCTCAGAATGACCTCAAGGACACTCGGCCATGGGTCATAATGTGTGCGTGCCACTGTCCCTGGACCTCCACGGGCCAGGGAGAGCCTCACACTCAAACAGTCGCCTCCTATGTCAGACATGGTCCTGACAGATTTCAGGGTCTGGTTCTGTGACTATAGCTGATGAGAAAAACTGAACAGAAAGAAAGAGACTGGTTCTAGACAAGAAAAGAGCAAACAAGGACAGCTGGCAATAGAAAAAAATACAGCAGTGCCCTGACTGATGTGGCCCAGTGGTTGGGCATCAACCCAGGAGCCAAGAGGTCAAAGGTTTGCTTCCTGGTCAGGGCACATGCCCGGGTTGTGGGCTCCATCCCCACTGTGGGGGATGCAGGAGGCAGCCGATGGATGATTCTTTCTCATCACTGATGTTTCTTTCTCTCAAACGAGGGACCCTTCAGTCCGCAGGCCGACGCTCTATCCACTGAGCCAAACCCGATAAAAACTAATAAAGACGTATTAAAAAGAAAGAAAAAAAATACAGAAGAACTATAAACAGTGAACATAAGGACTCCAAGGCCAGCCCTGGGAGCCCATCTAGGAGGGAGCCAGCACAGACAGCCAGAGGGCACCATTCAGGGCCCAGGACAAAAACGATGAGCAGCACAAGGACGTGGGGACGTGAAGAAAAGGCTAAGAAGACAGGGCGGTCGGCAACGCATTTAGAATCCTGCCCACCAATGTAGGCCAAGGTTTGGCAACATGGCAACAATTTCATTGATTTCTAAAATTCACTTACGGCCCTAACTGGTTTGGCTCAGTGGATAGAGTGTCAGCCTGCAGACTCAAGGGTCCCAGGTTCGATTCCAGTCAAGGGCATGTACTTTGGTTGCGGGTACATCCCCAGCAGGGAGTGTGCAGGAGGCAGCTGATCGATGTTTCTCTCTCATCGATCTTTCTAACTCTCTATCCCTCTCCCTTCCTTTCTGTAAAAAATCAAATAAAATATTTTAAAAAAACTTTAAAAATTCACTTATGTAAAATTCCCTATTCTCTCCTGAAGCCATAGAAACTGGACATTTCTCCCAGTGCCCAGGGCGGGGCCTGGCACACAGAGGGGGGCTTCTCAGCTCTGGGCTCACATTCACGCTTAGGGGGGCAGCTCTGCCTGACCCCACCCAGCCACAGACTTTCTTAAAAGCTCCCTGCAAAACAGATGCTCAGCCAGAGATGAGAACCATCAGAGGGGGCTCCGTAAATACTAAAAGATGTGAGCCGGCCATAGCTGGCAGCCACAGCTCCAGCTCCTGAGAGCGCCAGGCTGAGGGCAGCAGAGACACTGGCGGGGGGTGGGGGGGTGTTCAAGTCCCTGGCCCCTCCTGCTCACACCAAGAGACCCCTGACCCACCAGTGCAGTCAGATGAGTCCATGACTTTCCATTTCTGCCCAAATCAAGTTGGGTTTCTGGCACTTAAAATTATAACCAAGTGTTTTCCAGTGGTTCTCAACCTTCTGGCCCTTTAAATACAGTTCCTCATGTTGTGACCCAACCATAAAATTATTTTCGTTGCTACTTCATAACTGTAATGTTGCTACTGTTATGAATCATCATGTAAATATCTGATAGGCAGGATGGTCTTAGGCGACCCCTGTGAAAGGGTCGTTCGACCGCCAAAGGGGTCTCGACCCACAGGTTGAGAACCGCTGCTCTAGACGAAAGGAAAGACAATGTAGAGGCTCAGACTTGCAGACTCAGAGCTCCTTGTGCTCTGGCAACAAGACAAGGGAAGACAGATCCTACCTGAACCAGCACCGTGTTTCCACCGCCTCTTCTCCCACAGCCACACCACGGTCCCCTCTCCTCCCCACCTCACCCCTACCCCACCGGCCGACCCACAGGGCTGACCCAGGTGTCCGAGTCTCTTACCTGGGGAAGCGCACGCCCACGGCAAACACAGTGACCCCTCTCTCCTGCAGCTGCTTGGCCGGCAGTGCCACCTGTCCTTGGGACCTGCCGTCCGTGATGATGATGAGCACCTGGGGCACAGAGGCATTTCGGCCCCCGGGGAACCCTCTGCGCAGAAAGTATTTCAGAGCGAGGCCTGTCTCGGTGCGCCCTCCCCTGAGCTCACCCGGGAGGAAAACACAAAATATGAATCAGTGACCCGGAGAGGTGACGTTGGCAGACAACGGCTCCTCTGTTAGTAGTGACAGCCACATTCCCCCGGCAGGAGCTCAGAGTGACGATTCCTACCACGAGAGATGCACTTGCTCACCCTCTAAACCACAATTATGAACAGACATGAACTTTTCCTGGGTGTGTAAGATGCACCCCGCACAGCTCTGTGGTTTAGGTAATGTCACTCTCTGGGTCTGCCCCACGGATGGCTGTGGGCTGACAACTCCCATCGTCTGCCTACCACCCACCTCCCATGGCCCCAGCCGTGTCACCCCCTTCTTATTATGGCTCAACATCTCCCTGGGGTCCTTGCCATGACTGGACCTTCCTGGCCCACTGCCAAGTTCAGGGTCAGGTGGTGGAGGCTGCAGTTTGCTTCCAGATCAGGGCAGGTTACAAAGGTCCCCGCTCATTGGGACGCTAAGAGTCTGTAACCTTACAGGCCAGTTACACGGACTGTCAACGAGCGAGGAATCCCAGTGCGGGAACCTCTACTAAACCTCACAAAAGGAGGCTCGTCCCAGCCCTCAGAGGGAGGCCTGCTGGCTCTCTGTGTCAACGGTGCAGAAAATAATGACTCACTACAATGGATTTTCAGGCCAATCACAGGAAACTGCGGGTGGTGTTACTGGGCGGTGAATGAAATGACTGCGTGAGCTTGCCCAGCCGGCCAGAGTTCTGGACATTCAGAGCCAATTGCCGGACATGGTTTATCTGACTTGATGTTATCACTGGGCACAGTATTGAACGGCTTGGCTGTGATATTTTTTAAGCTTCTTACTGCCATGTGTCAGGGTGGTTTCTTAGCCACCTCAACACACACCTTCAGGGAATCACCTTGGTCTAGAAGGCAAGTGTTCTGGGTTTTAGGGAAAGCTCTTCCCATCAGGCCAGCCTTGAAAACTTCACTGTAGAAAAAGGGGGAAGAGCCCTAGCTGGTTTGGCCCAGTGGAGAGAGCATCAGCCTGCAGACTGAAGGGTCCTGGGTTCGCTTCCGGTCAAGGACACATACCTGGTTGCGGGCTCGATCCCCAGTAGGGGGCGTGCGGGAAGCAGCCGATCAATGATCCTCATCATTGATGTTTCTCTCTCTCTCTCCCTCTCCCTTCCTCTCTGAAATAAAAAAATACCTTATAAAATGAAAGAAAAAGGGGGAAGAGCCCTGGGAGGTCATCCTTCCCATTCAGCCAACATTCCTCTGTTCTGATGAATCCTAGTGTCTTCACGCTTAACGTCCTCAGTGACCCTGCAACTGTGGCCAAAAAGTTCATTACCGCCCCTTGCCCTGTTTCTCATAGTTATCCTAGGATGCACACTGCTAACTGCCATCATCCCCAAAACAGAAGCGGACTGTGTGCAGACACACACAGAGGATTCCTTCTCCACCTCCCGTGTCCTCACGGGGCGTGTTCCTAACGCAGCTCTGTATCTCTTATGTCATGAAGAACACTCTCCAGCCCTTAGCAACAACTTTCACCACAGCTGAGAGGAGGAGCCCAACTGTTGAGGGGGTTGGGGTGGGAGAGGTGGGAATGGGCAGCTGGGTGGGGCCTATTGGACAGTGTGACTCTGGTCCTGGCCAATCACCTACTCCTTCTCAACCTCAGCATCCTCCCTCCTAAAGTAAAGAATTGGAGTAGATACTATGTGATCTCTAAAAGTGACTTTTTGAACCAATTTGCTGTAATTTGCTTCATTTTTTAGAAGAGAACAGGGCCAAATCATTTGAGTTAGTCACCCAATTTTTGACTTTCAGTCCTAAACTTAATCCAAAAGCTATTTTCCCCCCTGCAAATGTTAGTGTACATATAATGGATATCAAGTTTTTATAATAATATTATATCAATAATTAATAAACCGTAAAAGTCACCCTTTTAACGATACAATTCAGTAGTTTTTAGTACAGTCACTGACTTATTCAACCATTACTATTATCTAAATCAAAACATTTTTATTACCCCAAACAGCTCTATACCCGTTAGCAGTCACTTCCCATGCCCTCTCCCTATACTAGTAGCTCCTGGCAATGACTGATCTTTTCTGTTGCCAGAGATTTGCCAATTTCACACATTTCATAAAAATGAAATTATACAATATGTAACTTTGTGTGTCTGCTCCTTTCACTTAGCATAATGTTCTCAAAGTTCATCCATGTGGTAGCATGAATCACCTCATCCCTTTTTATGGCTGAATAATATTCCATTGTATGAATATGAAACATTTTGTTTATCCATTGCACTTTTGTGTTATTTCCATTTTTTGCCCATTATAAACAATGCTACTATGGAACAGAGGGTATACAGTTCTGTGTGGGCATATGTTTTCAATTCTCTTGAAGTTGCAGGGTCATATGGTAACTCTATATTTAACATTTTGAGAAACTGCCAAACTGTTTTTCAATGCAGCTGCACTATTTTATAATTCCACCAACCATGCATGAGGACTCCACATCCCTGTCAACACCCGTCACTGTCTGTCTTTTATTTTAGCCTTCCTAGTGGGTATGAAGTGATATTTCATTATGGTTTTGATTTGCATTTCCTTATTGACTAATGCTGTTGAATATCTTTTCATGTCCTCATTGGCCATTTATATATCTTCTCTGGATTTCTTTTTGGATAATGAAAATGTTCTAAAATTAGATTATGGGAATCTCTATATATAAAAGCCTAAACGACCGTTACGACTGGTTGACCGAACGACCGGTCGACGGGTCACTATGATGTGCACTGACCACTGAGGGCAGACGCTCAACGCAGGAGCTGTCCCCTGGTGGTCAGTGCACTCCCACAGCCAACCTCCTGTGCTGGCCAACCTCCTGCGATCCCTTCCCCTGGCCGGCCCCGATTGGCCCCGGGCCTCTAGTAGTTACATAACTCTGAAAATACACTCAGAACCACTGACTTGTCCACATTAAATGCGTGAACTTTATAATATTTAAAGTATATCTCCATAATGCTGTTTTTAAAAAGTCAGTGTGTACAACAGTCCTGGGGTAGAGGTAGTGGGGAGAAAACTCTAAAAGTGCAGTGCTAAACATCACTTCCCAGAGAGCAGTTCAGTCGGTCTGGGAGGGGGTCGAGGCCCCTGCATTTTAACAGACTTCCCTCAGCAATCCTGACCCAGGTAGCTCTATGAGCCCACTATGAAAAGTGCTGCTCTGGGTGTCTGGGCCCAAGTTATGGGGGTGAGGCTATGACATTTTTTTTTATAGGAAACCATTCTTGGTGGCCTCAAGGGTTGAGGGCTCCAAGGGAACAAGGAAAGGCCAGTGTAATTTTTACGAATAGATATCAAGGTGCTCTTCCCTTTGTCCTGCCCCTCATTTGTGCAGGGCGCCCATGGACAGAGGAAAGGGCTGGGACAAAGGGCCTGAGATGGTCACTGAGGGTCCCGGGGGCAGTTCCTGCTGCGCCCAGTGCGGGGATTTGGGCTTGTGGAGAGCACTGTGCACCTACAGGAGCCTGTGCCCGGATAAAGGGCCTCAGGGCTCAGGGCCTCTGCACCTGGAGGCAACATCTAGAAATGGGAGCACGGACTTCAGTGGACACTAGTGCAAGGGGCAGCAGAGATCAGAGTGACCAGTGGCAAGTGGAAGGCAGTCTTCTGCGAGGGCTTATAAATTATGTGTGCGTGTGTGTGTACCTAGTATGTGTGTGTATAACACATTCAAATGCAGAGACGTATATGTTTACGTGTAGACGCAACATACACATAAAAATATTTACACAAGAACTATATGTATATACATCTGTGCCTATCTACACATCATATACACACACATCAGCTGACTTGTAAGTAAAGTTATGGCCCCACTACATCCATCCGTTTATAGGGTGTGCGTGTGTCTGAGCACATGAACAACTACTCATCATTTCAAAGCGCTCTCGACAGCAGAGGAGCACTTACTCTTTAGCCCAGTGGTTCTCAACCTTCTGGCCCTTTAAATATAGTTCCTCATATGTTGTGACCCAACCATAAAATTATTTTCGTTGCTACTTCATAACTGTCATGTTGCTACTGTTATGAATCGTCATGTAAATATCTGATATGCAGGATGGTCTTAGGTGACCCCTGTGAAAGGGTCATTCGACCGCCAAAGGGGTCGCGACCCACAGGTTGAGAACCGCTGCTTTAGCCAAACCACAGAGTGTGTGAGCTCTCCGAGCTGTAGCGGTCACCAAAGACAGGCTGGGAGAAAGAGCCAGTGTTCTAACACTTGCACTTAATGCTGGTCTTGACCTTCCCTGGCCCTTTCTCCCAGGTAACTGACAACTGCACATAATAGCAGCAAATACTTTTTTTGAACTTGCATCTAAGTTCCCACCCGGGGCATCATCTGGTAACAGGGGCAGCCTTGAGAGGGGCATTCTCATTACCCAGAAAGCACAGCTGGGATTCTGGACACCCCAGCCCTCTCTGGGAGGCCAAGGGCAGGGCCAAACCCTTTAAGAGCGATTTTCAGAGCGGCCAGCCGCAGCCTAGCCAGGGCGGAATCTGAGCGTACATACTTGAAAACCATCCTCTTGAGTTTTGTCTTCACTTCCTGTTGGGTTGACAAGGAGTCCAAGGGGAATTCCAGCCAAGGAGCGGAACTGAACTGGACTGCTCCCACCCTGACCTGCAGGAGGAGACAGAGGGCCCAGGGGTTGAGAGCGGGGTCAAGTCACACACATTCCTAAGAGGGAAGACAGGACGAGAGAGGTTAATGACCCTGCCTCCTGCCCACTCCACAACTCCCAGAGCCAGAGCTTTCTCTGGTCTCCCCAAGAAAAGGTCCCCAAGACCAGGAGAAGAATCCGGAAGGAAACAGTCCACTCTGCCTGTGTTCTGCACTGACAACCACCACTCCGCTTCACTTTCCTCGACCCCCATTCTGGCATTTCGCTCAGCTGAACGGAGAACATCTTCGTTAGGGCAGGGTCTTTGCTCGCATTGACCGAATGCCTGCCAGGAGCAATCTCATGTTACTTCATTTAATCCGCAGAAGCCCGATTCCTACCCCCGTCACTGTTGGAGAAACAAGTGTAGAGAGGACACAGATCTGGCCCAGGGAGAGAGAGAAAGGGAGCCAGGCCTTTGAACTTGGTGCTTATGATCTTCACGAGGCTCAGCTCTATGGCTGGCCTTCTCAGCCGCCAGCACAGGCCTTCAGCAAAATGCTCGCTGACCCGACCAGGGGTGTCGCAGCTGCTAGCCACCGCCACCATCCCCGCTGGCTCATCACTGACCACAGCCGCCACCCGCCCATCCTTAGTTACAGAGGGGGTCAGCCTTCCGAGCCTGCCTCTGCCTGCGAGGGGGAGGCCAGCAATCCTGGAGCTGCAGGTCCCCTGCCTGGAGGGAGGAGAGCCGCTGGTGAGTCCAGATGTTGCACCCTAAGTGAGGAGGTCACATGGGGAAGCCCAGTGCCTTGCAAGACTGGGGAGGGAGAACCGAGTAGCGTCATTCTCTGGACCCTTAAAACACTAGTGTGTCTCAAACAGAGAGGGATATAAACAT
Organism: Myotis davidii; assembly: GCF_000327345.1. NCBI lineage: Eukaryota > Metazoa > Chordata > Mammalia > Chiroptera > Vespertilionidae > Myotis > Myotis davidii. Next base: position 5,292,441 of record NW_006383012.1, on the reverse strand, counting down.
TCAGGTTTCCCCTCAAGGCTCCAATCCCTGAACCTAATTCCTGGCTCTCCAAAACCCCTGGAGAAACCGTTCTCAGTTACCCGTGTTATAAGGAACCCTAATTCCGGCCACGCTTGCAAATGAGCCAAGTGATTCATATTTAAGCAAGGACGCCGCCTTTTGCTCGCAGCACCTTGAATTCCTTCACGGCTGATGCCTTTAACAAGCCTGGTGCCTGGGAGCTGATCAAAGCCCTCGCCACACCAGGGGGGCTCACCTGCCCCCAGAGAGCACAGCCCATCGGACTTGCCTCCCACAGGAAGTTCTGAGGAGGAGCCACTGGCATCTTAAGTGGGAAGAAGTCTTGGGTGGGCATGTGGGGGGAATGGACACTGGAAAGCAGAGCAGGAGAGAAGCTCACAGAAGAGTTTCTGAGACGCGACACTTTTGAAGTCTCCTTGAATTTGGCAGGTGATCAAGGAAGGGGCATCTCTAACCAGTGGGGGAAACATGGTCTCGTTACTAAGGGATTTGGGGACAACTGGATAAACCTGCCAAAGAATAGAAGATAAGCTGCAAATGGATTCAATATTTAAATGTGAAAAATATAACCGTAAACGTTCTAGAAGAGAACCTGGGAGAGTTCCTTTAAAACCTCCAAGCAGAAAAGACCTTACTACGACTAAAAATCATAAAGGAAAGATTGATGGATCTGGGGACAGGAAGAAAACTTCGGCAGGGCAACACATACGATTCAACCAAAAACATGAAGACAAAATGGAAACATTATTTGCAACTCATGTCTGAAAGCAAGGGTTAATCTCCCCAATATATATAGAGTGTCTAGGAATTGATATGTAAGAGACTAACAATCCAACAGAAAAAAATGAGCAAAGGAGATGAACAGAGATCACAGAACCGGAAATACAAATGGCTCTTTAGTATACAAACCTAGATTTGAGGGCACCACACTCAGATGTAGCAAAAAGCCAGATACAATGTTTGCAGGGGGGAACCAGCATTCTGGAGCTCTAAGCTAAGAACATAAATCTTACAGCATCGGTGGGAGCAATTTATCAATATTTATCAAAAATCACAGATGCATAACGCTATTGGGAATTGATCCGACAGATATACATGTGTAAATGGCATATTTACAAGCTCACAGTATATCTGTCATTGCAACTGTCCATCAATAGGGGGTTGGTTAATTAAACATTGGTAAATCCTTACAGTGGAACATTAATCAGCTGTAAAAGATAATATATACCTACGTTAATGCCTATGTTACCTAGACATGAAAAAATTTCTAAGACATGTGAGGAGAGTAAGGCAAGGAACAGAACAGTGTGTATCACCTGCTACTCAATGTATAAAAGGGGGGTGAAGGGCCCTAACCGGTTTGGCTCAGTGGATAGAGCGTCAGCCTGTGGACTCAAGGGTCCCAGGTTCGATTCCGGTCAAGGGCATGTGCCTTGGTTGCGGGCACATCCCCAGTGGGGAGTGTGCAGGAGGCAGCTAATCGATGTTTCTAACTCTCTATCCCTCTCCCTTCCTTTCTGTAAAAAAAATAAAATATATTTTAAAAAAGGGGGGGTGGGGGGGATAAGAACATATACACACGTTGCTTATGTTTGCATGGAGGGATTCTGTAGGGATGCTCAAGAAAGCAGGTAGGGGGACCCAGCAAACGGGAAGTGTGTGAGCAGATGGGAAAAGGAGGGACACTTTTCACTAGGCGTCTTTTTTATTAAAGCATCAGAATGAATTACTTGGTTTAAAAGAAAACCTCCTTGGAGACCAACAGCTGGGTGCGTTTACTTGATTTAAACAGGAAGGATGCAACTTCAAAACAATATACAAACAGCTCGAGTCAGCAGCCAAGGCATTTAATGTAATTGGTGGTTTGGGAGCAAAAAGAGTTGCCTTTTATCTTCCGTTTACTGTGTGCTCAGAAGCCAGCCCGCCCAGACTTCTCACCTCCCTGCTGTAATCATTATATTACAGCCAGGAAGTGAGCTTCTCAGCTTGCGTTTTTTTTTCCTTCTTCAAACTTCTCAGCTTTTAAGTATTGAGAGGAAGACTTCAAACACCGTAAATCCACCTCAACAACAAGCATCCATAAAAGCCTTAATTATAGCGACTTGAAAATGTCTTCCTGAAAACTGGAGTTACTGAAAGTAAAATCTCTTGTACAACGGAGATAACAAGAAGACAAAAAAAATGCAGCAGCAAGAACATAAAACCCGGAGCCACAAATCAGACGGAACCACCTGAGACCGCCCTGATACAAAACACCCTGCACTGGAATTCCAGCACGTCGGCCAGAGCACAGGGAGGTCGTGATGCTCACGCACACACTGAGACAGACCCCGACGCCTCTGTGCACCAAATCTGGCTGCGAGGGAGTTTCTCTGGGGCCGAGCCCACACATAGCTCCCTGCACACCAGCTTCGGCCCTCTTAAGACAACGGAGCCACTCTGTACCCGCTTTCATTTAAAAACTAGAAGCCCGGTGCATGTAATTAGTGTGGGGGCAGGGATCTCCTCAGCCCAGCCTGCACCCTCTCCAATCCAGGACCCCTCAGGGAATGTCCAACTGCCAGTTTAGGGATCGGGCCTAAAGCGGCAGTCAGACATTCCTCTCACAATCCTGGACGGCTGGCTCCCAACTGCTCACCTGCCTGCCTGCCGGGTTGCCTCTAACTGCCCCCGCCCCTGCCGGACTGGTTGCCCCCAACTGCCCTCCCTGCCGGCCTGGTCACCCCTCATGCCCCCCCCCGCACCGGCCTGGTTGCCCCACACAGCCTGCTGGTCAGTCATTTGGTCATCCCTCACTAACCCCCCTGCCGGCCTGGCTGTAGGCAGCCATCTTGTGAGGGCGTGAGGGTTAATTTGCATATTGCCTCTTTATTATATAGGATGATAACCAGGTTCCCTCCTATTTGGAAATTTCCAGGCCTCTCACTGCTCCACTCCTTGTTGTGGGCACTGTCTGGTTTGCCAATGACTAAACTACGAACACCACGTTCTAGATGTGGCCCGGCAACACTGAGATGAAGTTTCCTGAACTCTGGGGCCCTGTGGGTTGAGACAGGTACTCCCAACACCACCAGCCATAATGTTTTTTTGTTTCTCTTTGAGAATCTTGAATTCCATTAGCACCCCCCACTTCCACATACATACATACACACACAACCCAGACACCCAGACACACACACACACACACACACACACACACACACACACAAACTCAGACACACAATGCCATGTTGTAACTTCCGATATGACAGCAGGTGTGAAGGCTGAGCCTCATCACCTCATCCTACCCAATGGGTAGGGACAAATGACCTATGAAACAAGTTCCGAGCTGATAGTCAAGAGACCAGCTCTTCCACATTGAGCGCTCTTATAAGATTGCTGTGTGACCCTAGGCTGTCACTTAGACTTTCTGAGCCTGTTTCCTCATCTGTAAGCATCCTCTAATCATCCATACAGTTCTTCTCTCCCAACCTGCCCTCTGCTGAGAGCTCTCAGCCACCCCCTTCAAGACATACAACATCAATGCCATAGTCAACAGTGTTGGGTCTTTATGGCTCTTCCTCCATGAATAACTAGTGGAATTCAATAGGGAATCCTTTCCTTTTAAAAGCGGAGCCCTGTGTGGAAAAGGGTGGAGATAGAGCAGACCCTTTTAGGGTCTGTGATGGGCTGACAGTACAGTTGTAACTTCCGGGCTGCTCTGCTATGTGTCTTCAAATAGCTCTGAAGGCTGCCTGCGATCCAGGGAATGTGCTCACTCTCCCAACATGACAGGCCATTCTGGAGAAAATCTGTCCCCCATAAAAGGCCACTGTTACTCCTAAATCATAGGGATTTTTGTAGGATTAACCCAGGAATGTCATCTTGGAAAACCATCTGTGGGAGTATATTTAGAATAATTTTCTGGGTGAAAGGGAACAAGCCTTTGTTCCAACTTTGATGGACACTGTCGGGGCTGCACTCCGGCCAGCAGTGTGTGAGAACGGCAGTTTCCTGGAGACCTGCCAGCGCAGCGTGTCACCGAACTCTGGATTTTTGCTAATCCAGTAAGTGAAAACTGGTCTACCCATCGGAGGTTTGCTATTATAGTACATTGTCTGCTATTGCATTGCTATTTCATATATCCAAGGGCAATTTGTGTTTCATTTTCTGGGAATTGTCTGTAATGTTCATCACCCATTTTTCTATTGAGTCATTCCAAAATGCCCCTTTTAGCCACCAGAGCCACAGCTAGCACACTCTGAGGGCACTGAAAGCCTACTGTGAGGAGCCAGGAAGAACAAGAAGTGAACATACTGGCTGGATCACTCGGGCAGGAGTAGTTCAAGTGAACAGAGAGGGTAGGAGGAGCTGTGCTTTGTACTGAGATTCTAGTCTTAGGAGGTAGTTACATGCTTTCCCTTTCCCACTGTTGTGCAGATACAACATCTTTCTAGTGGGAAACCAAATCCACGTGTTCACCACCACCCCATGAACGTGGATGAGCAGGTGCCTCAGGTCTTGTCATACTGTCTCTTCCCTTGAACTACTGTGATTGGTTAAGGGATTGTCACGTGACCTACACCTGCCCAATCAGAGCCCTCCCTGGGACTTCTGTCAGATGCAGGGGACGAAGTCCACTTTCTTTTTACCGGTGTCACTAGCTTCAAGGACACAGCAGGGCAGCTTTGTGATGTGTGGGAAGGAAGCCAACTGTTGCAAGCAAAACTGAACAAAGGAAAAGGGGGATTGAGCCCTGGGATCCCGCTGGGCCTGGAACCACAATTCACCCCCTTGGTCTTTCCACTTCCACAAGCCAGTAGTGCCCTCTTCTGCTCAAGACTGGATTTCTGTCACTTGCAGCCAAAGACATCCTAAATACAGAGACAGCAAGACTTGCACTCACCCTCTCGGGGTTGATGTCCAGAGCGGCGCAGACCGTGATGGCGAAGTGCTTGGCCCTTTCAAAGCTCCCTTTCCCGATGCTGTGAGAGCCATCTATCAGAAACAGGACGTCCACCGCGGCGGAGCACCACACAGCTGGGGAGAGGGGGACAGGTGGGTGGCCATCAGCTGCCTGCAGTCGGGTCCCAAGAGGGTGTCACTCCCAAAGCAGAGAGGGGGCAGAAAGGACCCGTGGTAGGTCAGTGAAGGAAGGAATGCTGGAAAAGGTCCAGCCAGCGGCAGCCCACTCTGCAGCAGGAAGTACATGCCCACACGGGCATGATGCTCAGAACAAGACCCTGAAGGTCTGGGGTAACAGGAGAGTCTAATCCAACAGCACTGACTGAGTCATATGGCCGCGGGGGCTGCTGGGCCAGTGCGGGATCCTGAGGAGCCCTGGTCCCAGCCCTCGGGGACCACAGTCTGGTCTGGGACACAGCCAGGCACCCTGGTATATGAGGTCACGTTACCCAGGAGTTCAGTAACAGCAGCACTGACCGCACCTTTCCCAAGTGCCGGGGGCTGCTTTAAACACTTCATATGGACTCTTCACTTCATCCTTACATCCACTCCTAGATGACTACCTTTTAAAATATATTGTTATTGATTTCAGAGAGGATGGGAGAGGGAGAGACAGAAACATCAATGATCAGAGAGAATCATTGATTGGCCACCTCCTACCGGGGATAGAGCCTGCAACCCGGGCATGTGCCCTCATCAGGAATTGAACTGTGACTTCTGGTTCATAAGTTGATGTTCAACCACTGAGCCATGCCGGCTGGGCGACTATTTCTTAAATTTTTAAACAGTTTTATTGAGGTATCATTCACACATCATATAATTCACCTACTTAAAGTGTATAATTCAACGTTTTCAGTATGTTCACAGATACATTCCATTGTCACCTCAGTCAATTCTGGAACATTTTCTGTCCCCTCATAAAGAAACCCAATACCCTTTAGCTATCCGCTCCCTAACCCCTCGCCCCCACCCCTGTTCTTACGATGCTTATTCCCACGGGAGAGACGAGGAAAGCAGGGCACAGTAACATCCCCAAGGACAAAGCCCGGGGAAGCGGTGGAGCCAGGAATCACGTCCAGGCTGTGTGGCTCCAGAGTTCAAGCCCTACCTCACCGTGAAGATGCAAGACCGCGGTAGTCAGGGAGGCACCGTGATAGGGCGCCACCGGAAGGCAGCAAATGCAGGGATTTCACCAGACAGGTAGGAGGGATGTGCAGGGCCCTGGGCGTGGGCTGCTGTGGATTGAGCACATGGAGGGGATGGCAGAAGAAGAAGGAATATGGTGGTGGGTGAGGCTGGTTGGGTAGACAGTGGTCACCAACAGAAGACCTCGAAGAGTAGGCCAAGAAATTTGGCAACAGGTGAAGTCAGTCAGGGAAAGACAAATGCTGTATGATTTCACTTATATGTGAAATCTAGAGAACAGAACAAATGACAAACAGACCAGAAACAGACTCATAGACACAGAGAACAGACTGATCCAGAGGGGAGGGGAGGTGGGGGACTAGGTGAAAAGGTGAAGGGACTAAGAAGTCCAGATTGGCCCTAGCCAGTTTGGCTCAGTGGATAGAGCATCAGCCTGTGGATGGAAGGGTCCCAGGTTCGATTCTGGCCAAGGGCACAAGCCCAGGTTGCGGGCTTGATCCCCAGTAGGGGTTGTGCAGGAGGCAACTGATCAATGATTTTCTCTCATCATTGATGTTTCTCTCTCTCCCTCTCCCTTCCTCTCTGAAATAAATAAAAATGTATTTTTAAAAAAGAAAGTCCAGATTGGTAGTTACAAAATAGTCAAGGGGACGTAAAGTACAGCATAGGGAATACAGGTGTATAGTGAACAATATTGCAGTAATTATATATGGGGCCAGGTGGGTACTGGAAATATCAGGGGGAACACTTTGTAAAGTATATGACTGTCTAACTATTATGCTGTGCACCTGAAACCAATACAAACTAGCATTGAAAGTAAACTGTAATTGAAAAATAAATTTAGAAAAGAAATTTGGCAACAGGAATTTACCGAAGGTTTTTACCCAGGAGATGGACTTGGTCGGGCCCCTGTTTTGGGGAAATGATTGGCCACAGCATGAAAGGAAGACGGGAGCAGGGTGGACACTGTCTGCAGTGACGTGGCGTCCCCTGGGTCTGCCACAGAGGCTGCAGTGGGTGCTTAGAGGGCTGAGTAAGACATGGGCTTACTTTTGCTAGCGGCTGAAATCTTCCCCAGGGTCTCCCTGCTCACGTGGACTTCCTGAAGAGGGAGGGAAGGGGGCGCTAGGAGAGAAGACACCAGAAGCAGTCATTCCAGGCAGAAACACTCCATAGCAGTGATTGAGGACTATGCAGGGTCTCTTTCTCATGGAATTTGTATCTGCTGGAGAAAATGGACACTGACTTCAAAGAATTCACACAGAAACAAACTCATCTGTGTTAAGTGCTACATCCCAGAGGAACCAAGGCTACCGGGGTTTTAACAGAGGATCTGACCTGATCTAGGGCCCAGGAGGAACTGTGCTGGGTGCTGAAGGATGAGTAGGAGTTTTCCAGGTAGCAGTGTGGGGGTAAGGCCTACAGCAGGAGGGAGCAAGGATGCTGGGCAGGAAGAGGTATGGCCTGCAGCACAAAGGGTGGGGAGGAGGCACCAGAGAGGACAAAAGGTGGCTATGGGGTCTGATCAGGCCGGCCTCTAAGAGCAATGGGCCATCACTGAAAAGTTTCAGGCAAGGGGTAGAAGTGGAGAGGGATCCAGATGTGCCAAGATTCGCATTTTGAAATGGTCGCTGTGCGGAGAATGGGCTGGAGGAGACCGGGGAGGCCCGTCAGGAGGCCGCTGCAGTGGTCCAAACCTGAGGGGATGGGGCTTAGGCCGGGCAGGTGCCATGAAGTGGAGGCACACAGAGGCATTCAACAGAGCTTGTGACGTTAACATCGACAGGATGTGAGACAAACCAAAGCCCTCAACCTTCTTCCCCAACAAAAACTTACCTCCCGCCAACAGGCAAATGCAGATGGCTTCCAGCAGCAGGACGGAGGGCATGTTGATACAACTACAGGGCCAGGGCGAGAACAAAAGCAACAGCCATGATCTCTGTGAGCTCCCCAGTCACACACCAAACAAGATGACAAGTGCCGGCCTCCCCCAGGGCACCAGAATGACCCTAGAGGCCCCTCACATAGTAACGACAGCAACCTGGAGGAGACCCAGTTCCCAAAAGCCGTGGGACACTTTACTTCAATGACTCTGATTTTAAAGGACAGAGTTAACCTGTTCCCAACACACCCACCCTGGAAACCCCCCAGTTCGTTCGCGGACTTGGGCAATGAGCAAGCCCTATTTCTAGAATAAAGAGACGGGGTCCCGGATGAAGATCTGAACAAGCCTGCCCTGTCTGTGTCATTTATAAACAGCAATGCGGCTGAGGGAGAAACACATTTTTAAAGTTTTGTTACTGCCTGATAATGCTTACAGGATGGGTGAACTTCAGTTCCATGGAGCTTGATTATTTATCGATTTTTGAGGGAAGCACTATCGTGAAAAGTGAGAGCTTTCAATAAGAAACTGACTGTAGCCGAAACCGGTTTGGCTCAGTGGATAGAGCGTCAGCCTGCGGACTGAAAGGTCCCAGGTTCGATTCCGGTCAAGGGCATGTACCTGGGTTGCGGGCACATCCCCAGTGGGGGGCGTGCAGGAGGCAGCTGATCGATGTTTCTCTCTCATCGATGTTTCTAACTCTCTATCTCTCTCCCTTCCTCTCTGTAAAAAATCAATAAAATATTAAAAAAAAAGAAAAAAAAGAAACTGACTGTAACTTTGATTCCATAAGGAATCGCGCACCTGGGATGCACTTTTTTCTTCTTTTTTTTTATTGACTTCGAAGAGGAAGGAAGAGGGACAGAGAGATAAACATCATAAGAGAGAATCATTGATCTGCTGCCTCCTGCATGCCCCCTACTGGGGATCGAGCCCAAAACCCAGGCATGTGCCCTTGAATGGAATTAGACCTGGGGATCCTTCCATCCACAGGCCGATGCCCTATCCACTGAGCCAAACCAGCCAGGGCAAAAACATATATTTTTTAAACCCCTTTTGATCTCCCCTCCATCCTGAACCTATGATGGTCAGACCCTACTCAACTGTATATTCAGCTTACTGAATTTCAAAACATTTCTGAAAAAAACAAGATCAACTATCCCAACCGGCCTGATCGTCACCGGAGGCTCCTCCTCGCCTAATCTAGGTGAAAAGAGGAGATTCAGAATTGTGAGAGTGGGGGAGCCAGGAGCTCCCAGACACCATCCAGGGAGGACGGTGGCCGGAGCGGATCTGGGCGGCTGAGGGCCCACACGCTTCCTGCTGGCTCCGGCCCGGTGCATGCCAGCAAGGCACTCCCTTTCCCCCAAGGACACATTTTCTTTCCTCTCACTCCACACAGACGCAGGACAAGTCCCCACCTGCCACCTGGAGGCCAGGTTAGGGCCCGGCCTGCCGACAAGGGGCAGTGCAGGGCCAAGGTGAAGGGCTTCCAAATGCTACCGGCTCCTTAAGTTCAGGCTGGCTTTCTGGGGTCACAGCTTCTGACCTTGTGCACGCGCAGGACTCTGAGGCTCAGGCCTGTTAATATTTTATAAAACCAGGATTCTAGCTGCCTCCTCAGGCCGCCCTGAGGACAAGTGGAAGAAAGTCTGGAAGGTTCCTGCCACACAGTAAGCACGCCCTCTACCATGAAACAGACCCAAGCGATGTCATCTCGCTCTATCATGCGCCCTTGCTTGCCCAGGTGATTGTTTCCAAGTTTCCGCTCACGAAAACAACTTGTATGTTGGCAATCTGCAAATCGATGCCAGAGGCCAATGCTTTCCCGTAAGTGTGTGGATGGGATGGTCTGGCTCTGGGGCCGCAGCCGTACCTCCCTTCTCTGTCCCCCAACACAACCCCTACTGTGACCCAGCCCACGCTGCATGAGACAGGTGCCTGCCGGGTAAGCTGAGCACCACAATGGCCACTGCCCACCACAGATGGGATGCTTCCAGATCAATCTTTGTGCTCACTGCATTCTTTTTTGTACCAAGATGAACGAAACGGATGCTATTCCAAACCTGCTGAAGCAGTGCTCACTGTTCCCAACCAATCATTTCAAACACTCAGCTTTTTCTCCCTTCCTCACATATCAAAACTTTCTTAAAATACGAATTTGATATTCTAAATACAACTCTGTATCTAAACACACTACACACACACACACACACACACACACACACACACACTCACACACACCCCTACCTGGTTTGGCTCAGTGGGTCCCAGGTTCAATTCTGATTAGGGCCTCATGCCCGGTTGCAGGCTTGATCCCCAGTAGGGGGCGTGCAGGAGGCAGCCGATCAGTGATTCTCTCTCATCGTCAATGTTTCTATTTCTCTCTCCCTCTCCTTTCCTCTCTGAAATCAATAAAATATATTTAAATATATATCCACTGAGCCAAACCGGCTAGGGCTAAACACCTTTCTAAAAGAATGAATTCCACAGTGAAATTGCACAGCTACTACCGTCAAGTGGGTATTTACTGTGTGCCTTCTGCTGGGCTCCACAGGTTTGTGTCTTCTCTCCCCTAATCCGCGCAGTCAGCCAATGAGAATATTATTCCCATTTTACAGATGAGAAAATCGAGGCATGGAGAAATTAAGTGGTTTGTACCAGGTTATACTAGTACAGCGAATAAGAGCACCCAACTCCATTCTGGCCTCTGGGTGCTCTGCTCAACCCATCACCTTCCTGATGTTGGGGAATCAGGAGAGAGGAACAGGAGTATAACAAAGTCTGCCACCCTGAGTCCTGCCCGTCGGCAGTTTCCCACCCAGCTCATACCCTGCCAGCAACTCCCACAGCGGAGCACATGAGAAGGTCCCCAGAGCTCTCCGCATTTTTTACAAAGTAGTCAGGGGTAGCCTGCCACTCAGGGCAGAAACAGGCCATCCGCTCCCAGGTGAACCTTGTCAAACTTTCTCCATGACATTAGCCTCCGTCATCACGTTCGTTCCTCTCTGTTCCATTACTCATGCCAATCCCACGCATCATTCCTGGCATCCACATGGACTTACATGTCCCCCCACCCCCAATCTTTTCATCTGACTGTTGTCTGCAAACCCTGATTCCGCACATCATGCACGGCATTTGGGGGTAGTGAGTGAGTGGGTTTGCTGCAGGGCACACAAAACACTGCACTCTGGGATTACATTTTCCACGACACAGGAAAGAAACTCAGGCCAAAACAAGGACCCTTTTGAAAAACAAGGGAGGACCGGTGATAGCTACAGGCAGTTTTGCAGGACAATGCCCGCCTTCTCCTCTAAGATCTGAAGTAAATTACTGCAAGGTGAAACAAAAAACCACTTCCACCTCCTTACAAAATGCAATTCCAAACCTGAATATTAGATTAGCTCTTAGCAGCCTCCTCTCAATGGGCCAGGATGGAAACCTGAGCCCTTTACAAGAACAGTCAATGCCTGAACAGGAAGACTAAGATCAGAGGTAGGAGTCTCTGGCCAGGAAGCCATTGGTGTCTTTTGCTGTAACAATGATCTTTCTTGCCCATTTATTTGGCCAAACACCTGGCTCAATGTCTAGGGAAGTGGGCAGCACATTTTTAGTTTGACGAGGCAGGGAAAGCATTTTAAAAACTGCTCCCGGTAAGTAATGCCCTCCCCCGCCCCCCCCCCCAAAGAATCACAAATTTTCAGAACCCAACAGTCTGACAACCAGAAGTCAGCACTCAGGGACAATGTGCTGTTTGGATTCCCTGGATGGTTGGGGAGAAAGCTGGGCAGATGGGCGTAAATCGAAGAGCCTCCCACACTCACCCCACCTGCTAAGAGAGAGTTGTAGCCAAAAGAGATTTTAATGATTGTTTTGATCATCTTTGAAAATCCCAAATTCACTGCCGTGGGACTCTGGAAGGCACACACACAGGACCGGAAGTCCAGAGACCGAATTCCAGCCTAGCTCTGCTTGTAACCAGCTGGGAGACCCTGCAAACAACTTTCCCTGACTCAGGTTCATGCAGCTGTCAATGGGGAGGATCTGTTTCACAAAGTCACGCCGTGGGGTGAAGATCCTATGAAATAGTGCGTGAGCATCCCTCCTAATGGTAAAACACTTTCTAAATGTACGAGGGTAAAAGATGATCGTACATACATTTTCATGAAACACCACGCATGCCCCCATGGGGTCGGCAGGACCATTTGCACTGGACATGAGAATGGTCTTGGAGAAGTTGGGGTCCCAGAGCTAGTGAACTGCAAGCCTGATGTCAAGTCCAAGTCTCCTGACTGCGGACAGCTCGCTGTTGACAAGAAGCGCGCAGCACAGACATGACAACCAGAGAGCCCTAATGGGGCATCAGGAGCCCTGAGCGTGAGCCTCTCAGGTCAATTCTTTCACTTCAGTCTCGCAGTTTCCTGTTTACCTGGGAAGGCTGCTGGCAGGATCCATGAGACCACATTGCAAAAGCGCCCTGGGCCAGGGCAGTTTCCTCAATGGAGATCAGGGACTCAGATCAGGAAAGGAAGTGAGGGCTCAGACAGGAATCAGACGCAGGGAAGCCCTGCAGGTAATTTTGCAGGTGGAAAAGCAAGCAGTCTGGAGCTATTCAGAAGGTAACAGGGTAAACTAAAGGGAGAACTTCAAGTGTATTCAGCTGTCCCACGGAGCTAGCTTGGGATGACGCTGAAATGGGGGTGTTGCCTGGAGAGACTCTTTCCTGGGAGGGTCCCCAAGAGACCCCTATAGCCTTGTAGATGACAGGAGGAATGTTTTTTATATCCTTGTGAGATAAAATAAAATGTTAGCCACCTGAAACTACCACAAATTGTACGTAGAGCTCGGGAAGTATGTCTCAGCGCTGCGGCTGATGCAATGGTGTGAGCACACTCCACCATGACATGCTTCCTCGGCACACCAGGAAGTAGCAACGCCAGCCTGAACGAACTCCTAGAGCCACGTGCACAGTACCCCAGCCTTTCAGCCATTGGTCGCCTGTAGCAATGTGTCTCCCTCTGATTGGTCCCCTCGGTTGCAGGCTCAATCCCTGGCCCTGGTCGGGGTGCATGAGGGAGACAACCAATTGATGTGTCTCTCACACATCGATTCTTCTCTCTTTCTCCCTCTCCCTTCCACTCTCTCTAAAAACCAATAGAAAAAATCCTTGGGTAAGGATTAACAGCAACAACAAAAGTTTGAGGACCACTGTTCTAAAACACCTCATAGTGTTGCTGACCCCTCCATTGGTGTAATTATATGAAATTTCACTTATATAACCTGGTGCGGACAATCTTAACCAAACCTGGTGGGGACAATCTTAACAAAAGGTTTTTACATTTGCACCAATAGTTTAATGGCATCACTTGCCACTTAGTGACTGCGCCATTTATGAAGCGCATTACAAACCCCGGAGTTGGTTCCTCCACGGCTTTCCCATTTGCCCTTGGGCAGTCTTCAACCTCTCTGGGTCTGTTTCCTCGTCTGTAAACACATGGGCATCTGACTATAATTCATTCCAGCGGACCTGAGTTTACCAGTCTATTGGGGTGGTGGTGGTGGGGGGGGGAGCTACTTCAAGCTCTGGATGGCAAACCAAAAACCAGATTTCAAGAAAAATACGTCATTGATGATCTTCAGTCCAACAGACAGGGATGATCAAGGAGGGAAGTCCACTCCTCTCTCCCTGGGATTTGCCTGGGGACCTGGTCTGGGAAATTCTTACACAGTCAAGAGTTTGACTCTGAGCTGGATGTCTACAAAGGAAGAGAACTGGCCATAGCCCACTTGGAAAAGGGCTCAGTGGGCTTTGTGACCCCCTCAGCTAATAAGAATGGCTGAAGGCCAGCAGCCTTACCAACAGGCCCCCCTGGCCATTGCCAACTGCAGGGCTACCGCTCTCGCGTCTCTGACCTGCTCCTTCTCTTTTCTCGATAAATTCACATTTCTTAATGCAATGTCACACTGAGCTTACATTTTTAGACCTCAATTTATAAAACACTTAGAGGTTCTAGGGTTTTTGTTGTTTTTTAAATAAAAGACCTCATTATCTGAAAACTGTCAAGCTCCAATTCAGTTCCCAGACAGCAAACACACTGCCTGGTATCCCGCTGAAAGGCCCCTCTCGGCGGGACAGCTACTGGCTTAACAGTGAAAGGCGCCCTCCTCCCTCTGGGTGCCCACCATGTTTTTAAACAGAGGCTCTCTGGCAAGTTTCAAAGGTGCAACTCTGCTACTCCCGCTACGGGCCCAGCAGGTGAGTAAGCCGGGGTCAGGTGATGATGGTGGAGCAAAATCACCCTGGAGGACAACCCCCTGGACTTCCCACCGCCCAAGGGCGAGTCTCTGGGGGCAGCGGGCCCCTCTCTGGCTCGGTTGCAGAGACTTGGGGGGGCGGGGGAGGGCGGCACTCAGCTGTCTGGAAAAACGGCTCCGGGGTAACCAGAACACGTGCAGACGCTCTGTAATGGGTGGTGGTGAGAGGGGAGGCGCTCCGGCATGTCCCCTAAGCCTTGATTCAGAAGACGAGCTCCTTCTGTGACTGTGCCAAGCAGCTCGGGTTTAGTACGTGGTTCCCTCCACCCGCAGCCGCCCAACCCCTGTACCCTTACCTGCGGTTCTTGCCCTTGGGCTTGACGCTCGGGTGCCCAGGACCCAAGGGAGGGGTCGCTGTGGGGCCCGCAGCGCGCACCGTCCCAGAC
>NW_006383012.1:5232830-5277571 GCF_000327345.1 Myotis davidii | reverse complement strand
CCACGTGGAGCACCTGTAGCCCCGAGCGGGGGAAGGAGGAGAACGCGGCGCTTCTGGGAACCCCGCCCGCATCATGCGCCTCTCGCGTTTAAAAGGGAGCTGTCGGCCCAGGTCGGCAATCAAGGAAGGTACTTCCTCCTGCGCGGGGTCCCGGCCTCCGAGCGCCGCTGTCTCTGCAGGATTTATTGCTCCGACTCAGGCGAAAATGTTGCCTTTGGCATCGTTTCTGTTTGCCATGGCGATTGCCGTTTGTTTACCTGGCTGTCCAGTCATTGGAATTGCGCTGTAATAAGTGGGCCTTTTAGCCACTATCCCAGCTTAAGTCTAGAAGGTGGCTGGTTTTTAAAGTTTAAACGCCACAAAGCAAAACCGCACGGTGCCTGGCACAGTGCCTCGTCCAGAGAAGCACTCGTAAACGGTGGCTACCGTTGTGTAGTCTATAGATTTCATGCTGGCCCCAAAAGCCTCATTGCATAATGTGTGTTCGGTTGCACAGAAGAAAATGCGAGTAAGCAAGTTGAAAAAACACACCTATTCCACCATCCAGCGATGATCACTGTTAATACTGTGGTGTGTATTCTTCTGTGTCTTCCTACTGATATAAAATCTTAAACAACTTTGTTTTGTAGACCCTATTTAATGTCCTAATGTACTTAACCTATCTGCTATTGTTGGACATTAACTTTCAATTTTAATCGTGCAACTGGATATTTGTGCTTAGTTACTCAAAAGGCAAGAAGGTAAATTTGTAGGCTATTGGGTATGTGCAATTTAAGACTTTTGATGTGTATTATTAAATACCCTCCAGGAAGATGGACCTGTCTCCTTTTTCCCACGCCCCTCCCATTATTCTTGTAAATGTCAATCGGGTAGACTAGTACTTCGTCTTGTTTTACACCTTTCCTTTAAAAAAATTTTTTTTTTCTAAAAACGTTTCGTTTCTGTGGTTCTCAGTTGGTGTACAACCCTCCCAACATTGCCAGAGCAGCGCATGTGCACCCGTGCGGGGAGCCTGCCTGCAGGGCTCAGTGCTGGGGGAGGGGCGGCCTCTGCCTCAGATGGACAGGCCCCACAGGAATGTAACGCAAGCCACATGGGTGATTTTAAACGTTCTAGTAGCCACATTTGAAACGAAGTGAAAAGAAACAGGTGAATTTAATTTTAATAATATTTACCCAGTTGATCCCTAGTATCTCAACATGTAAACAAGATACAAGGTGTCCTCCAAGAAAGTATACACACTGTAACAGCTGATGGCTCCGTCTTGAAAAGGAAATGTATTTTAATAAACATTGCCTTTGTAATTATTCAAAGTGTGTGTAATACATTTGTGGGACACCTTATAGAGGTGTTTTATAGTCTTTAAAATTCTGCTGTCATTTACTGCACATCTCAATTTAGATTCGCCACATGTTAAGTGCTCAGTAGCCACATGTGGCGAGTGACCTACGCTGCTCTGGACACAGAGTGGGTTTAAGACGGGCAGCCCTCAAGTCCTGGTAAAAGTGGAAATGTCACAGCTGCCAGCCTTCTCCCCCACCTGTTATGATTGGTTATTAACATCTGTCTGCACAATGTTGCCTAATCAGATTTACCTTAGAGAAGTCAAATTTCAATTCTAGATGTTTCTGACAGCTTGGCATCTTTAATTGGTGGCAAATTAAATTTTTATTCCATGGTTAAGAAGTAACAGGTTAAACTATCAATAGTGGTGGAATATCAGTTGCTTCAAACTCCTTCACATCCAAGAAGAATCCCTCTGTCCCGGGTGCCTGTGGGGAGGAGGGAAAGGCAGACACCAGCTGAGTGGTGAGTGGGAGGAGACTAGGCTGGAGGCTTTTAATAGGGAAAGGAGATGGGCAGTTACTATTGTCCTTTCACAACCCCTCTTTTGGAGAACTTGTGGAAATTTAAAAAAATAAAGTCACCACGAAGGACCATCATTCCAAAAGGCTTGTGTTGTAAGCCCCTTGCTTCCAAGTTCTTGCCTTCTTCATCTTCACGGTCCCCGTGTCTGGTAACTCTACACAGTAAGTGCCCTTTTAAAATTTGAATTCAGTCCTAGCCGGTTTGGCTCAGTGGATAGAACATCGGCCTGCGGACCAATGGGTCCTGGGTTCCATCCTGGCCAAGGGCACGTATCTTGGTTGCAGGCTCCTCCCCAGGCAGGGCCCTGGTCAGGGCTCATGCAGGAGGCAACCAACTGATGTGTTCCTCTCACATTGATGTTTCTCTCTGTCTTTCCCTCTCTCTCCCACTCTCCCTAAAAATCAATGGAAAAAATATCCTCGGATGAGGATTAACAACAAAAACACCACCACACACAGCAAAAAAATGTGAAGTCATTCATGAATTGCCCTGTACAGCATGTCTCAGTAGTAAACCCACAAGGCGTGCAGATGACTCTGAATGCCATGCAGAGATCAGTGGCGACACCAGTGCAGTGGAATGGCCACTGCTTTGGAGAAAAGGAGGTCTGGGTTGCCTGCTGGCTTTGTGGCGGAGAAAAGATGCTTACTCTTCGACTGCTCAGTTCCCTGGCCTATAAAATTAAAGACAGATGGGTACAATGGTTCCCATCTAGGAAAGCCCAATTCAAACTGTTTGCATCCAGTCCTCCAAATGATGAAGGCAAGGAGGGGCATATATGAAAAGGCCAAAGTGGAGTACAACACAGAGGCAAAAAATTGTGAATTTCCAGAACCCTCTTGTTGAGAAATGAAAGAACAGGAAATAATGAACCTTAAGTGGCAAAGAAACCATCCCGGAGGAAACAAAGGGCCTTATTCCAAAGTGCCCCACAAGGTAGCAAAGTAAGCCAGAGCCAGAATTAGGAAGGGGGGGGCACTTGAAGGGGAATGCTTGGGGGGTAGATGAGGGCACAGACCCAAGGAACAGAAACACCGCCATCTCAGAGTTGAAGCCCCTTAGGTTTGGGGTAGGTACCAATTGTTCCAAGGCTTAAAGCCCACATACCAACTCCTTTACAGTGAGAAGAACTGTGCACAAGATCTTACTGGATATGCTTTTGGGAAATGTGATGCCTTCTGGCTGAATCAAGTACATATGGAATGTCTACGAGGGAGGCAAAGGCTTGGGTGACATAAGTTAGTCATTCAATCGACACCCCAAACCGCATCGGCACTCTACTTCAAACTGCTAGTGCTCCCAAGTTTTGTGTCTAGTTTTCATGCACAGGTGTGTGCCTCAGCAAAAGCACTCGCCGAATGCATTTCGAGAGGAATCCTGCTGCACCCTTGGAGGAGGCAGAGCGGGCAGAGGCCCGACCTACAGTAATACAACTCACAGTCCCTCTCGCTTCTGGAAGTCTCACATCACAAGAGGTGGGCACCTCCTCCTCGAAAGGTTTCAGCTCAGGGTCTCGAGGTAAAATAAAAGGAAAGCAAGGAAATGCATGAGGCTGGGCAGCTAAAGCCTTAGATGAAACCAATGTTAGTAGGTTATCGGAAAGCTAGTGGCTGGATCCAAGAACCTTCCTAGGGAAGTTAGTCTATAGTGCCCCACCGGGAACTTGCACAATGTTCAGGGCAATGGAAAAAGTGTTTGTTCTTTGTGTGAGCCTCCCACAACGGCACCTGGGCAGACGGGCAGCCTGGAACGGAACCTCACCGATTCCGGCAAGCAAAGTCATCCTGCGGCTCTTTCTTAACTCATGTTTGGAACCACTGGCTACCCTCCAACTCCTTTTATCTGGAGAAACAAAACAAAAACCACCCTTAAAAAGCCTTTGTTTCTCAAGCAAGCACTGCGGGAGCCAGTCTGCCTGCAGAACTGCTTGCACGTGAGCAGCCCAGGTGTCACTCTTTGGCTAATCCCAGAAGAGCTCCATTTGCCACGTCCAGGCAGTTGTGTTGGTGATGAGCGCACTAGTCATATGGTTCATGGTTCGTTGCCAACCTCAGGAGGACTCGGCCTCTCCTGGAATTTGGCAGCTTAGGGCCCTGCTGGTAAGGATCCTCACGTTACTAGTGTTCTGGAGTTCGCATTATGTAGCAACAGAGCTCTATTACAGAATATAAATCACCCTCATTCACAATGTTGAGCCTTTTACATTCCTGGCTGCCCCAGCAAAAGAATTCTACCAAAAGGAAAGGCATAGCGAATGGCTTTCCTCATCAACTCCTATTCATTGTTTAATCCTTAATAGAAATCTAGAACGAACCCGATTTGTCTCAATATTCACACGGCCTCTACCAGGGAGTGATCTATTTGTTTGGCTATACGGTCTCAGCTCTAGTCTACTTCTCTGTGACTGAACTAGATATTATGAGGGACAGGCAGGTGTGATGGGCCATACCTGGTCCTAATGAACAGTAAATACAGCACCTACCGCCATGTCAGAGACACACAGCTGGGGCTCAGGAAATACTTGTTGAGTTAATGTTAACTCTGTACCAAACAGGAAAGTCTTAAACCGACTCAGAAATAAGACCTGGGGGGCTGGTATGTTAATATGTGGGTTAAACTAGCAGACGTTTACTTGTGAGACCAGTGCTATGGATTACATTAGTTCCTTTTGGGGAACAAGGCACACAGCTGAACCACCAAATGACAGTGAACTCCATCCAATTAAAACTGTTAGAATTGCAGTTTCCACGAGCATATAATACCTTGGAACCTGATGAATTCTGACTTAGGTTTTTTATGTGGTCTTTGACTTGCTTCCCTAGCTTTCCAGAATAAAAAGGCAAGTTTTGTGGTTCTATGGTTTTCATTTGCACTTTCACTGTGGCTGGAATTGAACAGGCTATGAACAAATTAAGCACGTAGTGCTCCTACTATGTGTAAATAAGAAAAGGAAGTTAGCAAAATGCTGGCAATAAGAACACGAGGAATCTGGCAAAATGAGAAGATTTATTGGGCAAAGCAGCATACATTTTTATATAATGGAAGCACATCAGTATTTGAACAACTCTTTACATGAGGAAAAATTCCATTGAATCTAACAGATTAGCTGACACCCATTATCAGTAAAAACAACAATAAAAGTCTTGTAAGTTTCTCTTTGAGTTGGTGAAAACATCTCCTGAGGTTATCATAGGCTGCTACTTAAAATCACAAAAATTCTCAGACAGAAACTCAGGGCCGGCAGAAAAGTCAGCTGGCCATAATTCCACATGTGAGTTTAGGAGAATTTACTTCTAATTTAGCTTAAATTGTTACCTGCATTTGTGCTTCAGAAAATGGCAAATTCTAACTATAATAAAAATCTAAGTGGCTACATAATGGCTGGCGAGAGCAGAGAGAGAACCTTCCTTCCCCTGCTGGAGTGGTCCAGAGCCCAAGGACAGACTGTGCCCAAAGGCCAAAGGACAAGGGAGCCACGTCAGGATGGAGAGCAGCTCATGACCTCAGCACGCACAAGAAAAGAGGAGCAGAGAATGGAGCAACAACAAACCAAAGAACATTTATTATGTGCAAGAGACAGGTGATGACAGGGATATTTTATTATAAAGTACTTCAAACATACATAAAAGTCCGAAAAATAATAAAGCTCATGTATCCACCAACTAGACTTATCCAATATTAATATGGAGCCATGTTTTCTTCAGTACCTTATGTAATAAAAAGTTATATGTACAGTAGGGAACCCCCATGTGTCCCTTCCTCATATTTCTGTGAATTTGGAAGATCTTCTGTGCCAGGCTTATATATTTGGAAGAACTTGGAAAAATAAAACTACTCTACCTAATAGAAGAGCAGTAAGCAACAAAAGTGGAGGCATCAAAGGTCATTAAAGAAAACGTCAAAGAGAAAAGGTTTCGATAAACAAACACACAAGATGCTGTCTTTTCTCTCCTAGTCTAGCCTTCACTGTTTCCTCTCTCATAAGTGTTTATTTCCAACAGACTGTTTCTGAAAGAGAAAAATCAACTATCATTATGCCGTATATGAAAACTTGGTCACCGTGGTTCTTAATTTCTATCTTAAGTACAAGCAAAACAAATATTCACTTTTAACTGAAATTAGATATTAAGTCAGAACTGCCAGTTAAAAAATTAGCCACTACCATAACAGTGTAATGTGTTAATTATAGCTGTTTGTACTCCCTCTTCATAAACATAAAATATAGCTGTTCACACTCTCCTTCAAATATAAAAATATTTTACATTAACTTGTATGCCAAAGTACGTATGTATCACTTTTGAGCAAAAGGTTAGTTTTATGTTCTCATCATCACATCACTCCTACAATTACTAACAAATTAATACAAATTTCTCCAGAGATGATGAAACAAAATTAAAACACATTTTCTCTATCTCTAGGAGGAATGACTTAAAGTACTAAATATTCAACTACATTTTCACTAGAATGAAGGAAATCTACTTAAGTAACCATGTATGTAATTTTTTCTAATAATATAACCGTAGTTTCATGCACTTCAGGTTGATGGAACCTAAAAAGCTATTGGAGCACAGCAGACAGGTAAGCAGCAGGGGGCAGTAGAGAGAAGACGGCTTTGAGTCAGAAGACCTGCTTTCCAGGCTGTGTGATTTTGGGCAGCCATTTACCTCTCTGAGCCTCAGCTGCCTCACTTGGAAAAATGGGGTCGTACTTTCTTTTCAAGGGTGCTGTGAAGATGAACTATGGGATTAGATGTAAAAGTTCCTTTTAAGTAAAGCACTGCCCAAATATATGGTATTACAGTATTCAAATGTAGATGGAATATGTATTTATTCCCACAGAAGAAAAGTCAATTCAACTACTATGCTTTAAATCAAGTGGTTGTTTTTTTTTAAGTAATGTCTTCAATCTATTCAGAAACAACAGAAAATACAGTTTCCATCTGAAGGTGGGTGTGTAAGCACTCTCCACAATCTTTAGAAAAAAGCCTATTACACAGATGAAGAGTAACAGAGCATGCAAAGTTCATCAACTTGACTGGCACTAGCACTAAATTCCAGAAGTTCGTGTCTTTGCATGTCCTTAATCTATGAAATTAAAAGTATCAATAATGATTTTAAACCCAAGTACACAGAAGGCAGTCAGTATTACAGCTCAATGCATGAGAAAGCACTGAAAGTTGTCATTGCAATTGTAAGTCAGCATTTGTTAAAAACAACCCAAAACTTGTAAAGGAAATAAATCATAAGAATCAAAACTGTTGACCTTGCATTAATGACATATACCTTAGAACTTGGCTACACTTTCTTAGAAACAGAAACAAAACAATAATACAAAGAATGTGTGAGCCCAGCAGTTAACTACTTGAGGACTGTCACGCCCACAGAGACCCACAAAGACCCACAAAGACCAACCTGTTTGCACAAGGTCTGATATAAACTACAACCAACAAGAGTGCACACATTAAAATAGTCAAAGATCCTTTGCTTTTGGCTGGAATGAATCTCTTGGAATTAAGTGATAAGGACAACTCCCAACTGGCTGTTTACTGATCACAAGTTCTTTCTGAGGGCCATCTCAGAACAAAGGATCCCAGATGGTAACAGGGAATAGCAGCAGGGGAACTATTGTTTAAAACTCATCAATTTTGTCTTTTAACCACTAGAATCACCACAGCCAAAAGAAAAGAGTATGTTTTGTTTTGAAATGCAATATACCATCAGTGCAGCCCATTTTCCATTGTTGAACCCTTGGAACTTCCTCACAAAAAGTGCTAAACATCCTGGCCGGTGTAGCTCAGTGGTTGAGCATCGACCTAGGAACCAAGAAATCACCGGTTTGATTCCTGGTCAAAGCATATGCCTGGGTGCAGGCTCAATCCCCCGGTGAGGAGTGTGCAGGAGGCAGAAGATCAATGATGTTTCTCTCTCATCAATGTTTCCATCTCTCTGTCTCTCTCCCTTCTTCTATCTCTAAAAATCAGTAAAAACCTATTTTTTTGGTGTTTTTTTTAAAGCTAAACACTGTTATAGCAACGCACACAAGTGAGAGTTGATCTCACATCTAGACACAAAGCATTTCGGGCTATGCTTTACATCACAGCAATTATTACGAGTCCCTCCACATATCAACATGAGCACTCCCCCAAATCAAACAACAGTAGGAAAGTTTGCTGCAACCTGAACACGCACCCCTGGGCTCAGTGCCACTGGCAGTGCCAAAGGAAGATTGCCCAATGAAACTTAGGAAAACAGCCAAAACATTAAGCCAGGCCTCTGATCATTAGCTCACAAAACAAAGCACAGCCTCGCAGAGAGCTTTCGCTCCAGCAGCTCTGCCCTGAGAGCAGGACTGCAGGTGTCCGACTGCTGGTTACAGAGGTGGCAAAAACAGCAAATTTTACTTACTTAACTTTCTAACAACTTTTTCATTTCAATAAATTTATTTTGATTGGTTGGATTGTTTAAGAGGAAGAGAAGAATCTGTTCATGTTTTTCAACCTATGGGTGAAAAAAATAGTAGCATTTAATTTCTCAAAGTGTTAAAAGGATCATTTCACTTAAAGAAAACTTTACCCACTTGTTTCTGTAATTCTGAGCAGCAGCAATTCATCCTGTTCGTCTTTTCTAAAAGCAAATGCAAAAAGACATTAGGTCACAAACATGCAATATAAATAACAAAAATCCTAAAGTCTGAACATATGCCCCTCCCCAGTCATGGGTTCCACTACAAAAGACTTGATCAATTAACCTTTTGTTTGCGTTTCCATGCTATCTCTACTGTGTCCAGGGATTTTACCAAATGAATGCCCATGTCTCCAAGGTTTTAGGTCTTCTGCCTCTCATATGGGATGTCTCTTTTTGGCTGAGGGCAAGCCTGCCAAATCGTCATCTTATGAAATATCATAAGATCCAATCTAAAAAGTGTGGGTGTTTTTCCCTTTCACCAGGATCAAAAGTTAACTGGAAGTAACTCTGAATGCCCGACATTTCTAACATTCTTGGCATCAATTCCAAGGACAGTGCTGCGGAGCCTGATCTAAGGACAGTCTGGACTGCGCGGTCTGCTTCCATCCAGGGGGTCCTCGAGGCGGCGTCAGGACCTGGAGCCCTGCCACTGGGCTCACAGAGGAGGAGGGGGGAATGTGGCCACGGGGAGTAAGGAAAGATGAGTTCAACTAAATTAACAGCAATTCTTAATTACACTTACATTTGTTATTACACTTGGAAAAAATACCTTTATTTAGAGCATTTTGCTTTTTAGATGTGATGTCTCTTGCCAGACCATACATCACCAGCTTATCGGTTAGACTGACAGCGCCGTTCTCAGAGCTTTTCTCAACCGACACGGTATGAACATTCTTAGTGATTCCTTTTACAGAAAGCGTTACATTCTGATTCAACATGAAGTTTTTTAGTAGCTCTATTACTAATTGAGAACAGCTTCCATTCAATTCCATTAGTCCTGGGGAAAAAATTACATATTAGAGTTAATCTTCAAGTCCCTTTAAAAAGGTAGTATTTAGATAAATTATCTAAGGATAATAAGAAAAAGCCTCACTGATTTTAGCTAGGTTTATGTATGCTTTGATGTACTACTGCTATTTGCTGCATTAAAAAACATAAAACGTAGGTACTCGTTGATCCCTGTTGTGTGTCCAGCACTAATCTAGGTCTGGAGGGCCCAAACAGAAAATGGGCTGCCTTCCTGGACATATATTCACGTGGGAGAAAAAACAGTAACAGGTTCCCAACTCTCTGAGTCAAAACCAAAGCAGACTCTGAGGCAATCAGTATGTTCTTATCTGCGGGTACCTCCAGGTAAAGAAATCAGGAGTAAGTACAAGTCTACTGTAATACTTCAGCACACTTCATACAAATTCCAAGAGAAGAGTTGAAAATATGCAGATAATACTATACGCAGTGTCATCTGAATGTCTCCAAAGACAGAGGGTGACACAGCAGGAAGACCCCCCACAAGAGTGGTCAGGTGACCCACGCTCATCCTGGCCCTGCCACTTCCTAGTTTTGCAACCTGGGACAAAACAACCTCTAAACCTGGGCACTATGAAACCATCTGTAAAACAAAGATGGACCAACTGAATATCATTTTTGTGAGAATGAAAAAAGAAAAGATAGGAGATTTCTTTGTAAACTCTGCTTGATACTTAGAAATCTTGGCAGTTACTTGAAATACCTGTTTGATTCAGACTTAGAGCTCTAGAACAAACAGGAAAAAGCAACAACCCAGAGACACCCAAATTGGAAAGTGACTTATCTACCTTCGAACGAACATTTAATAATTTGGAAAGGCAGTTCCAGATGGTTGGCGGAGATCGGCTGCACTCTGCAAAGGGGCAGAGTTTCCACGTTTCCGTAGTCCGCATAGATCACTTTCACCTCGGCCTCCGACACCCCCAGAACAATAGCGCGGTACCAGAGATCATCACCTGAAAACATAATGGAGTTTTTCAAACATGAGAGATAATTAAAATTCATCTTACATGTACCTTTTATCAGCTTCTGGAGAATGGAATATACCCAAATATTACAGTAAAGTAAGAGATTCCGAAAACAAGGGATCCCGATGACTGAGGGGGAGATCTAGCCAACAAGGTGGGGTGGGGGAGAAATCAAAGAAACAAGGGTGGGTGGTGTTGAAACAACTCCCAGCATGATGGTGAAGGGAAAATTCCAGGTCTGGAGGGCAAGCAGTCTAGAAAGGAGTGGTTCAGAAGTTTAAAGAGGCTTCTAATACAATAAAAGTTGATAAAAGTACATTAAGTGTTCACTGCATTTACACTAATGCAGAGAACTGGAGGTAATTAGTGAAAGTATACAGAACACCAGTAACAACAAAAAGCGCTACAAAATAGAAATTTAATTATAGTACACCACATGGCTGGCCTGTGAATAGTGTTTATTCAACACTACTAAAGTAATAAAGAATATTTAACCTAACCAAAAATTATCACTTACAGTTTCTCAAATTTAATTCATTCCAGAAGGCTATTCGAGAAGCGATTTGTTCCAAAACCGAATCATTTTTTCCCCGTTAGAAATAATGTAAATTTAATAAATCTATTCCAGACCCCCAAATGATTCGTTTTAACTTTTCTTACATGCATGTCTAATGTAGTTTAATTGATAAATACCTATTGATCCACCATATAGACTCACAGTGGTTCTCAACTTTCCTAATGCCACGACCCTTTAATACAGTTCCTCATGTTGTGGTGACCCCCAACCATAAAATTATTTTCGTTGCTACTTCATAACTGTAATTTTGCTACTGTTATGAATCGTCATGTAAATATCTGATATGCAGGATGTATTTTCATTGTTCTCGGCCCACAAGTTGAGAACCGCTGATAGAGAGTATTATTAGCTAGAGCTGGTTATCTAGAAGTACTGACAGATTTGTAAATCTCTACCTATACCCTTGCCTAAGTATAACTGTGGTTATGGAACAGAAAAGCTGAATAACTCCAATATTTGAATTAAACCCATGACCTTTTCTTTAATTTCTCTACCTAGTCAAGTGAAATGTGCATCTTAAATAACAAGATCCATATCATTTCATGTGAAAGAGAAAAGTATTTTCCCTAGAAGAATCTTACTTGTGTATTTGGCGCAGCACGCATCTCCCACTCTCGGTCTATAGGATGATTGCCTCGTTTGAGCATTGCAATATACTAACAATTCAGTTGTCAATACATACAGTTTTTCCTGATCTTCTAAAATATATAAAAACAATCTTTCGTGAAAAAATTTTCAATACTATTATTAAATATAGTATACAAAACAATGTTAAATCTAATAACCCCCAAAAACCTCTGTGTATATTAAAATATACATTTATTTTTTAAAAATAAATAAAACCCTATTGGTCATTGTGCTGAAGGGATGTAGTGCTGGGAGGGGGCAAGAAGGAAGCCTGTGGAGACTAATGTCTTGCTTGGGGCTGCTATACTAGGGTGTTCACACTGACGAAAAATGATTAAGCTGTATTTTTACAATTGTTTGGTGTGCTTTGCAGTGAGTGTGTTATACAGGCACACCTGGTTCTATAGTGCTTCAGATACTGTGTTTTTTACAAATTGAAGGTAAGACCCTCCACCAGCAAAGAGCTTACAACTTGCTAAAGGCTTAGATGACAGCACTTTTTTAGCAATGAAGTATTTTTCAATTAAGAAATATACATTTTCTTTTTAGAAATAAAGCTATTGAATACTTAATAGACTACAGTAGAATGTAAATATTTTTATATGCATTGGGAAGCAAAATTCATGCGATTTGCTTTAGGGCGATATTTGCTTGATTGCAGTGGTCTGGAGTTGAACTGCATCATCTCTGAGGTATGCTTCCAGTTAATAAAAGAAATACTTCCAATTTGTCATACTACTAGTATATGTTATCAGGATTGAATAATCCTAAACCCTTGCTTTCTATTCTACAGATTAAGGATAATTATTTGTAATATTAGAGATAAATTTAAGCAGTTATTGATATTATCACAATTCTAGGTCTGACAATTTGAAACAAAGGTTTATTTTCTTCAGCCTTTAAATACCTGCAAATCATTGTGAATACCTACCACCCAACTTGCACTAACTCACATTCTACACTACAAGGATACACTCAAACAACACTGACAAGAAGCCTTAATTGTAAACTTCCATGAAACAAAAAAGGAAAATTAAAAATACTTATACGCTACTCTTTACTTATACGCTATACAGTTGAAACCGTTCTCTAAGTTTCTAAAGGTATACTAACAGTATGATTATAAACAGAATACAAAGTACTCTTTGAATATAAAAAGTTTTGTTTCAAATTCTCTTAAATGGCCCTGGCCGGTGTGGTTCAGTGGTTAGAGTGTCAGCCTGCTGACCAAAGGGTCACAGGTTTGATTACCTCGGTTGCAGGTTCAATCCTGGGCCCCAGTTGGGGCACAAGCAAGAGGCAACCAATCGATGTGTCTCTCTCACATCAATGTTTCTGTTTCTCTTCCACTCTAAAAAAATCAATGGAAAAAATGTCCTCAGGTGAGAATTAAAAAAAAAAAAATTCTCTTACACGGCTGTTGAAGATTAACTTGATAAATACAATTGAACACAATGCATTTAAACAAGAAGTTATACAGTAATCAAGACATTGTTTTGTTATAAAAAGCTGTAGATTATTAAGACTAGGTTGAACAGGTGCTGAATGCAGGGCATTCTATTTATGTACACACTGGTGGTTTTATTCGTGAATCTGCCTGAAGTGCTAATAAGATCAATTCTTCCGTAAAACCTTGAGACAAAGTTATTACCCTCCTCCTTCTCCCCATTCCCTAATGACTTCAGATAAGCACTTTCATTTTACAGTTAAAAAGGTTAGCATAAATGGGTCTCAAATTTTAATTTCTTACCCGGCATGTCATTTGGCAGAGCATAAAATAAGTTTGGGTTTATGATTTCTAATATGCTGGCTTGTAAAGTTTTATCAACTGGCAATTCTATTGTCCTCCACTGCTGAGCTAAAGAGACGGCTGAAAACATACCAAACAAAGGTCTCCATGAAACAGGTCCAATTCAGTATTCTTTCCTAGTAATGTGTTTATTCACTGTTTTTTTTCATCAACATTCCCAATTTCCCAAAATAATATCTGTATTTTTACAAAACAATCTATTCAATTTGAGGGATTTTGTGGGTGTTATAAAAAAATTTAAAAAAAACAATCTGTAATGAGAATCTTTGAACCACTGCACTCCTGTAGTATTTCTGTAATACATTTCCATTTCTGTAGTATATTTAGTATCATTCTTAAAATGTATTCAAACATTAAGGGATACACAAATGTATGATGCAAGTTTACCTGATAAGTAACTACACTAAAAATGAGTACAGTGTTGGTTGAATAAAACCATCATGTTTCAATAAATTAATATTAAATTAACTTCAACTAGAGGCCCAATGCATGAAATTCGTGCAAGAGTAGGCCTTCCTTCCCCCGGCTGCCGGCACGGCTTCCCTCGAAGCCCAGCTTCATCTGGAAGGTCGTCTGGAAGGATGTCCAGAAGGACATCTGCTCTAATTAGCATATTATGCTTTTATTATTATAGATAGCCTATTATTAATCTATCTCCACAAAGCATATTTCTATAGGAAAATTGTATCCTTCAGAATAGAATATTTTTCACAGCCTTTGAAAACACAGGATAACACAAATTTAAATAACAAACAAATGGCTTAAAAATGTTACCTTGATGCCCTGGGGTTTCAATCTGAAGATCATGCTTATTGACAGGTCTGTTTGTTGTAAAGTCTTTTTCTGGTGAACTGGTTTTTACAACCACATGTTCCTCAATGAGAATATCACTAATTATTCTGGGATAACAAGTGGAGAGATCGGTGAGCTCAAGTCCCACTCCATTTTCAGAGATTTCAACCACTCGGGCTTGGAGTTTTATCCCTGCAACGCACATCTGAAATTTTGCTATGTCTTCCTTAGTCCAGTGTTTGTTTCTAGGCTGTGTATCTGGCAAATATATGCAGAACAGCATTAAGAAGAATTCTGTGCCCACGCTGTATTTTTTTTTCTTTATTAAGGTATTACATGTGTGTCCTTATCCCCCATTGCACTCCCAGCCCCCGACTCACGCCCTCACCCGCCCCTGGTGTCTGGGTCTATTGGTTAGGCTTACTAGTATATGCCACGCTGTATTTTTGCTTCAGGTCAGCAATGTTGAATATCTTTTTCCAATACTCAATTCTGTATCCACACCCTGCATCTCTGATTTACCAATAATGCATTTGCTAATTTACTGCTCAGGGTCTTTTCCTTACTTTCCTCCTAATGTGTCTTTACCTGGCATTTCCCCAACAGGCAAAAATAGAACTGTTATTTCTTAACTTTTTAAAAAATATTTTTTTGTTGATTTCAGAGAGGAAGAGAGAGGGGGAGAGAGAGAGAGAAACATCAGTGATGAGAATCACTGATCGGCTGCCTCTGGCACACCCCACACTGGGGATCAAGCCCACAACCCAGGCATATGCCCTTGACCAGAATTGAACCTGGGACCCTTCAGTCCTCGGGCCGACGCTCTATCCACTGAGCCAAACCATCTAGGGCTATTATTTCTTTTAGAAGCCATTTTTATGTTCTGTTGCACACAATGATGAGTGGCCAATTATACTGGTAATAAAATAAAAAAAGATGTCAACCACATAATTCACCGTTGTGAACGGTTTTCTAATATTTTAAAATATCATTTTAAACAATTGAGCCACAGATTCTTTTTCTTTGCTAACTTTGGCTTATACCCTATTCTTAACAGTGATTCTCAAACTTCAGTGTGCATCTGGATAACCTAGAGGGCTTGTTAAAACAGATTTAGGGGCCCCACCCAGGAGTTTGCAATTTAGTAGTTGGTCTTGAGTGGGGAATGAGAATCTGCATTTTTAAGTTCTCATGTTGCTGCATCTGGTTCGGGGGCCACATATTAAGAAACACTGACATAAAACGTGGTAATTAAAAACAATAATCTGAAACATACTTAGTACAAATTAAGTAGAAAGAAAACAAATAAGCAAAAGAACAAATGAACAGCATCTATGCTTCCAGACAGACCACTTTTACCATTTTGGTATCCAACCTTCCACAGTTTTCAGGGAAATACACACATGAACATATATACTCATATTTCTTTTTTAAATAATTTTTTTATAATAATAATAGCTATTATGGGTATAACAGTGCCCAGGCACTGTTAAGTGCTTTTTATACTTTTATCTCTTTGAGGAAGGTACTGTTATGTGCATGGGAGGAAAGGAGAGCAGAGTTTAAATAGTTTGCTTGAGGTCTCACAGCTGGTAGGGAGCAGAGCTGGTCCTAGAGTCTGTCCTCCCAGTTATAATGCTGTGCTGCATCTCCTTGTAACTGTTTTCTTCACTTAAATCATGAACAATTCTTCTATCAATGACACATTTAACCTCCTTTTAATGACTATGTAATAACAAACAGTAAAATAGGACCTCTGAGTGCCAGGCCCTGTTCTGAACATTCCTTTAATCCTCACAACAACCCCATGAACCAGACACTACCATTACCCATTGTATGGAGCACCATTTAACCCATCTTCTCTTATTATTTAGGTTGATTTGCTTTTATTAACAGCAGTGGAATGAGTTTCCTTGTAGGTGGATTTTGTGAAATTCCAGGATTAGTTCTTTGGGATAAATTATTGGAAGCAAAATACCTTCATGAGAAGACATCCATTTTCCCGCCCATCACAGTACAGAAAAGCAGCTGCTTCCCTACTCTGACATCGACAGACAGTCTGGCCAGTATCTTTAAAAATACATTTTGAAATTGTATATTATAAAGTAAGATCTTCTAACTTACACAAAATATTAAAATTATAGATATTAATACTTAGATGTTTATGCACTCTAAGTATTAGAAGACAGTAGAGAAGATTTCTTATTCTACATCATACCTACTAACCAACACTGTATCCCTTGAAATGGAAGTGTTAAAAATTCAGAAGGGATCATTTGGAGTTCATCTGCAGTAACTTCTCCAATGTTTCCATAATCCACAAAATGTACTTTAATGTTTCCATTTGGTACAATTTCCTTGACTAAAGCACGATACCAATTGCCATCACCTAGATTTAAGATAAAGTTTATAACATGGAAGTTGTATCATGAAAAAGACATCATTTGTCTAGCAACTAATAAACCTGCTCTTCCACAGATGATGCCTTTAGCTTTCACTCACAGATTCCTACAAG
The DNA here is from genome assembly GCF_000327345.1 of Myotis davidii. NCBI lineage: Eukaryota > Metazoa > Chordata > Mammalia > Chiroptera > Vespertilionidae > Myotis > Myotis davidii. The sequence continues at coordinate 5,260,923 of NW_006383012.1, read as the reverse complement.
AATACTCAAAATCAATTTTTAGAATACCTCCAAAATTTTTACAGCACCACACTTTTACATCTGATATAAGTTAAAGATTTCATTCATCACCTGTCCTTAAATTATCAGAATATAAAGGTAAATGTAAGCATGTCTGTCAATCTGGAAGACTTAAAATACTCTCACTACTACTGACAGATTGTTTTAATTGTTACTTGGTAAAATAATATGAAAAGTAAATAGAAAAAGTCTTGCAATGAAATTAAGATATCTCATTAAATTTCACTTCAAAATAAGTAAGAACGGGGTGACCAGAAAAAAACAATAAATCTACAGTGGACAGGTTTTCCATTATCTAATTTATTTTAGTATTATCAGAAATTTTGGAAAGAAAAGCATTTAACCAAGTTTAAGTATGAAAGTATCATTTGGAAGTTCCTGGTCAAAGAGAGAAGAAAAAACATCTTAAGCATTCACTTAATGTCAAGTGTGAAAAATATTTGCTTAAATATCAAAAAGAAAATATACATCAAAAATAAGGGTTGATAAAACCCATATAATTTTATTAAACAATGTCACCCCAATACATTCAATAAAAATTTAAATTAAAAAAGGGGAGGTTGAATGTCAAGAAACAAAAGGTTCTGGTAAAGTCAAGGTTGCACCAACTGCAACTTACCTGAAAAAAAAGCACAACAAGGTTGCCCTATTTCTGCCTTAAAGTCATTAGACAACTTCTGCTGGCAAAGGTCTGCTAGTGATTTGTTCAAATCATTGAGTTTCTTTAAAGCTGAAAATACAATATACATGCAGCATTCAATATATTTTTTAAATGGAGAATATAGATTTTTCTTTAAAGCTAAAAAATGTTTTAATCATATAATCTCAGGCATATCCCCAACTATTAAGTACACCAAATGCTTTTCCCTTTTCATTAAAAATTGGGCAAATTTGCCAATCAATGATTCTCTCTCATCATTGAAGTTTCTCTCTCTCTCCCTCTCTTCCTCTCTGATATCAATAAAAATATATATAGGGTGTCCCAAAATTCACGCAAGATTTGAATTTTGCATGAGCATTAACAACAACAAAAAATAAAAGCCTAATTTTCCTTGGTTTATTGAATCAGATTCTAATATCTGTTGCCCTTTGATTTCAATCCCTTCAATTCGATAAGCATTACCAAGTACCAATTATGGCCCAGGAGCAGGGACAATGAAGACCAATGAAGACCAATGAAGACCACGGCTTTGCATATGTGCCAGCAAAGCTGTGGAGGCCATTTACCTGATGTGCTATTCCATACATACTGTATACTTTATGAGTCAATAAAAAATTTACAATTTTTAATTATAAACCTGTGTTTTCTATCAAAATTACTTCCTGCATGAATTTTGGGACACCCTATATATTAAAAAAAATAAAAACTGGGCAAATTTTAAGTCATTATTTAGTTCATCTTCCCAGTAAACCCTATGCCAACGATTTACTGAGCACAGTGACAAGACGAGGGCATTGTTATCAGTATACAGCAGTAAGATGTTCACTACAAAGGAAGCTCAGTGAGGGGTGCTCAGGAACTCTCTGTACCATCTTTTCAGCTTTTCTGTGAATCTCAATTATTCTACAATAGAAAGTGTATTAGAAAAAGGAGAAAACACTATGGGAACTGATATCCAAGATAGAATGAGAGAATGATAGAATGATAAACTGCAAAAATAATATACAGACAGTACTTGATCATTTATGCCTACATAAAAGGAATATGTACACTTACATAAGCAAATGTACAGAGTATGTACTTCTGAAAAGGTATTCAGAAAATTGAGCCTTAGACAGTTTGGCTCAGTAGATAGGGCATCGGCCTGCAGACCAAAGGGTCCTGGGTTTGATTCCGGTCAAAGGCAGGTACCTTGGTTGCAGGCTCCTCCTGGCCCAGGCCCTTGTTGGAGCTCGTTCAGGAGGCAACCAATAGGTAGGTGTGCTTCTCTCACATCGATGTTTCTCTCAGTCTTTCCTTCTCTCTTCCACTCTCCCTAAAAATCAATGGAGAAATATCCTCGGGCCAGGATTAACAACAACAACAAAAATTCAGAAGAGGAAATAGAAAACTTACTTTTCACTACATATTTTTAAAAAATGATTTTAGAGAGAGAAAGGGAGAGAGGGAGGGAGAGAGAAAACCCCTGATTAACAATGCACTTATTTATGCATTCACTGACAGGTTCAGTGCTCTAACCCACTGAGCTACCTGCCAGGGCTCCACTAATACTCTTTTGTAACTTTTGGCGACTGCTGAACTAGAACACTTAAATTGACAACTGTCATATTCACTTTCAGCCTGCATTGACCCAAGCTGAAAATATACATACCTTTAAGACAGCGGTCACCAACAGGTGGTCCATGGACCACTGGTGGTCCATGAGGTCCGAAAGGTTGGCGACCGCTGCTCTAAGATATAGCCAGTAAGTTCATTCCTAGGAATATAATCAATGGAAACGCATGCACATGTGCACTAAATTTGAGAATATTCATAGCAACATTATTTTATAGCTCAAAACTAGAAACAGTCCAACATCCAACAGTGGAAATAATAAACTGTGGTATATTCATACAGTAGAACACTATGCAGCAACAAAAAAGCAAGCCACAGTTACATGTAAAAATGATGGCCAGTTTTAAAAAACAATGTAAAGAAAACCAACACTAAAGAGTGCATATTGTATCATTCCATTTATATGAAGTTCAAAACCAGAAAAAAAAAATCTATGCTAGTAGAAGGCAAGTTAGTATTTACTCTTGAAAGAGAGAAGCGGTAGTGATAGGAAGACATGAAGGAAACTTCTGGGTTACTGGCAATACTTTATTACTTGGTCTAGATGTTGGTTATACAAGTGTTTTGACTTTGTGATAACTTCTGTCATACTCTTATTCGTGCACTTATATATATATATTGTATTTTAATGAAACCAACAATTAAATTTAATTTTCAAAACTGAATTTAGGAGACATTTTGTGAAATCTAAACTGGTTTAAATATAAGGAGAGATGTTGGAAATAGAAATAAGGGCTTAAAATTGAAATAAAAGGCAACTACGTTTAACCATATCTTTCTTGGAGGTACAAATACCCACTTGGCCCTTCTTGGAAAGAGTACTTTTATCATTCAGTAAACTTATCTTGAGTTCTTATCTACACCAATGTATCTGTGAAAAAATATAAATGAGTCAACTTACTGTCCTCTTTAAGCACATGACAATAAAATTCTCCAGGACTATGTATCACACAGACCACAACATCTACTGTTTGGTCAACAGTAAGGGCAACCCATGTCCATGCCAATGGATTTAGTTTTGCTTCTACATCCAAGGGAGCTGTGAAAATAAATGAACATTTTAGAAAACCAAATGGTCTGAGAAATCTGCTTTGGAAGAACTGAATTTTCAATGATTTCCTTAGTGAATTCATAGGAAAGTTGACAGTATTACAATCAACCATTACTACCCTCAGTACATTTCACATTTCAAATTCATTCACATTTCTGACTGACCTACTGCAGCCAGTGACCCATAAAATTTTAACAAATATTCAGTTCCCAAACAACTCTTACGTGTATTTAGACCAATGACTGATTTAAAAGACAACAAGTACTCAACATAATTCTTTAATATTTTACTGTATTGATTTTAGAGAGAGAAAGGAAGAGGGATAGCGTGCTAGAAACATCGATGAGAAACAACAATTGTCTGCCTCCCTGCATAACCCCTGCGGATCGAGCCTGCAACCCAGGCATGTGCCCTGACCAGGAATCCAACTGGTGACCTCTTAGTTCATGGTTATATGCTCTGCCACTGAGCCACACCGGCCAGGCAACATAATTCTTTTTGAACATATGAAAACCTACATATTCACGAAACCATCTGAACTCCAGCCTGAACATTGTCTGACTGACATTTTACTTACCATTGGCTTCTTTCATGAGCTTCTCTGTCACTATCCCCTTTTCCTGGGCAGCAAAGCCTGCATCTATGAGAACTTCAGTAACACTGATGTGAGATGTCATGGATTTATCAATAAGCTCCACGAGGGAACTGTTCTCCAACTTGCCCACCACTTTCACCGTCATCATTGTGTTCTGTACAGTCTTTTTCATCAGACAAATAGCTTCTGGAGTCCAAATTCCTAATGATGGCTTTACTCCTAACAAAGGATTTTTTTTAAAGGATGTTAAAGTATTTCTTACAGCAAGCACTTAGAAATTCAGCTTTAAATTTCCACAAAGGTGCACTTAAGTAATCTGTGACAAACACTGGAACCAAAAAGTTCCATCTGAGCAGAAAGATTTTCTAAATATGCAAATGAAGGCAAAATTACAAAGAAAACGCCTGTAAAACCTTCTACAGTTCTATGTAAAAAAACAACACAAAATTCCACTGATACGAAATGTCCAGAAAAGCAAATCTGTAAAGCCAGAAAGCAGATTGCTGGTTGCCTGGGGAGCAAGGATTAACTATAAACAGGCACAAGAGATCTCATTTGGGTGATGTAAATATTCTGAAGCAGGGTTACAGTGATAATTATACAACTTGGTAAATTTACTAAAAATCACTGAGTTGTATACCTAAAATAGTGAATTTTGTGGTATATGTAAATTATGTCTTAATAAGGTTGCTATGAAAATCATAAACAAAAGTATGAGAAATCCAGGAAAAAACACTGGTCCCCTACATTATATATGAGGCATTTACGGCAGCCCCAACATAGTGCTTAGTTCATCTATATATATAAAAGCCTAAGCGACTGAATGACCAGTTGACTGGTCGCTTTGATACGCACTGACCACCAGGGGGCAGACGCTCAGCTGACTGACCCATTCTGGTGGACCACCAGCCTGGCAGCAGACACTCCCTCCCTCAGTAGTCCTGCAGGTCTAATCTCCAGAGAACGGGCCAGGCACCGATGGACTGGCACTGCCAGCACAATCCTGACAGTGCCACTGCTGGCCTTCTGGAAGTTGGTTGGCCTCAGGCACTGTGGCCACTTCCCCTCCCCAGATGCTCCACAAGGAAGAAATGATATAAAAGCAGCCACCAGGTGGCTACCAACAACTGGTGGCAGCAGAATGGATCCAAATCCCAAGCCAGCAAAAGCATCCCACTGCCTGCCCAGAGGGCCCATCACGTTCCTGATCTTCCCCCATCCCCTCGGGATGGGTGCCAGACACAGGGCTCACGGTTGGCAAGCGCCACTGTGGTGGCACAAGCCTATCCCAATGGGGACTGACTGGGCGCAGTGGGGCCGGGATGAGCAGGAGCAGGACTGCTGGTTGGGGCCCAATCCCACAGGCCACCCCAAGGGACCCCACTCATGCACGAATTCGTGCACCGGGCCTCTAGTAAAATATAAAAGCCATGTAACCTACAAAAAAATAGCCTCACTGGTAATGAATTTAGCTCACCAAAATTGGCCAAGATGAACTAACACAGAAATACCTATTTGGTGCACCCAGGTATGAAGGCATTGACTACCTCTGCATTTTGGACAGATGGGTACACTAGTTTAACGCCTTCTGGAGAACCACCACAAACAGGAAAAGCAGCACACCCACCAACACCTCCAAAAGACCTGTTAGCAACATACCTACACCTCGCAACCCATCTTAAGTAAATGATCTCGGACAGGTTGTAAAATATAGGTAAGTAGCATTCTTATAATTGGTTATTAGTTAAATTAGGGTACATATACATGAAGGTGTAGAAGCCAATTATTGACGTGAAAAGAAGCCCTCTGGGACAGATCACATTCATAGCAATTTCTAAGCACATACCTGTAATGTTCTTATTGCTTTTATAAGTGGGTTTCACTCTACTTTATGTAGTTAATAGACTTCTATGATATTAATAATGCAAGCTCCATAAATAGCAAAGAACACTCAATTTCATAACCACAGGTACATTAAGTTTTGTTTTATTACAGATAGTGTTTCCTAAGTGTTCTATTAAGGATTATTTTTCCACTAAATAAGTTATGTCTAAACATGTTCCTTTATCTTATCAGTAGTTTAATTTCAATTCTAATACTCCTACTTGAGGTTTTAATCATTTAAAAATACGGGGACCATAAAAATTTCCTACCTGCCAGCACACACTTTATTGCTTGCATTGGCAATTCCAACAACTTCGGAGTTATGGGGCACAGTCTTTTCAAACTCAGGATTTCAAAGTTTCCGTAATCTACATATCCAACCAGCACAGAGTCTTCAGAGGCGTAAGCCAAGACAGAGGCACGGTACCACTGATCATCCTCTGAAAAAAGGAGACTCAGTCTCAAGTGATTTTCCAACGTAGATGTAAACAAAAACTTTTCCTCCCCAATTTAGAAATGGTCACTTGTAAATGTTAATATTGAGCTTTATTGAACAATGAATGCTTGCTATCTTTGCTTAACAGAAGTCTCAACTACTCAGTATCACCTTTCTTCTTACCTTACTAGACTACTCACGCAGTTTGCTGTCATGACTTATGTCCACCCTTGCCTTGTCTCCCCAGCAGACAGACAGCTCATTAGGACAAAGAACATGTAGGTCATGGGGATCCACAAGGTCCTGATCAATACATGGACCATTGGCTTAGGCATCAAGCAGGTCTAATTTTAGAATACCTGGTGGTATGAGTCAACCAGACTCCACTAACCAAGCAATCATTTTCCTAGAGGCCTGCTTGGACCTCCCACTCTGTGAGGTCACTGGCTTTCCTTTCACCCGAAAATAATGAAATGCAGTTATCAAAGACCAGACCTGTGCAGCTGGAGAGGCTGTGCTATGACAGCTCTGCACTCCCAGGCCCTCTAGCTTTTCCAAAGAAAACTGGAGAATTCATAACCCTGGGAGGTTCCACATTCGCATTCTGATGTAAACAGAATGATCTGCACCAGTCTCCCAAACCTCAAAACTGCAGGGCTGATAAAACAATCAAAACCTCCTCTACCCCCTATTTCCACTCCCCCCCCCACATTCCCGGCTCTCTTCCTTTATGCACTTTGATTTAGTTTAACTGGACATATTTGGTGTACTTTAATGCTCAAGTTTCAAATAGGGCCATCCAGTGAAAACTGAAAATTCTCTCTCACCTGCATTTTACTTAAGTAAAAAATTTAACCACTCTCTCTTTCCTTACCCGAGAACTGAGCACAGCAGATGTCACCAATGGTTGGGTAAAAATCCAAGCGTGGAGACACTTGAACACAGTACTCGTTAAGGGACGCCTGCAGTTCAGCGAGCTTATCTGTAAACACAGATCACATCTTAAGCAAAAGAAATACAACTCTACACATTAGCTTCACTTTTGCCTGATGAATCTCTTGAAGTTATCTTGAGAGCCAAACTGAGAAAGGTGACTTACGTCCACTTTGTAGTTTTTGACAAAAAAAGTCTTCTGGCGTCTGAATGTGGGAAACCACACCACAGAACTCATCACCTACGTTCAAAGTTAACACTTTTGGGATTAAGTCTCTTCTGTCTACAACAATTTTGTTTTCAGTTGTCATTTTCCCAACATCTTCAGGCTCACCTGATCAGAAAACAGAAAAGTAAGTCTTTTTGGTTTCACTAATCAAAATTTTCAGTTTTTCAGGTCTAATCATGCTTTCCACACCTCTAGACCTTAATACGTGCTGCTCACAGACCCACCCCTCAAAGTACCCCCAATCCTCCAGCAGCCCACTAATTTCCTGCCAAGTCTGGACCAGGTGCCTCTCCCAGGTGCTCCCACTGCACCTGCACTTCCACATTCACGCTGTTGTATAATTGCCTGTGTCTCTTCTGCACACCTCCACGGTGCAGGAGTAAAGCCGGTGTTGCTCTGAAGGTTCCCGGTCCTTCCACTTGACCCCTCTGCAGCATCTGCTGTTACTGATAACTGCCTCCTAGAAACCATTATCCCCCTGCTGCTCTGGCAACATTTCCCCATGCTCTTCCCACCTTCCCAGCACAGCTCCTCACTTATGTTGTAGGCCCTTCCCTATTTTTCCTCACTCCACACTATCCCTAAGACATCACCAACCCTTCTGATTTCAACCATGACTACTATTAGACCAGGAAGTGTTTGGTTTTTCTCCTCTAGATGGCAAAGAACTACTGAAAGCTTTTCAGCAGAGTTATCACACCAAGATTTGTGGTTTAGGGATATCATACAGGCAGTAGTGTAAGAATACAGACCAGAAACAAAAAGATAAAATAAAAAAGTTTTTGAAATCATCTCAAATGTTAAGAATTCCTGAAATAAAAAAAGTGGTAATAGAAAAAGGAAGAAAAAAAAACATACAAAGAACACTTAGGAAGAAGAATTAATAAAGACTCAGCAACCAAACAGAGCAAAAGATGGGAGGTGAAGGAGAAGGTAGACTGAAGGATGAGTTAAATTTGTTTATGTGACAAGATGCATCTAATCATGGCACCATTAATCTGGAGATCACCTCTGGATGAATGAGCCTCTAGAGACAAGGAAGTGTGTCTTCATCTACAGTACAGTCATGCACTTTTTTTTAAAAATATGTTTTATTGATTTTTTACAGAGCGGAAGGGAGAGGGATAGAGAGCCAGAAACATCGATGAGAGAGAAACATCGACCAGCTGCCTCCTGTACACCCCCCACTGGGGATGTGCCTGCAACCAACGTACATGCCCTTGACTGGAATCGAGCCCAGGACCCTTCAGTCTGCAGGCCAACGCTCTATCCACTGAGTCAAACCAGTCAGGGCCAGTCATGCACTTCTTACCGACACTTCAGTCAACTACAGACCACATATATAACAGAGGTCCCGACATAAGATTACAATAGGAAGTTGAAAATTCCTATCTCCTAGCGATGTTGTAACATAGCGTAATGCATTACTCATGAGTTTATGGTGCTGCTACTGGAAACAAACCTTCTGAGTTGCCAGTGGAGCACATACTATTACAGTAGCAGGCTATCCCACCTAGGTTTGTGTACGTTTACTGTATGATGTTTGCACAATGACCAAATCACCTAATGACACATTTCTCAGAACATATCCCTGTTGTTATGTGGTATATGACAGAATTGGTAAAGGAAAAGTACAGGAAAAAGCACAATACAAGAAACACATAAGACTAGGCAATGAGAAAATAAAATGCTCATAGCAAAACTTCTTGTAGACTAGACAAAAACTCCACACACGTAAACAAAAAGTAACAATGTAAAGAGAAACACCATCCTACTAGGACAGAATGGTTTAGCACTGTTTATTATTGCTGGAATACCCAAATAAGGAAGAAAAGCAAATTGAACTAAGGAAATGTTAGCTAAAATACCTCAACACAGAGTGTTATGATATTTAGATGTTTGTAATCTCTGATAATTATCATGTCAAGGATTAATCTGAAAGACAGGGAAGAAAACTAGGCAGGGGACATTGAGATTAGAAATAATGTATTACTAAATAAAAACTATCATCTTTCACATATAAAGTTTATAGAAGGGCTAGCATTTCCATGAACCGGACACTGTGACATTTGTGCTTTTATGTTTAGTAGAAGTCACTATACTGTTCACTATTAATGTGTATACTCACTTTGAACTGCACTTTGCTTCGTAAAATTTTGTCCCTTAGGTATCAAGCCATATCCCATTTCTACAAGCACATCGTCTAAGGGTTTTCCTAAGTGATTAAGAAAACAGATCTACAGTGAGCTAAATACTAAATATTAAGGCAAAGCATAAATAGAAAACATGAGTCATAATTACATGATTTAGAGATTATAGCTATTAATACACATTGGCATATTTCTTACTAGTTCAGTTCCTTTGTGCAAAGTATGTTTTAGTAATGCTCAGCTTTAAAATTCCCATCATCACTTGACAGAAAATTTAATGAAAACTTCACTTCAAAATTCTGATTAACATTTAGTACCACCTCACTGGCATGCTTAGAAAGACCACTGTTTATGGGGGAAATGAATTTAAGACACAAGACTTCTCAGAAACAAAGTATGACTGAAACAAGGCTTACCCAGCACTTCAAGTCCTCTGAAATAATGTCCAAAAGCTGAAGTCATAATATGAAACATACATACCAATGAAACAAAACATAGATTTTATACCTAATTTCACAACAAAATTAACTGCATTTTTTACCAAGTCACCAACTGATGCTGAGTCTCTAACAGAAGAGGAGTAACACCGGGGAAACTGAGAGGCAATTGTAAGCACATGGTAGGAAGTCACTTTTCAAACAGATACAAAGCCAGAATGAAAGAACAGGATTCCAAAGTGATTTTTCATTTCCACAACCTGAACACTATGTACTTACAGTATCAACACTAACAAAATACAGTTCTGTGAAGGTTGTTCAAAGGAAAAGCAATGATGATAAAAATGAATGCATTCGTAAGAGAAATTCCTGAATTTCTCAATAAAGGAGAACTTAGAAGTAGATATTATCATGGTTATATTGAAAGGACAATATCGTCACCCCCAGACTGTCTACATCTGCCCTTTCATCCACTCAGTTCTGTGGATTCGTGCCATGGCTCTGACACACTGCCGACTGCGAGAGCAGAGCCAAGGACACGTCTTCATTCACAGTCTGAATGCCCCCAGAACAGAGCTTACTTGGCCTCACTTCATGTTTCTCTTTCTTCTCTGAGGATTAGGTGGAGACTAAACAACAGATTAAATACCTCATTTACAAAGGAAGATTCAGGTCTTACCTGAACTTGGTAGCATAACATCCACAGCAAAGGTAACCACGTCCTCTTTCAAGATGTTGACAATCTTTACCGAGCAGAACTGCTCCATTAACAGTGATTTAATAGTTTTGATACAATCATTGCTCCAATTCCCCTCTGCTGGGATAACATCAGCCACAAAGCACTTTATGGCCTGAAAGATTTTGTGCAAGTTACTAAAAAAAAAATCAGTATTTGAAAATGATTTTCTCTAGTTAATTATGTGAAGGTTTAAAAAGATGTGCTTTCATGCATAAAAATTTTTCAAAAATCTTTGAGTACAAACCATATAAACAATTTTATGTGTAATTATTTTTCTCTTTGGGTACCCTATTCACAGTGCTTTGACTTTTGGGACTTAAAGCTTGAGAAGTTGAGGAAAGAATAATTATCCCTCAATTACATATCAATTCAAGTCACTTTCAAATAGTGTAGTAAGTATAAAAATGATTATTGTTGAAGAGCAGATTGATAATGCCTAAAAATGCTAACAGTTTTTCACCCAAGGTAGTACTTAGCCAAGAAAACCACTGAATGTTTACCTAGGTAGAAAAAGATGTGCCAACAGGCACTCACGGCAGAACAGAACAAGCAAATAGTGTATCTATCAAAACATTAAAAACAGCTCCTTTGGGCCGCTATTAGGAATTTAGAAAGCAGACGAGACTCACACAAGGAGGAAACAAGTCAATGTGTCTGTTCAGTTGCTGAATTCTGTTTAATGGAATTATTTCTTCATTTCCATAATCAATATATAAGACTTGTGCCTTCTTCTGTAGCATATCAACGTCTTGTATTATTACTCTATTCCAGGTCTGAAATGAAATAAAATGGTACTCTACTTCAAAAAAGCATTTCATGATCTTTTTCTTTTAATGTATTATTAACAGCATTACAGAAGTTCCCCATTTTCCTCTCCTTTGCCCCCCTTCACCCAGCCCCTACTCCACCCAGGTCTTCCCCATACTATTGTCTGTGTCTACGGGCTATGCCTATATGCATATATTAGAGGCCTGGTGCACAGAATTTGTGCACAGGTAGGGTCCCTAGTCCTGGCCAGTGATCAGGGCTGATTGGGGCCTTCTGGCTGCCAGCCAGGGCCTTCCTTTATTCCGTGCTGCCCCCTGGTGGTCAGTGCACATCTTAGCGAGTGATTGATCTCCTGGTCTCCCAGTCAAACTCCAGAGGGGACACTTTACATATTAGCCTTTTATATATATAGATAGATAGATGTTCTTTGGTTAACCTCTTATTGTCTCCTCCATCTCCCTCCCCTATGAGATTTGTCCATCTGTTCCATGCATATGGACCTATTTTGTTCATCAGTTTATTTTGTTCATTAGATTCTACATATAAGTGAGATCATGTGATACTTGTCTTTCTCTTCCCTAGTTGGCTTATTTCACATAATAAATCTTCAGGTCCATCCATGCTGTCATAATAGAAGCTTCTTTTTTACAGCCATATAGCATTCCATGGTGTAAATATGCCACAGCGTTTTTATCCACTCATCTACTGATGGGCACTTGAGCTACTTCCAATCTTAGCTATCCTATATAATAAAAGCCTAATATGCAATTTGACCGAATGGCAAAACGACTGGTCGCTATGACTCACACTGACCACTGGAGGCAAATGCTCAACGCAGGAGCTGCCCTCAGCTCCCAGGCTCTGGCAGCAGGGCCGGTAGGCAGGTGGCCCCAGGCCAGCCAAGGTAGTGCCTGCGGGGGCTCCCCGATCGCCCTGCCAGTCACCCCGCAGATTGGCCCTGATTGCCGGCCAGGCCTAGGAACCCTACCTGTGCATAAATTAAGTGCACTGGGCCTCTAGTTGTAAATAATGCTGCTGTGAACATAGGGGTGCATATATTATTTCTGATTGGTGTTTTGGGGTTCTTAGGATATATTCCCAGAGTGGGATTGCTGGGTCATATGGCAATTCCATATTTAATTTTTTGAGGAAACTCCATACAATTTTTCATAATGGCTGTACCAGTTTTCATTCCTACCAGCAGTATACCAGGGTTCCCTTTCTCCACATCCTCACCAGCATTTGTTTGTTAATTTATTGATGGTAACCATTATGGCAAGTATGAGGTAACACCTTATTGTAGTTTTAATTTGCATTTCTCTGATGAATAGTGACATTGAGCATATTTCCATATGTCTACTGGCCATCTGTATGTCCTCTTTGGAAAAGTGTCTAGTAGCATTTCACAATCTTAGGTTAAAAAATTCTCAAACACTCTATAGAACATGCAAAGGAAAGGCTAACTGTTCTATTCCAGGGCACTCAATTAACAAGTTAACATAATTTTCTAGTAATCTTGCCCAAAATTGTTTAATTAGGCCACTGTGCTATGCACAAATATTGTCAAGCTATTTTCACCCAGTCGACTCTATGACACCCTGGTGCCTCAGCTACACAAATAAACACACGCTGTAAGGTTAGCAATGAGCCTGGAAGCAGCACTGAGGAGCTCATAAACAGAGCTGGAGAGGCCTTGCGCAGGGAGCAAGCAACCGAACAGAGCCTGGAAAACTGACGGAGGAAGAAAAACAGAAGTCGGACCAGTATCGCTTTTAAGCCACCTAATGCATCATTAAAAGCTCTGGTGTCAAGTTGGTACAACCAAAGTAAATTAAAACATCTTATTAAATAATTCATTTCAAGAGAGGTTACCTGGTCAACAGTGTACTTGGCAACACAAACTTCCCCTTTAACAGGAATATAATCCTCCTCATGCACTGTATTTGCATAGGTTTCCTTTAGGCTCGCAGAAAGTTGGTTCATGTATTCTAAAACTTCTGCAGAATATAACTGCACATAAAAGTCACTTGGGTCTCTGAATTCAGTAACTGTACCCTTTCAAAGATAGGAAAGATGTAAAAATTCACTGGAACACAAGCAAATGTACATTTCTTAAAGCTTTTACTAAGATACAATAAGCATCAAAGATAGTTGTTGCAATCTATCAATTTCATCAGATTAAATTTTGTAGCTACTATGAATTCAAAATAGAAAACAGGGAAATAAAACCCATAGTTCTTTGGATTTCTGTCCACAAAGATTAAACAACAAATACCTTAATTTCCATGGTTTTCCTGAGTTGTAGACTTTTCAAATCAGAAAACATTATTTTATCAGCAGAAATGGCTATTTCTTTAGTAACTCCAAATGGACAGTCACTCTGGTTTGGAAAACACACATAAATGGGTTACATACAAGCACATATTTCAATGATATTGTGGCTACTATTTGCTGGAATCAAGCAATAGCTGACGAGGCTAGAGAACGTCTGAGTGCAGGGAATGCAAAGAAGGGACTCCCCTCACTAGTCCAAGTGGTTTGACACAGACACAGCCACCGCAAGCCCTTTTCGGAAAAAGGCTGGTCATAAATCATTTTCAGTGAGCCCCAACGGTCACCACACCAATCCCAAGGTCAGCAGGAGGCTTCTGTTCTTAAACTAACACTAGTGAAATGCAGAAATGAGTATACATCATACCTCATTTTTCACTTCCACGTTCTTTATTTCATAAGATGATTTATTGTCTTCAAGTTTGTGGAAACTGAAATAAAGCAATTAATTATAATACTTATAATACAGAGCTAATTAAGAGTAAGGACCACAATTACGTTAAATTCTCAATCAACAAAATCCAAAAAGAGCAAACAGCTCCTTCCAGACAGAATCACAGCACAGTAACAGCTGCCTAAGCAACGGTCTTCCCTGTGCACAGCAGTGCTTCGTCCCAAAGCCGCCTAGTGAAAGGAAGATAGCCACGATCTACAAGCCTCAGTTTTCTTATCTGGGAAATGGAGATCATCCCCACAGCAAACAGTTTTGAGGATGAAATGAGGTTATATATGTGAAACTGTTTTGTAAACTGGTAAATAGCACACAAGATTGGTGTATTTCAAAATTGCAATCCACGAAGCACTGTGAGAGTTCCACCTTATTAAGAACTTAGTAAAGGATACATAATTAAAAGAGCTTTCTAAGCTCTAGTCATTTAAAAAAACAACAAAAAACAAAGTCACTTAAGGTTTTAAATCTTAATGTGTCCAACCTCATATATTCATGAAAACTCTTAAATTTGTAAAGTTGTTCACTTCAGATTTGCACACTTTATGTTACACCTCAATAAATAAGAATAAAGTAACAGCATCTACAATTATGGGCTGCTTACCTGATTTGGTCCTTATACTATCAGGAAAAAATGTTGAAATATTCTCTAATGAATAAAAACAAATACTTACTTTTGCTGCACAGGTTTGCACACGATGCTGTGTGCTGACCAGTCTCTTCTCTGGCATGCTATGGAGCAATAGTATGTCTGCTTGCATTGTGAACACCTCTGCGACCCTACAGAAAACAGCCCATAACATTTCATTCCAAATACTTGTTGCCCAGA
This sequence comes from Myotis davidii, assembly GCF_000327345.1. NCBI lineage: Eukaryota > Metazoa > Chordata > Mammalia > Chiroptera > Vespertilionidae > Myotis > Myotis davidii. Next base: position 5,245,779 of record NW_006383012.1, on the reverse strand, counting down.
GCAAAACAATTTCAAAGACCAGCCATATCAAACACCATTCTATTAATCACATCAAGATTATTTGAAGAGGCTCCTGATATTTATAATTAAGTGTCAAGATTAAACTTTCCAAACTCTCTCCAAATGCAGAGAAAGGAGAGGACGGACTGGAAACGTAACTGACTTCTCTAAAGTAGAGCCCAGAGCGCATTATAAAAGAAACCAAAGGAAACAGAAAAACTGTGGCAATTAACGTAACTTGTGCAAGCAGACTCTGACATGGCTTACTCTGTGCCATTAAAAATATGCTGTTGGTTCAGTGGTTAGAATATCGGCCCGCACACTGACAGGTCTTTGTTTTGATTCCTGGTCAAGGGCAAGTACCTGAGCTGCAGGCTCAATCTCTGGGCCAGGTCAGGGCATGTGCAGGAGGCAACCAATTGATGTGTCTCTCTCACCTCTCTCTCCCTCTGCCTCCCTCCCTTCTATTCTCTCTAAATATCAATGGGAAAAAAAATATCCTCTGGTGAGAATTAACAACAACAAAAATACAAAACAGCCCTGGCTAGATAGTTCAGTTAGAGCAGTGGTCAGCAAACTCATTAGTCAACAGAGCCAAATATCAACAGTACAACAATTGAAATTTATTTGAGAGCCAAATTTTTTAAACTTAAACTATATAAGTAGGTACACTGTTATTAACTTAATTAGGGTACTCCTAAGGCTTAGGAAGAGCCACACTCAAGGGGCCAAAGAGCTGCATGTGGCTCGCGAGCCGCAGTTTGCCGACCCGGAGTTAGAGCATCATCCCAATACACCAAGGCTGCAGGTTCGATCCCCAGTAGGGGTCGTACAAGAGGCAACTGACTGACTCCCTCCCTCCCTCCTGTCCTCCTTCTCGCTTCCCCTCTCTCTAAAATCAAAAAGCACGTCCTTGGACAAGGATTAAAAAAGAAATCCTATCAGTATCCAGGCAGGAAAAAACATGTTACCAAAAAACAACAAAACCAAGCTGGCCTCGAATGCCTCTACTCTAAAAGAAATAGAGGCTGACTGGCGAGGCTCAGTGGTTGAGCGTCCACCTATTAATCAGGAGGTCACAGTTCGATTCCCAGTCAGGGCACATGCCTGAATTGTAGGCTCGATCCTCAGTGTGGTGCGTGCAGGAGGCAGCCAATCAATGATTCTCTTTCATCACTGCAGTATCTATCTCTCTCTCCCTCCTTCTCTGAAGTGTGTGTGTGTGTGTGTGTGTGTGTGTGTATGAAAAACTGCCCAAGACCATTGATTATGAGGGAAATGCAAATTAAAACCCCAATGAGATATCACTACACATCCACAAGAAAGGCTAAAATTAAAAAGATTGAAAATCCCTAAGGTTCACAAAGCTGTAAAGGAATCAGAACTTGTTACCAATAGAAATCTAAAATGAGACAGCTACTTTGGCTGTTTCCTATAAAGTTAAACATATGCCTATCCTTTTGACTCAGCAATTCTCCTCCTAGGTACGTACCCAAGAGAAATGAAACATATGTTCACACAAAGACTTGTGCAAAGATATGCAGAGTGCAAAAACTGGATACAGCAAAATGTTTCAACAAAAGAACAGATAAACTGGTATAATCATACAATGAAATACTCAGCGACAAACAAAAAAATAATTAATGTACATGCAACAACATGGATGAATCTCAAAAATATAATTCTAAATGCAAGAAGTTTTATACAAAAGAGCCCCTACTGTATGGTTCCATTTATATGAAATTCTGGCAAAATTAATTTATTAAAAAAAATAAAACAGTGGCTGCTTCTAGGAAGTACAGTGCCTAGGAAGTGGCATGAGGAAACTTTCTGAGAAGGAAATATTCTCTATCTCGATGGGGTGCGAGTTTGTGCGTTTCAATGCATGAAAGTTTTATCTAAAAAAAAAAAAACTATAAAAAAACAAGAAGCAGTAAGAGTTGGAAAGTATGGATGAACCAACAATTGTATGTTGATGGCTGGTGAAACTGAGAGATGGGTCTATGGTGCATATATATTATTCCATTTACATTTAATATATTTTAAATGTTCTGTAATCAAGGCAATTTTCAAACATGTAAAGGAATAATCTAACACAACTGAGAGCAACATGCTTACCAAACAGGCCACAACGATGGCAAGTAGTTGATCGAAGAGGAGGTCCTAAGGATTTGAAGAGTGCTGGATTATTTATGGACAAGGAATTCTCAACCAACTTGTGTATATTTTTTGACTTTGCAGGAGACACATTATTGCTAGGCTTCTATTAAAAAAAGAGAATAGCAGTATTAAAACTTGGTAATAATATTTAAAAACTACTAGCTTTGGAATTCCCTCTTCTGGGAAGATAAAGATCGACATTTCCCTACTCTTCCCACTAGGTAAAACTAAAAACCCTGGACTTACATGTAAAACAAACATAAGCCTACTCTGAAAGATGGCAGCAGACAAGCTAGGAACCCTGGGACTCACAGAAGGAAGTGGCGATGGGTTCTCTGAGTTCTCCTTTTTGCCTCATCTATATCCCAGACAGGGTGCTGGAGAAGCCAGCAACCCAGAAACATCAAAAGATGCAGACAATAAAAGCCTCAACCAAAAGCATGCTCTCTCTAGCAAAGGGGCAGCCCAGCAAGACAAAAAGCTTTTATCAATAAATACTCTACTCTAGACAAACACTGCAGATAAAACTTGGCCCCCACTTCCACCAGTAAGAGTAGAGGGGGGAGCCCTAACCAGTTTGGCTCAGTGAACAGAGTGTCAGCCTGTGGACTGAAAGGTTCCAGGTTCGATTCCGGTCAAGGGCATGTACCCTGGTTGCAGGCACATCCCCAGTAGGAGGTGTGCAGGAGGCAGCTGATCAATGTTTCTCTCTCATCGATGTTTCTAACTCTCTATCCCTCTCCCTTCCTCTCTGTAAAAAAATCAATAAAATATATCTTTTAATAAAAAAAAAGAGTAGAGTGGGGAGCCGAGACTTTCACTTTCACCAGGCTATACTGAGGTAGCAGCCCTCCCACCAGGGTGGCATCAGAGAAGGCTAACAAAGTAGGAAGCCAACACTTCATCCCTGCAGGGCTTCCCTGTGGAAACCACATGGGAGCCTGGACTTCCATCTGGCAGTAAGAAGTGTCACCCCAGCCCTAGCTGGTCTGGTTCAAAGGATAGAGCATCGGCCTGCAGACTGAAGGATCCCAGGTTCGATTCTGGTCAAGGGCACATGCCCAGGTTGCAGGCTTGAACCTCAGTGTGGGGAGTGCAGGAGGCAGCCGTCAATGATTCTCTCTCATCATTGATGTTTCTATCTCTCCCTCCCTCTCCCTTCCTCTCTGAAATCAATAAAAAGATAAGGGGGGAAAAAAGGAAGTGTCACTCAAACCCCTCACCTCCCAACTCCCCACCATTGGGGTGGTGTTAGAGGAGACTTAGTGGACAGTCAGGACCTTTTTGCCACCATTCAACAATAATGAATGTCTCCAAATCTTCCCACCTCCAAATCTCCCTCTGGCTTATCCATTCTCTGCCACCTTACCCCACCCTCACCCAGCAGCAAGGAAGAACATTCCCTTGGGGTCCACAGAGCCTGAGCGGGGAACCTGAACAACTACTTCCACCTGGCAACACCCCCCTTCTCCTGATGGAGCAGTGTCAGAAGAAGTTGGCTAAAACAGAAAATTTAAATAATATAGAGTTTCATAACAAAGTACCCAAAATGTCTCAGTTTCAATAGAAGCAAACTGTCATACTAAAAAACAGGAAAATTACAAGGAAAAATGAAAAGATGTCAACTCAAGAGGACAGATGTTAAGTTTATCTGACAAAGATTTTAAAGCAGCCACCAATACTTCAACAAGCAATTATGAACATGCTTGAAATGAAGGAAAAGAGGGTCTTAGAAAAGAAATAAGAAGCAAATGAAAGTTTTCAAACTGGAAAGTACAATAACAAAAATTAAAAACACAATGGGTGGCTCAACAGCAGAAAGGAAGGGGACAGAGGAAAGAGACAGTGAACATGAAGATCAAACTACAGAACTTACCTAATCTGAACAAGAGAGAGAAAAGAGTGAGCAGAAAATATAAATAAGCACAGCCTCAGGGATCTCTGGGACTCAACACGAGATATAACATTCATGTATTTGAAGAGTCTCAGAAGGAAAGGAGAAAGAAGGCAGTGCTAAAGAAGTACTCAAGTAGATAATGACCAAAATTTGTCAAAAGAGATAGGTCTACAAATTTAAGAAGCTGAGCAAACTCAAAGAGAATAAACTCAAAGAACTACACACCAAGACACACTTTAGTCAAATTTCTTAAAGCTAAAGACAACAAAAACGCTTAAAAGCAGAGAAAGAGAAGCGACATCTTATACAGAGGAGAAAAACAATTCAAAAGAGAACAGATTTTTCATGGAGGCAGAAGGAAGTGGCATGATATTTTTTAAGTGCTGAAAGAAAAGAACTGTTAACTAAGAAACTTATCCAAGAAAATTTTCTTTCAAAAAATGAAGAGGAAATCTCAAATAAAACTAAGAGAATTTGTCACCAGCAGACGTATCCTAAAGGAATGGTTAAATTACTGGGTACCTGGGTTAAGGAAGGGATAGGGACAGGAAGGAAGTGGGTATGGCCATAAAAAAAGCACATAAGGGCTCCTGTACTGATGGAAGTATTCTGTATTTTGAGTATCAAGGTCAATATCCTGGCTGTGATACTATACTACTGCTCTGCAGCCTGTTCCCACAGGGAGAAACTGGGTAAAGGCTACACAGGATTTCCATTGTTTCTTACAATTGTATGTCAATCTACAATTACCTAAAAAGAAAATGTTGCATTTTTTTTTAAAAGTACTACATTAAAGAAAAGGAAGTTTGACCTTAAAAAGTACCTGAATATTGAGTAATTATTTATTAATGCAATACAAAAACACGTTTAGAATCTTTTACCCAAACAAAAACACCAAACAGGAAAACAACCCATAACTTACACTATTTGCTTCTTTGGGTGGTGAATTATTTCCAACATTTAATGGTGACACTGAGTTTCCTGGGGAGGAAAAACATAAAGCCTAATAAAAGCCAAATATTAATTTGTTCCTGAGAATATAAAATTAATTAAGTAATGTTCAAGTAATAATGCTATATCATAATAGTCTTAAAGCTACACTATAAATAAGCAACATCCTACTTCTCTGAAAGTTCATACTCAATATGCAATAGAAGTTAGGGGGATAATTCCTACTTCGACACATAAAATACTGAAACATCTGTTGACAAGGATCAAGATTTATTAATAATTCATCCTGTTTCATTAAGGACATTCTTAAGAATGTCATTTATGTCTTTTTTTGCCTTAACTACAAAGTGGATGGCAATTAAAAACTCAATGACCACTAGCCCAGGGTGGTGTCCTGCCAAATATCAACCTAATAAAATGCCAATATTTTACCCACCTTTGTTTCTGAACATCAGTGTAAAGTTATTTTACCCACCTTTGTTTCTGAACATCAATGCACAACTGAAAAGGCAGATAATGTTTAACATTATTAGAGAAATAGTTCTGACCTGTTGGGGAACCCCAGAGGCCCAAGGGCCACTGAGAATTACATCACCATAATGTTAGAAGGTCACATCTCAGGTTCAAGAAGCTAAATTCCACCAGGGTCCAACCTCCTTAAACAACCGGTTTTTAGAATGAGGACTAAAGGAATGATTTTTTAATAAAGTGAAACAATTTAATGTCTTAGATATATCTTTGTGAGCTCTTACATGCATAGTGTCAACACAGTACTTTACGCATGTAAAACAAGGTCAATCTTTAGAACTCCTATAAAAAGTCATAAGGTTTCCTTCCTTTCTACATTCCTAGTATGTATAGCTTTCTTTGGAGGAAAGGTTCATCTGTATTCATTCTCTCCCCAGGAATCCTTTGTGTGATTAATCTAGCCAAAGATGGCTAGTTGATATCTTGTTTTCCCTTCTAATATTTAAATGCAAATACTGTATGGCAGCCATTTGGCTATTGTGTTAACAGACCACTGATGGGCCATTTTATATATATGGTACACACACACACACACACACACACACACACACACACACTTGTGAAAAGTCAAAGAAACCATCAAAATAAGTAGTATTAAGCCTGTAGTTTTCACTCACCCATTGGCAATGTCTTCCTCTCTCCTTTGGATCCAACCACATCCCCATTGATGCCACTAGGGTTTGAGGACGCTGAATCATCTTCCTGACTAGCCAAATACTGTTTGGTTTGCTCACAAAGCAAAAAATTGTTATTTTTATTTCTAGTCTCTGGGCTTTTCAACCTGAAATTTGGGTGATTAGGCTGTCCTCCAGGACTTCTTAAAGAACCATGTGATGGCAGCTTGCTTTCATTTTTCTCAAAATTAAACAGCTCTGTCATTTTATAAGTAGATGCCTCCAAATAATTTCTTGACATCCCATTAAGCGGTAATTTAACATTCACGTAAGTCTAAGGGAAGAAATGTAGTTAAAAGGCAACTTTAATTACAAAGCCTCGGATAATTTTTTATGTAACAGACAATTCTCACGAACCATTTCCAAAGCAGATGTCACCATGATATTAAAGTCTGGCTTGTTACAGGTACAAGAAAAGAACGGCTCCATCAGTGAGGACAAACTGCAAGAGGACGGAGGACTAACTCAAGACATGGGAAGAATCCTCTCGGAGTTCCACACAGCCCTTACTTTAAAAAGCTTCGGAGGCCCATAGCCTTGAGCCTTGGGGGGAAGGGGGTTTTGCAGTCAATGACAGTGTGGGGGGCCAGGCGGCTTCCCAGCGCCCTACAGCAGGACAGAAACCCTGCAAGGGATGCAGCCTCTGCTGGGCTGCCACACTCCCCCGCCCCCTCCCCCCCCCAGGGTGGGGCCTCAGGATCTGGGTCTGTCCAAGATACGCTACTAGGGCTGTGGCCATCACACTCCCTGTCTCGGTAGCTAGTCCCAATCCCCAACCCCTGGCCCTTCTGGTCCGCCAGTCTCCGCCCTATGCTGCCTGGCTCCTCCCACAGTCCTGCTGGAGCATCTGAGCTCGCTGCCCACAACAGATTATAAGGGCCAGAGGCTAGCCAAACAGACGTTTCAGGGAAGAATTCTTTTTTCAGCAATAACTGGACTTATCTATGGGTGAAATGTCTATATAGTTATGGCCACATCTACTTTTTGATGTTAACTGACACCTCCTCCAAGGCCCATTTATCCCCCGCAACCTCCCAAGTGGTTACCCATTCAAGACTCAGGCACAAAGGCAGGAAAGGAGAGGAAAGAAAAAATGGAGAGGCATACTAAAAATAATTGATTGAGGATTTTCATGATTCAGCTTTACTACTGCACCTGCTTTTGTACTGTGTGAAATAAGCTAAATTTTCTCACCCAAAACATGAGCTAAAAACCACCTATGCTCTTAGGGCACATCTGTGCATAGATTTTGTTGTCTATATTTCACTTCTCAGTTGGGCTTTTTTTATACATATTTTAGACCTCTTCATAATTTTTCTCTGAAATAGAAAACAGCAGATACAAGTATGTAAAGTTTCTTTCAGCTCTATAAAAATAATAAATATATGCCTTACAAATGGTAGTACAATGAGCTATCAAAGTTTTATAATTCATTATTAGTTAAGCTGTTTTAATATTTTTAATTAAAACTCATAGTGCAAAAAAAAAGTGCTGTTGGAAACAAACCCTACAACTTAATGGTGAAATAAAATAGAGGCTATTGTTTAAATCAGGTCCCCACCTACCTTTCTAGCCTCTCAGAATCCCCCTACCCTCTCATACCTGCTGCTGTGCTATGTCCTTGAATATGCTGAACCCACTATCCAGAATACCCTTGCTCTCATCTGCCTGGCAAATGCTGTCCTTCCTAGTCACCCTTCACAATTTTCCTGTTGACCCTATTTTTTTACATTTTCCCCAAATCCTCTAGTTTGATAATCTCCAACTAAGCTTCCATAAATTTTAATTCCCATCTACTGCTTTTAAGCACTTATCTGTGTGCACCTGTCTCTGAATATAAGGTACACACATTGTTGCAAAGTGCAGCTGAGAAACCTCTATCCAGAAATTATGCTGGTTTGTTATTATTCTCTTAATCTTAAAAATACTCAGTGTCCTGCGCAGGGGACATAGTAAAAGTGGACAAACAACTCTTTTTGAAATAGTGAACTACAGCTCTGTCTGAAGACACAGGCAAAATTTTTGCTCCACTTCCCAAAACTGCTCAGGAAAACAAACAAACAAAAACCACAGAGAGGTGAAACTAGCACGAGTAACACCTCAATGCTGTTTAACATGGTTGTGAACAGAAGATATAAATAGCAGAAAAATCCTTCCTCTTGGTGCCCTAAAACTTTCATCTTCTTTCTTGCTTGAAATTAGATGTAGCTTATTCCAATAACAATCCAGAAAATAATGAAATAATAATAATAATAATAAAAAGAGATACATAGGCACACCCAGTGGTGGGGAACTCTGAGTGGACCAGATCCTGGGAGGATCCCTAATGGAAGGCCTGTAGACGGGCAGCTCCAGTGGGAGACCCTGCAGCTGCCGGAAGAATGTACCTGTAGTACTAAGCACATCTCAATGGAGGGTCAGACTGAGAACTACAGTGTTGGATGCCATAAGAAAAGAGAGAAATACTGTGAAATCACAAAAGGAAAAGAACCTTCAGCAGAAACTGTGTGGGGATTCAAATGCTGGGTAACTCCAGACTCTGTACAGGGAATATAAAGAACGTGCATTAATACATCGGGGTAGCTACTAGAAGAATAAAAACAGAATGCATAACTTTAAAAATAGAGGGGAAAACTCTCAATCCAATAGGAAAAAATACTCAAGCATGGTAAACAGAAACATCAAATGAGATGACAGAACCAAGCCCAAGTAATCTAAATATCAATGATTTAGTTTCAATTAACACAGCGGGGGTGGGGGGGAGTGGGGGGGGCCCAGGAAGAAAAACATCCAACTTGATGTTATGTATCAAAGGCACACATAAAACAAAATTCTATGTTAAGGTTGAAAACAAAATTGCATGGTGAGGTTGAAAATAAAAGGACTAAAACATGGGCTACACAAATAACCAAAATAAAGGTGGAATGATAATATTAATAAAACAGAACTGAAGGGTTCAAAGAAACCTTTGACTCACAATAATGAAGGCGGAGCCCAGCCCAGCCAGCCCAGTGGTTGAGCATTGACCCATGAACAAGAGGTCATCGTGGTGGAGCAGAAAACGCCAAGAATCTGGTATCCCTGGTGGTACCCTTGAGTGGTCATACCAGCTCTGTCTGTGTATGTATGCATACAGTTACGATGGCAAGTTTGTTATTTGCAGCCCAGTAGATAAAGATACCAATAAAATAAATAAGCAAAAGGCATGAATAGAATGCACAGAGGATGAAGATTGACAAAAAAGTTTTGAAAAACATTCAATCTCATTTGTAACTTAAAAAATTTCAAAGTGAAATAACTATGTATTATTTTCTGTCTAGCATGGGTGCAATCAAAAAGAACACGCCTTACTGAAGGGAATATAAAATTAATATGCCCTTTCTGGAAAACAACTTGGCAATATATCTAAGGAGTCTTGAAAAATATGCCCCTTCTGGGAAACAATTTGGCAATATACCTAGAGTCTTAGGCCACTCACCTGGTAACTCTACTTTTAGAAATCATCTCATTAAAATAATCCTGAACATCAAAAAAATCCTGCATGTACAAATGTTCATTTAAAATGGCCAAAAAATAGAAAAAAAATGTTAACTGTGATGTTTCTACTAGATAGAACATTACATTACCACTTAAAACACTAGTTTTTGCCGAGACCGGTTTGGCTCAGTGGATAGAGTGTCGGCCTGCGGACTGAGGGATCCCGGGTTCGATTCCGGTCAAGGGCATGTGCCTTGGTTGCGGGCACATCCCCAGTGGGGAGTGTGCAGGAGGCAGCTGGTCAATGTTTCTCTCTCATCGATGTTTCTAACTCTCTATCTCTCTCCTTTCCTCTCTGTGAAAACTCAATAAAATATATTTAAAAAAATAAAAATAAAACACTAGTTTTTAAAACATTGCAAAATGTCTGTTAGAATGGCAAATGAAAAATCAGAAAAAAACTGTGTATTCAATATAATTATAACTTCAAAGCAATGAATAAAACTCCATTTAAAAAGATGAATGAGCCTGGCCAGGGTGGCCCAATGGTTGAGCATCAACCTATGAACCAGGAGGTCACTGTTTGATTCCTGGTCAGGGCACAAGCCTAGGTTGTGGGCTTGATCCCCAGTAGGGGGCATGCAGAAGGCAGCTGATCGATCAATAATTCTCTCTCATCATTGATGTTTCTGTCTCTCCCTCTCCCTTCCTCTCTGGAATAAAAAAATATATTTACAAAAAATTTAAAAATAAATGAATGAGATACATTAAATTTTAAATGACAGTGTGTTCTGGCCTGGGTTGATGAGGGAATCTTTTCACTGTCTTTTTTATATTCCAATTATATGTAAAGTTAAATTACTTTTGTAGTAAAAGCACTGAACAGATTAAAATATCAATGCATATTAATTAAACCTTTTTCCCTAACATGCGGTTACTTAATTCTAAACCAAGTGAAGGATCACAGTAACATTTAAACCACAAAACGAGAGTATAATCATCTTCTCAAGTAGGACCCTCAAAATGCAGCAATACAACGTGTCCTAACTGCCTTTATTTGGTGAGGCTGACAGTTAATCAGCATCTTACCACTTTGTATTACAGTTTCCTATAAACAGCTAAGTCTGTCTTCTAGATTCAAGTAGCTTGTGTGTAGGAACCAAGCCTTATTTTTTTTTTTTGAAGTTACCAAACAAAAAACCCTCTGATTACTCACAGTACCTACCATGGTACTTGGTACAATGAGGTATTCAAAAGATATCCGTGTGGCACAACCATTTAAAATGCACCATTGCACTGTTTGCATGACAACTTGAATGGGGAAAATGAAGTTCACTGTTTTAAACTACATCCGGCAGTCTTAAATGGAGAATTATATCATGCTATAAGGTTCACTGAAATTAATAGCAAAACTTCATTGTAGGGGAATTCACAGAGGTGAAAGATGGCTCTAGCAGCAAAGGTGGCTGGGAAATGTTGGGTGATCTGTTTAACCCTCGGTCTAATTCTCTACAGCCTCAGGCTTGGCTGACTACCCAGAAAACCTGGACTGTCATGCCCCCAGCAAGGAGGTTAATGAATGCAGGGTCTGATAACTGCTTGACCTTATCTGTTAACTTAGGAATGCATTGTTCTTTCTGGTGATCTACGTGACTACCCACCCTGTGCTTGTACTAGTCACCTCCTACAGAAAAGAGACCCTGTCCTGGGAGGGGTGTGGATTCTTTTCCCCGGGCACCACTGGCAACAGCTGCTTTGCCCGGGTATGTAAGTTTCTCCTAGTAAAGCTCTTTGGATTTGAGTAAGGCTACATGTCATGTTTTACATTCATTCTCCAGAGGCCAAAAATTAGTTCATATACTTGACTTTAGGAACAATAATGACAACAGAATCAGTGTTCGACCCACTGTAAAAAATTGCAGCAGCAAATAAGGACTTAGGCTTAAAAGCTCCACTTAATTGTGGAAAATTTAGGTAGAAGGACACCTCACTTGCCTCTCTCTATTCAGGAATTTTCGTTACAAAGCCCAAGGCACACAGACATCTAGACCTGTCCTAGAACTGGAAGCTTCTTAGTGTGTCTTTCATTTCTGGACACACAACTGTATGGCATCCTTCTTTAAAAGATGGCTCGTTCCCACTGACTGGCTCCTCTTGCTGCCCGGGGACCACACCCTTTCTCTGTTAGCCATCATGTCCCTTCCCTTCGGGTCCTTCACCTGCTGAATCATGAGGACTAAACCCAAGACTGTATGTCAACCATTCAGCACAGTGGGCGGGTGCTGACTTAGCACTTTAAAGGCAGGTTAAGATCTCTATCTAGGACTTGACTTCTATGCCACTCCCACATACACAGAATTTCCTCCACTCACATGGCACCAGTTTGCTCGTTTTAGGATGGAAATAATTTGAAGATTAAAGTATTCCTATTCCTTTATTCCTACAGGCGAGGGAGACCTGAGAAAGTGAAAACATGAAGTGACTTGTCCTCCCTCCCCGCCCCCCTCACCTTCCGCAGCTGAGATGTTTTAAACATCCAGGTCAGATCCCCAGGCCGTGCTATTTCGCACTCAGTGCCCCGGTGGCTCAATACGGGAACCGGAAGCATCTTCCTTACTGCAGAGGCGAACAGGGCAGGCCTGGGTGCAGCAGGTGCCGACTGCACACAGCAGCCATGCTATAGACACGGTTGGCTAACCCAGGGCTAGTCTCCCCACGCCTAGGCCAAGGCCGAGGTGCAGCTTCCTTTCCTATAGGAGGGCGGGTGGGGGTGGGGAGGGTGTGTGTGTCTATTTTTCCTATTGTTTGCACCGTAGCTTTGAGTTCATCAAAGGCAATGAATCCACACACCAGTTTCTTTTAGAGAGAAGCGGAAAGGCCCCCCTAATGGAATGCAGGCAGACAGTCCTGTTCTGGAGAGTCGAGCCTGGAAGCGCTATTTTTCCAAATCTGCTGCAGGGCCCTCGCTGGCCCAGGGGTTCAATTCCAAACATCTCTTGCTCCTCCCCTCGGGATGGATCCTACCCACACTAACACCTCCAACCCCCGACCTGCCCTTTGCCCAGCCGAGGCCCGAAGGCCTCCCCGACCCTTCCATCCTCTCTCCACGCCCCCGGCCCCTTGTAGCTGCTCAACGCCCGACCTCAACGTCCAGGGCCCAACGTCCGGCCCCCAAGGACCAAAACCCCACGGCCCACACGCAGTCCCTCTCACTGCCCCCTGCGCCTGGGAACCCTGACCTGGAAAGAGGCAAAAGGGCCGC
>NW_006383012.1:5224665-5224972 GCF_000327345.1 Myotis davidii | reverse complement strand
CTCCGCAGCCCCGGAACCGGAAGCGGAAGTAGGAGCCGCGTTTGGGGCCTTGGTTGGGGCGGCTGTGCCCCAGGTGGTGCGAGAGCTGCGGCCTCGGAAAGTTCCTCTGCAGAAACGTAATGTGGCTACTGTTCTTGCTTTTTCTAGAAAGGCATCCTGGGAACACGGAGGGCAAATTTGGAGCTCGGAAACCCAGATCTTGTCTCTACCAAAGTCACGCGGGGGACATTAACCACTTGAAATCATACAAGATTTTTCACATTAACCCCTGCCTCTGCCTGGTCTTGGAAACTAAACATACGTGGTC
>NW_006383012.1:5219650-5224593 GCF_000327345.1 Myotis davidii | reverse complement strand
GGGAGAAGTCATTATATGCTGGTGTTGCCCAAATAAAGTAATTTTTTATAAATATATTTGTATTGATTTCAGAGAGGAAGGGAGAGGGAGAGGGAGAGAGAGATACAAACATCAATGATGAGAGAGAACCATTGATCTGCTGCCTCCTGCACGCTCTGCACGGGGAATCCGGTTGGCAACCCTGACCTCCAGGTCCATAGGTCCAGGCTCAACCCCTGAGCCACGCCAGCTGGGCCCAAATAAAATATTTTTAAAACTTGGAAACTAGGGACCTTTTCAAACAAGTCCAGAAGAAAAATGGTTCCCCCATACTATCCATCACCAATTTCAACATTACAAATTCACAATTTTGTTGGTTTCTAACTGTCCCCGCCCCCAACAGTCCTCTCAGTGTTTTGAAACAAATTTTTACTTCTTTCTTTTTTTCTTTTGAATTTATTTAAATTTTGGAACAGTTCTACATTTACAAAATAAATTGAGAAGATACCACAGAGTTACTGCAAAAGCCACACCAGGTTTCCCATATTACTATCATTACTTAAATAGGATACATTGTTACAATTAAGAAACCAATATGGAACCGTTATTACTAAAGTCCATAGTTTATGTAAATTTCCTTTGTTTTTACCTGTTGCCCTTTTTCTGAGCAGGGGCCCATTCAAGGATACCACATGACATTTAGTTGTCATGGCTACTTCACTTAGGCTCGCTCTTAGGACTGTTATTCAGACTTTCCCTGTTTGGATGACATTGACAGCTTCCAGGATTACTGGCCAGACACTTTGTAGGATGCCTTATTGTTGGAATTTGTCTGATGTACTTCTCATAAGACCGGTGTTACGGGCTATTGGAAGGAAGACTGCAGAGGTAACATGTCATTTGTATTGCGTCATATCAAGTGTGTGTCCTATGAACATAGTTTATGACAATGATGTTTTCCACAAACACCTCGCAAGAGTTTGTCAGGTTTCTCTATTACACAGTTTCCCCTTTCCCCTCTTTTTCCATACTACACACTTTAGGAGGAAGTCAGTATGTGCGGTCTACAGCTAAGGGGGAGGAGTTATATTTCCACTTCTCAAGGGCAGAGTAGTACAGAAATTAATTGGACATCTTTTGCACGGAGATTTGTCTCTTCTGTATTTATTAACATACTCATATCGCCTATCTCTCCTTATGTTAGTATGACATTTACTTGTACTTTGGGTTATAATCCAACGCTACGCTATTTCCTGCTTAATTTGTTCCAACTTTCACCCCTGGGAGCTCTTTCAGTTGGCTCTTTCTCTCTTTTGACATACTCCCATCAATGTGGGTTGTTTGATTTTATTTTATTTTTTGAGCACTTTCTTACTTTCTGAGACAGAAAGTATATGAAACATATGTATGTCCTCATACATATGTACTTAAATATACTTAAAAAATTATGGCTTTTGTAAAACATCACCAAAATTTACCTCACCTTCAAAAATATTTTTTAAATATCATACTTAAATGTTACTTAAAATTTTTAGATAGTTCAAATTATTTTTAATAATCGGTATGTTAAAATCAGGCTCCAAACAAGATTCTGTATTTGTGTTATGTATTTTAGAAAGAGATTTCTCTCTTAACCCTTTTATTTTCTTGCAAATTACATATATATATATATATATATATATATGTATGTAACTACAGTTTTTCTCACATTGGATTTTGTTGATTGCATCACCTCTGACAAGAATACTTCACAGGTTGTGTTGTGATCCTCTGTTGCAGCGATTTTCAACTTTTTCCATTTCATGCTACACATACCAATTACTAAAATTTGGCAGCATACCAAAAAAAATATTTTTGCTGATCTAACAGAAAAGTAGGTATAATTTTGATTCATTCATGCTGGATGGCTATTGTGTTGGCTGTTGTCTTTTTTTTTTTTAAATTTGACAATCTAATGGAAAAGAGGTCAGTGCTGTGACTAAATAGTCAGGTATTGCATGTTTTAAAAATACTTGCAGCACACCCATTGAAAGATCACTGCTCTATTGCTTCACATCAGAAGACACAATATCTAGTTGTTCTCTTTGGGGGATATTAAAACAGGTCTAGATGGTCATCTCTGAATATAATTTCCCATGAAAAGTCACCTGAGCTCCAATTGGAGATCAAGGGCTGATTCTAAGTCTGGGGTAGGAAATCTGCAAGAAAGCCTAGATTGTGTTGGTTGCACCAGAAAACAAAAAAGAAAGCAAAGATAATAGGAGTTGAGTCAAAAAGACTCATGAGGCTATTTAAAGGTGCTTCTGCATGTCAAAGACAGAACAATTTTAGCATTCAAAAGTAATAACAGCAATTGATTAAAACACATCTGGGTAGCTCAGTTTGTTAGAGCATCATCTGGATACACCAAGGTTTCAGTTTGGATCCTGGTCAGGGTAAAAACAAGGATCAAACAATGAGTGCATAAATAAGTGTGGACGACAAATCTTCTCTCTCTCTCTCTCTCTCTCTCTCTCTCTCTCTCTCTCTCTCTCATCAATCAATAAAAAAAATGAGTATGCTGATTTTTTAAGTCATTGGTCACTTTTGGAGGACTCCAAGGAATCTCACATTCTGAAAACAAAAGAATCCAGCATCCTACCTTCCCTGTTACAAACAGTCTTAATCAAATAGTTGATGTGAGACCGTTCTTTATAGATTTTCAGGTAATAAATGCAGAAGATAGACTATCATCATTTTGCAAATCCTGATGAAATAATGGATCCAGGTAATGATCAGCAGTGAGTCTAGAATCGCTAGAAGAAAAGCTGATAGGAAACTTCATAGTCTGGAGAATAGGAATGTGCATTGAATTGATCATTGTTCTTGGCCTTTTCAGTGTACAGATTTTTTTTTTTATGACAAAAAAAAAATGCCCCATGACTTCATAGGGATATTTCTAAATTCAAATTTAGAATTGTGGAGTTTTTTTTAATTTGATTTTATATTTGTATTTTGTTTCTCTAATACTGAAAATCTTGGCTTTTGGAAGACATAATTACTTACATGCTTTATACAAATACTAGTGGCCCAGTGCACAAATTTGTGTACCAGTGGGGTCCCTCAGCCTGGCTGGCGATCAAGGCCTATGGGGGTTGGGGGGCAGCCAGTAGAGGGGAGAGGCAGTGGGAGGTTGGCTGTGGGAGCACACTGTCCACCAGGGGGCAGCTCCTGCATTGAGTATCTGTCCCCTGGTGGTCAGTGTGCATCATAGCAACTGGTCATTCTGGTGGTTTGGTCATAACGATCGCTTAGGCTTTTTTACATATAGATATATTTCAGAAATAAAAATGTGAATGTTATTACAATATGAATACCATAAAAGGATTAAAGTGTCTTCACCCTTGGACTAATATATCTCACTCGGAATATTTGGCCAATTTATTGTTTTAAAGTCAAATCATTTCTTTACTGTCACAGACTCTGCAACTACAAAAGTGTTTTAATGCAGTATCTTCCTTTAAGTAGAGATAATATTTCCTGTTTAAAATGAAAAAGTTACACAACTTTTTTTTCTTTTTTTTCACACTCCCCTCCCCCACCAGCATTTAGTAACAAAGCTTAATAGAACAATAGCAATTTTTGGACTAATCTATCTAAAAAAATAAGACAACCATCACAAGGTAGTTTTATTTACTTACAGCAAGTAAGGAGACAGGGGATTCACATCCAAAACTCTGCTTCCCCACAGGGAGGCTTAGCCGTTGCTTGTATACAGCATTTTGGCAACTACAGATTGACTTCTTTGAAGTTAGCTACCTCCATCCATCCAATTGAGCTCCTATCAGCTCATCCCACTGCCCAGACCTTGAGACCTTTGTCCTATCTTAACAGTTTTGCTTTACAAACACCTGCATTGACCACTGTCAGAATTTAACTGTGTTCATTCATGAGTTGTCAGAAGCTCTAAACCACAATAACCGTACTTCACTGGACAGAAGAAGGCTTGCAAAATTTCCCACAGCCTGGAACTGCTCACTTGACTTCTTCAGACCCAATTAGGCCACGGTATTCAATACTCCTACCTCCCATCCCAACCCCACCTCTCAATACACGTTTTGTTGCCAATGATTGAGCAGCTCCAGCGTCTCCAAACCCGCGGGACACCGAGGCCGGAGAGGGCACGCCCCGCACTCCAGCAGCTCACGGTCGGGCGCTGGACATGAACGCACCAACAGTCTATTATCCAACAATGGCAGAAGGTGCCACGCTGCGGACCGGGACGCGGTGTGATGGAGACCCGCAGATTGCCTTCCAGGGATGAATGGTGCGAAGGGCCGGTCGGCTACTCCTGCTGGCTCCGCCCATGTCTGGTGCAAGGTTTGCGCATCTGAGCTGGGACGTCCTCATTTCGAAAGCTCTTTTATTGCTCTGTTCCCCTGACTAATAGAGGAAGGGCCAAGGGATGAGGAGGCTTGTCTCCAATGAGCGCATCCCACAGGAAGAAGTCACTCGCTTGGGTCCCCAGGGGCGTCAGAGGTAGGACAGGACTAGCTGCCGCGAAGCCGGCTTCGCCCGGGCGTGGGGGCCGGGAGAGCCGGGCTGGCTGCTCCGGGACAGGAGGCAGCGTTGCGCCGCGCCGGCCCCGCCCACTGCAGGCGGGTTCCATTGGCCCAAGGCGAGGCGCGTCACACCAGACGCACCGCGCTGATTGGCTCCCCCCGGGAGCCCCGCCCCCTCAGCTGTATCCGAGCCGGTTCCAGCATCGCCGCCATCTTTGTTGATGTGTCAGCTCCGCGGGGGTCTGGGTTTTTTTTGGCCCCAGGGCGGGGCTCCCGCGGCCTCGCTAGGAGTGCAGATGGAGGCTCGGAGAAGTGGGGTGAGTGCCCGAGGGGCGCCCGGGGCGGACCGAGGAGTTGCGGTAGCTGCGCGGCGAGGCCGCCCCCTTCGCGCGCGGTCCTGCCAGCCCCGGAGTGGCTCCGGTC
>NW_006383012.1:5151232-5219488 GCF_000327345.1 Myotis davidii | reverse complement strand
GGCCCTTTAAATACAGTTCCTCATGTTGTGACCCAACCATAAAATTATTTTCTTTGCTACTTCATAACTGTCATGTTGCTACTGTTATGAATCGTCATGTCAATATCTGATATGCAGGATGGTCTTAGGAGACCCCTGTGAAAGGGTCGTTCGACCGCCAAAGGGGTCGCGACCCACAGGTTGAGAACCGCTGGAACCTGTGCCATGGGAAGGCACCTTCTACGGGTCCCGCAGTGCGATCCTGGGGAACCCTGCAGGTGTGGGGGTTGCTCAGCTGTTAACAGTTTACTAAGTACAGCCAATATTCATATCTTCATTTTGTTTAGAGGAAAGAGACCTGCCTTTGGAGTCAAAACGTTGGTATTAGAAACCGCCTCTTTCTAATACCTGGGACCCGATGGCATATTTTTTTTTACCCATGAATCCGACAGAATAGTAAAAATATGCCATCGGGTCCCAGGCATTTTGGTCGTTTTCTCGGTACCTGTGTCACGGTCCCTTGATGCCCAGCTTTTTTATTTCTTCCAAAAGATAGACTGGGAGTTTTTCTAAGGAAAATGTGCAGTAAATCATTGGAACAGTGTTTCAAAAGGTGTGCTGGTTAGTCATTCAGGAAAAAAAAAAAAGATCTATTAAATGTTTAGGTATGCCAGTGGGTGTAGCCTTCCCAACTGCTAAGGACACCTTGATATGTGCAGTGTTGATCTTGTGGGAAAGATTAAGGTTCTAAAGGCGTTGATAGTGAAACTGAACTAGCTGCTTGTGTATCAAGTTTACTGCTCCCTCTGTACAGCTACTTTTCAATTCTTTATTCATCGTTACTCAAATAGAAAACAGGGATGATTGCCTCGTTCTTTTCCCCCTTCCCTTATGGTCTTTTCATGTTATTTCAGATTCGGTCATGGTATTGAGTAATTCACAAATCTTGCAGAATTTAAAGAATTAAAACTCCTCTTTTACATTGTAACAGACAAGCATGTATAATTACTGAGGAATCTACCTGGAAATGCCCTGCATGTGTTTATACGTATTGCTTTTACTCCCCAGAAATGCATGGATTGTGTTGAGATTGATTTTATTTTTAGGACCGTGTCTAATTCAGAATACCTGCATGTAAACTTGGAGATTTCTTTAAGCAGTGTCATGGGCATGTCAGTGTCTTATTTATTGCTAACGCAAAAGGGGTGGTATAGCACAGTAACCACTCTATAACCTTTTATTCCTTTACCCATAAACTCAAGAGTTGCTTTTTGATGCGATACAATGACAGCACAGCTAATGATGATTGCTTAGTATATTTAATTTAAAAACATCTTACAGCTATATGCTGACATGGTGGAGGGAAGGTAGAACAGTGCAGCAGTATTCTCATTCTTTAGGGAGAAATGATAGGACAAAGCAGCCTTATTTACAGACTTAGAAAAATCATCTTTGCCTTTGAAGAATGGCTAGTAATCTGCACTAATTCATGGAACAGTTACATGTTAAAGAATCCTTCATCTGGCCTGTGTTTCTCAGTGGTTAGAGCAGGGGTCCTCAAACTTTATAAACAGGGGGCCAGTTCACTGTCCCTCAGACCGTTGGAGGGCCGGACTATAGTTTTAAAAAAAACTATGAACAAATTCCTATGCAAACTGCACATATCTTATTTTGAAGTAAAAAGACAAAACGGGAACAAATACAATATTTATATTTGCATGTGGCCCATGGGCCGTAGTTTGAGGACCCCTGGGTTAGAGTGTTGGCATGCACATGGAAGGGTCACAGGTTTGATTCCTGGCAAGGTCAAGGGCGTGTACCTGAGTTGCAGGTTCAAGTCCCTGCTGGTCCAGGTTGGTGTGCAGTTGGGAGGCAACCAATCAATGTGTCTCCCTCCCTCTCTTCCAGCCTCTCTAAAAATCAATGGAAGAAATATCCTCAGGTGAGGATTAACAAAACAAAAAAAGAATCCTTAAATTCTGTTATTTTTATTTGAATAAAGTTTAGATTTTTCTTTTATCTCTTATCTCTAGCTTTAAATAACTAAAATCAATTCTCACATTTTTCATAAATAAAACACAGCTTATAGTATTGTAATACTTAATTACAATACTGAATGTTACTTAATACTGAATGTTATACTTAATATTTATTTCAGGGCAACAGTGGGAACATAGATAATTGAAATTTACAAATAACCCTCTAATCTTATCATTATTTCAAATTTGTCCTTTAAACTTTATCTCTCAGTTACTGAGATTTTAAATAGTTGGGCTAAGAAGTAAACAAAAGGAAAAATATTGGGGTGAAAGAGCAATAGATATGAAGAGGAAATCAAACCCAGAAAAGGAAACTGTTGATTGGATTGTGAATGGATTTGTCTGACATTAAAAGACATGAATAATTTGATTTTTTGGTAAACTACATCATATCAAATTAATCAAGCCCAGGCCAAAGGTGGTTTCAAAATTTAAACAATCAGAACTCCATAATGTAAGGCACACTTATTACTTATCTTTTTTCTTTTTCTTTCTTTTTTTAGGTTATTAGCCTTTCTTTTTGAAAAGAACTGTAGTTAATTTTTTCCTCCTTTTAGTTTTCAGATTTTTGGGGAAAATAATTAGTGGAAAATACTTAATGTTTTCCTTGACTTATTAAAATTCGATTGTGAGTTTTATACAAGCAGCCTCAAAGTAAGATTTCTATATTTATAACTTTCTGCTTTAAAAGTTACTATTAGAAATATATAAAATTGCCTTGATCTAAGATGCCAAGCTGATAATATGACATATAACTTGATAATGTGATATATGATGTGTCCACTTACCTCGTTTTCCTGGAATCTTAATGAACCATAATTTCTTTCTCCAGGTGTTCTGTCGCGGCATTTGGTACTATGGTGTGAGGGATCCTGCTGCACCGATTGCCTTGAGTCTGTTTTTAACATCTATTTGTGATATAATGCATATATCAAAAAATGCACCCTGCCCTGAGTCTTGGGTGCAAAGGTTAACAAACCCCTACAGGGATAATTGACCTTGGCCTCATATGACATACATTTTAATCTGGTGGACTAAAGCCAGCTTTAAAAATCTAGTGATTATATTTCATGTAAAGGAAATCCAATATTATAAAGTTAAATTTTACCCAAAAGCTTAATTACATTGTGACTACTTTACAAAATATTTCTTCCTTTTGATCAGACTAATCTGGAATTCTTGGTAGTAGCCAGCTCTTTTAAAAGTAGAATTTGATTTTCATAAATTCACCTTCTGTGAACTTCAGTGTCAAATATTTTCATGTGAAGCAGTGTTTTTATGTTTCTTATACAGGTTCTTTTCTGTTCTATTATTTTATTCTATTTTTAAAAACTTTATCCAGGAAAGTGTTTGTCTTTTAAAGTGAATACTATTAAAAATCATTTACTTAGGGGTTGAGATCAGATTATGTTGGGCTACAGGTGTCTTTTGATATCATTTTTTGCTTCTGACTTTAATTGTGATATCAGAACCTTGTTAGAGTTGGTCAGAAAGATAACTATTCATTTGATTCGGCTGCTTTCAAAGTTTATTTGGGGACTATGTAAAAACCTTTTTAATGTACTTGTCTGTAAAAGGATGGTAAATCATTACATTGAAGAACAGAATCCTCTCACAGGCTTTACTTGCTTATCTTAATGGACAGTATTTGAAAAATATATAGCTGATATTATTTGAGACTCAAATGGTATAGTTTGTAATTTAAAATTTTGTAGTTGTAAATAATATGCTGAACTGAGTCAGATTTTTCCGTTGGACTTAACACATTGTGGACCAGTAGTTTTATTGCTAGCTTTACAGATAAGTTTCTATTGAACGAGTACAAAAAATGTTTACATAAATGTTAAAGGCAGGCTTTAAAATCAAATACCCATTGCATTTTGAAGTTATTTATTACAGGTTCTTATAAGCTAATATCTTTCTAAAGTATGATACTTTGTAAATCTCTGTAATATCAAGCAAGAATTATCGTGATCCATCACAGTGTGTTAAAAAACACTCATGAAGCTAGATAGCATTGATAGATCTTCAAATTAAAATACTGTAAACACCAAGAGTAAGAAATTTAACATAGAGCTTCTATATATTGCTCCACTATATCAGAATGTAATCTCCATAAAAGATTTTTATTTATTGCTATGCTCCTAAAATATAGAACAGTCTCTGCACATAATACACGCTCAATTCATATTTGTGAATGAATTACCTTCTAGTTTGGAATGTATTTCTGACGATACTTTTGTATGAGGCCTTTTACCAAAATCTGTGGATTGGATTCATTTGTATTTGCAATGTATTGAATATGCTTAAGTTTTTTGTTGTTTATACTGCTAATTTACCGGGAAAACAAACCTGTTAAAGACAGTGTTTTCATTTATATGGCTCTTGTATGGGAATAATTTTGTAGAAATGTGAGTTCTTTCATGAAGAAATAAAATCCAAGGTGGATAATGGTTGGCTTGAGGCAAATAAAAAATGTTTCTTGACCAGTTGCCTACAGCTGATGAGCTCCAGTAAGAGCGAAACCAGTTCTCACTTCACTGAAACAATTTAGAAGTGTGAATTGGTCCTGTAGTACTGTGTCAGAAACAAACAGCTCTGGGGGAAAAGGTGCTGAATTAAGAGGATTTTATGACTGTGCTAAGTTGTAAATACTACAGTATTTTCCTCTAATGAGCTATAGCTGCTAAAAGTCAGATAACTGTTACTTTTTACATCAAAAAGCAAAAGATATTGTAACTTTAATTGTAATCACTATATCTAAATGAGTGTTAATTTAATTTATACAAGCACTTATTAAACCAGTGTTGTAAACAAGTGTCTAGTTTTACATCCTCCCTCTTTAATCTACTTCTAGATTATTCAATCCTCAGTAGCTTTGATGGCAATATTTCCTCCCCCAACTCCCGAAGAGACTTGGACAGCAAACAGATTGGTCTACATCAGCACTACCAACTGGAGGCCCACAAGAGGACTCAGCTGTTTTTCTTCCCCTGGTTAATCATGGACATAATCAGACTCATCGTGGTCCCACTCCCCTCACCATTCTTGTATAGTTATTTAATCCTTGGTGATAGCGTTGTTACATGTATACACATGGATCTTCATTAACCCTTCCTTTTCCTTTTGCCTCCATTTAAGCATCAGGAAACTAAGTTTGAAAGCTAAGTGGCTATCAGATGCCATGTTATATGAAGACTTTTTCAAAGATCATGGGCATATTACTGAGCAACACTATAGAAAGTACTTGTCTTTTGAGGTTAAACTAAGCAGTCTGTAATTTACAGGAGGAGGATGGTAAAACTGTCTCAGCTGAGAAAATCATAAAATCAGGGACTTTTGTTTGTTTGTTTACCTAGATAAATATCCAGCAGAATGAGACAAATTTTTGTTGTTCTGTGCTGTCTTGCACATTACAAGTCTCCTTACAATCTGGTTCTCGTCCACTGAATGCTGTTCAATTCCCCAGATTATTGTGTAAACCCAGGGGGTCCCACTCTCATTGAGAACAATGGAATAGCATTTGTAGGAATGAGTGTAAATGCAGTAGAGAATACATTTGTTAGATTTATTTACCTACTTATTACTGTTGTTTGAGATTTAAGAAGTTTGATTCAGTTCAGAGGGAGGTTCCTCCTCGCGAGTGCAAGAATGTCACAAGGAAGGCTCTGACTCTGCTTGATGAGTATAAATGCAGTATGTTTTCATTTTCCTGAGAGAGAATTTTGTACTTGTACTGAGGGAGAATTTGGAGGAAGATGTGGCGTTAGAATCAGTTCTTTAAATATAATTAGGCTCTGGGGAGAAGAAAGGAAAGGACATTCTGGATGGGAGCAGCCATGGGAAGGTTAGTGTGCAGTTGGAATTGTGAGTAGACTAGTCAGGGACTAGGAGAGGATAGTGAAGTACTAGGCTTTTAGGAATGTGTTGAGAGATAAGATGGGAAAAGTCGTACAACTGGTTTACTGGAGGAATCACAGCTCTGAAATATGAACATGAAATGCTTTTGTGGGTTTTTTCCTCAAGGGGTCTCCAATCATACTGTGCAAAATGCCCCCATCTCCCTTCACTTCCCTCTGAAGCGCTGCTCCTTAATAATACGTTGGTTTGGTGACATAACTTTTCTGCAACTTTTGGTTACTAGAGAAAACTCATTCCAGAAATCAAGCCAGGTTTCAATAATTTTTAAAAACTCACATTTTCTTCCTAAAGAAAGGTTCCCAGCGGCTTGAAGAGGAGGTATAATCTGGCTCTAAAATATGTTCCCTTTCCTTTCTCTAACTAGCCGTTTTGGAGTAGAGGGAAGACCAGTCAGTGGGGGCAGAGTTTTCATTACCCAAACCTTTAAAGAGGGAAGAGATAGCCCTGACCTTACTCTAATTCATCTGGTTGCATTTGATGGTGGGCTCTGTGGAGGTGATGTGTGTGGGTATTTTTAGGGGCGATGTTGTAGCTTCTTGACCCCTTCTGCCATTCATGGGGCCCTTCTGTTCCCCGTTTTTTTTTTTGTTGTTTTTTTTTTGCAGAGCCAATATTACAAACTTCCACTCCTTCTCTGGATTGAGTGACACTTGTCCTAGTGTTGTCTCAAGCCACTTGCCCTTTAATCAACCTTGCTTCTCCACTTGGAGTTGCAGGAAGGAAAACAGGAGGGACGAATGGAGTGAGATTGAGAAACCAACAATTCAAGTGTCCTTATATGAAGTGGTCAGGCCTAGATTGGGTTGCATGTAGGAACAGTGACAGTAGAAAGGAAGATATAATTGTAGGAGACATGAAATTGGTAAAAAAGAAGACAAAGGAAAAGGAGTCATGACTAAGAAAAATGATACTATTGACAAAAAAAGATTAAGTGGGGGTACTCAATCATTGGAGCTGTTCATTGGACTTTAGACTTAGCCATTTTGAGTATGAGGTTATGGTGGAACATTTAGTGGAATTGCCTATATTCAGGTGGAGATTTCAATATAGATACAGAGATAGAGTGAAAATGAAGGTATAGATAATCTGTTGTCTGTAACTTAAGAACAGGACTGAAAATATTGTGGGCATCAATTATGAGTTGTTGGCGCAAGGCATGGAAGTGGGTGAATTGTGGGAGGGAAAATAAAGTTGAGGACTGAAACCCTGGAGATTATGAAAGCTGGATGAGGGGATAGGAGCCAATATTTGCTTAGTGCGTTTTTTTGACAAAGCATGACAGTAAAAATTCATGAAGTGCTCAAATGAGCAAGTTTCTTCTCACTTGCTCTATCTGTTCTGGAGAGTTGCAATGTCTTTAGAGACTTACTGTCTTTTAAATAGATTCTTCATCTGCTGTCCATTACATTTTGGTCAGCTCTGAGTTCTACTTCAGTTGATACAACATGGACTAGCTATGTTGTTCAGAACCACTTCCTTCCTTAGCTTTTAGATTGATTTCTAAATTAAAAGTTCAAATTCAGCAGCAACACATTCACAGTGAAAGTGAGTTACGCTGGGGAAGATAATGCCCCTGTTTGAGAATGATTTTACTTTGTCCTAGATTTTGAAATGCAGCATACTCATGAGGTCATATCAACTTACTGCACTTACCTGTTTTGTCTAAACCAAGCTTTAATACTAGTGTGGGCTATGTCTTAGTTATAACATATATGCAGCAAGATAATGGTAATTTCTATCTGACTGTTTGGAAATCCGTTTCAATTCAGAGTATTAGGACGAATGCCATTATTAGTTGATACCCCAAAGGACAGTCTATACTCAAAGGCAAGGTATTTGACAAACAAGCTGGTCTTCTCTTCCTTTCCTAGAATTATTCTTCCTGTGTTCTGCATTCCTAGAAATGTCAATTCTGTGCCTTAATTCAACAAATATTTGAGAACCTACTATATGCTAAAGCTCTGTAGGTTAATCAATTATGTCCCAGTTGATCATGATATTGTCCTTAACAAAATTCACTCCTGTATATCATTCTGATGAGCATTGTACCTAGCTATCCTCTTATGCTTTTTCACCATCCTCTCACCACCACCTCCATCCATAGACCAAAATGAACATGCACCTTTCTGTTACTCAATAATTGAATTTTTTGTTTTGTTTTTTATAAGTTCACCTTCCATCTGGAGTTACTTCTCTCCTAGTTGCTGTCAAAACTATGACTTGCCCACATTTTACCCAACTTATCTGACTCCAGTAATTCATCCACCATGTATATGCTTTGTTGATATCTGACAAAATCATCAAGATTGAATTATTTTCTGGAAATAGCTAGAATAGTAACCCTCATGTAACAAAAAAAAACAAAACAACCCCCCCGCCCCCCGCAAAAAAAATGGATTCTAACAATATTGAGTTAGTTTTGTAAATATTGCTTTTATGACCTAGGCAGTGCCTCCACTCTAGTTACACTGAATATTGTTTCTTCTCTTTCTTTTTCTTATTAAAGGTGGGGAAAGTGAAACAAGGAAGGGCTTAGGACAGAAGAAACAGCAGGAGTGGGCCTGGGCAGGGCTGCTTTGGCTCACTGAGAAATAAAAGTCACTTAGTTTTCCTTCTAAGTGGAAGAAGTGAGCCAAAGTACCCTGCCTAGGCTTATTTCTTTATCACCTCCCTGGAAAGTCAGAGAAAAGGGGGCCTTGGAGACAGGCAGGTTCCGGGGCTTAGCCTGGGATGAGCTGCCTCTGCCCATTACTCTCCTGGTTGCAAGTCTCATGGGGTCCCTAGAATTTAGGAGATGCACACCTGCTGAGTAAGAGGAGGGGGAAGGGAAAGGCGTGGGTGTGCTCTCGGGAGGGAGAGCCAAATATGGTTTACTCTTGATGAGCATGTTTGGAATTCACTATGGTACTTCCTGGATCCCAGCCTGGATGAAAAATGAGTCCCTGCCAGGGATCCTTACCATAATTTTTTCTACTCAGCTCTAGGTGTTTGGGCTATAGTAACTGTGTTTTGTTATTGTTTAGTTTTCCTGCTAAGTAGGTTTTTGTCTTTGTTCATGTGTCTTGTTTTATTATCTTGGTTTGTAATTTCTCTTCTGATGTTGTCATTGCTATCTTATTTTCCTAATATTTTCCTACAGATTATTGAGGTACTCATTTTCCTCTTGTGGAGCTGAAGGAATTTTAAACCATCTTTGGCATTAATCTCCCCGTTACTAGTCTTAGTCCATATCCAGCATCTTAGGGGGGTGACTGAAGAGTGCCAAACTGCATCTGAAGTGGAGTTGTATGACTGAATTGGAGGAGGAAAGAGTATGAAACTTTGTGCTATCCTGTTGGTTGTGGCACACGTGGATTGGCTGTCCTAATCTTTTTTTCTCTCTCAAGGAATAGCTTTTAAAAGAGTTTTTAGTGGTAAAATCTATGGTCTTAGTTATTCCACATCATGGAATATGTGCAAATATATAGGGCATCTTGGTTTTTAAAAACTTTGGTTTTTTAAACTTTGATGTTTTGGCTTTCTTAGATGTAAAAAGAAGATCAGGAACAGATTTGAAGAAATGCAGAGTGAGTTGGTGCAAGTCAGCATGTCAGAGACAGAGCACACAGCCTCCATTTGCTCTGATAAAAATATTGGGAAAACACCTGAACTAAAGGAAAACTCAAGCAACTCGTTTTCTGGTGATGAAAGCAGCAGCATAGAAAATGAGTCCCAACTATTGTCATTAAACTTGGATAAAACTTCATGTCAGCCTAATGAACGCAGTAATCAAATTGAAGCACAGGAGAACTGTATGCCAGATCATGGTGGAGGTGAAGATTCTAAAACAGACTTATGCTCAGAAAATTCTGAACAAGTAGCTAGTTTTCCTGGTGGAGATTTTACAAAGCAAGTTTCGAAAACAAATGAAACCGAACAGACAGTAAGTCAAATATTGGCAGAATTAAGGTCCTCCACCTTTACAGAAGCAGCTAGTCAAAAGACATACTCCGAAAGTCCCTATGATACAGACTGCACCAAGAAACTTATTTCAAAGATAAAGAATGTTTCAACATCAGAGGATTTGTTAGAAGAAATAGAATCTGAGCTCTTATCTACGGATTTTGCAGAACACCGAGTACCAAATGGAATGAATAGGGGAGAACATGCATTAATTATGTCTGAAAAGTGTGTGCAAGATAAGTATTTGCAGCAGGAACACACCATAAAGAAGTAAGTTTTTTATTTTTTTCAGGTTATTTTTTTCCACAGGAATTAAAGATGGCATTCTTTAAAGGAAGGTATCATCTTGTCCATTTTTAATTCCACAGTAGAGCCACACACATTGTAGTTTATCCACAAATATGTATTTACTGAATAATTAAGCAAGTGTTGTTGGTTAGTTATTCAATTTGTCTATTTTTTTAGAATGTGGTATTTTATTTGTATTATTTTAGAAATAATAGGTATGCATCAGTGTTTTTATATGCATCAGTGTTTTTATATGGGGTGGGCAAAAATGTTTATAGTTGTAAAATAAATAACACAATAATTAATAATAATATAAGAATAGACTGTTTTGCATATTTACAACTATAAACATACTTTTGCCCACCTCTAGCCTATGTAATAAAAGCCTAATATGCTAAGTGTCTGGTCATCCGGTCAGCCGTTTAACCAATCAAAGCATAATATACTGATGATATGCTAAGGTCACTCAACTGCTCACTATGACGTGCACTGACTACCAGGGGGCAGACGCTCTGACTGGTAGGTTAGCTTGCTGCTGGGGTCTGGCTGATCGGGACTGAGCGAGATGGGTGGGACATACCTTGGAGCCCTCTCGTGGTCCCTCCCTGGCTAGGCAACCTCCTGTGTCCCTCTGCGGCCCCGATCATGCACTGGTGGGGTCCCTCGGCCTGGCCTGCACCTTCTCACAATCTGGGACCCCTTGGGGGATATCAGAGAGACGGTTTTGGCCTGATCCCACAGGCCAGGCTGAGGGACACCGCTGGTGCATGAATTTGTGCAATGGGTCCCTAGTACTATAGCTCTGTCAGATATTAGCATATATAAACATATGTATAAAGTCAGTATTTTGAATATGATTAAAATTTCTGTTTTACATGTCTTAATATGTAAGTCTAAAGTAGTGGTTCTCAACCTGTGGGTCACGACCCCTTTGGGGGTCGAACGACCCTTTCACAGGGGTCGCCTAAGACCATCCTGCATATCAAATATTTACAATTCGATTCATAACAGTAGCAACATTACAGTTATGAAGTAGCAAGGAAAATAATTTTATAGTTGGGGTTACAACATGAGGAACTGTATTTAAAGGGCCAGAAGGTTGAGAACAACTGGTCTAAAGGAATATTTTATTAAAAGGTGTAAGTGTATTAAAGATCTAGAAATATTTATAAAGACAACTAAAATTTTTCAGGTTTGAAAGAATGTAAAGCATAATGTCAAAACGAAGAGTAGTTCAAAATGAAATGAGAAGTCATAAAATTAAAAATTTTCTTAAAATCTTCATTGTAAACTTATTGGTTTAAAAAGACTAAAATGTAGAGAACAGAATTGGTTGATTATCATTCAGTAAATAAGAACATGGTTATTTTTAGACTTCTTGTATTTGTGGAGTTAATTTATATCTTAACAAGTTTTAATTTCACTTTATCTTTTTCTAATAGTATTATATCACCCTGTATTTTTATTCTAGATTTACATATGTAAATGGTGCTTATGGTTAGATACTTTTTTATAATCTTTCAGAAAGGAAAATAAAACATGCTAGCCTTCAGTGAAATACAGACTGATTCTCTTTAAAAAATGATACAGGAATGGGAGGTGTGTGTAGAGAAAGGGGAGGAGGAAGTTTACATACCAGAGGAGGATGACAGAAGAAAACAGAGCATAATTCAAATATTGCAGGATATGTAATTGCCCTTTATCATAACTTGCTTCCAGTCTTTACTGTTTCCGATTGTCTTGCTCAGTGGATCAGTCTTCCCCAAACCAGCTTATCCTCATTGGTTTATTCATTGACCTTGAATCTCCTCGCATCCAGACCCCTTCTTTTTTTTCTTTTGTCTGTTAATCCTCACCAAAGAATATCTTCCCATTGCTTTTTCAGAGTGGAAAGGAAGGAGGGAGGGGGAAGGGAGAGGAAAGAGAAACATCGATGTGAGAGAAACACTTTGACTGTTGCCTCTCTACTAGGGGTCAGAGAGTGAACCTGCAACCCAGACAGGTGCTTTTCCATCCTTCAATGCGAGGGCTGACACTCCAACTACTGGGCAACATTGGCCAAGGCTTTTTTTCTATTTTTTCATTTATATTTTCAATTGTGATAAAACAGAAAACATAAAATTTACTATCTTAAACATTTTTATAAGTGTACAGTTGGCTAGCGTTAATTATATTCACACTAGAGGCCCTGTGCACAAACTCGTGCGTGGGTGGGGTCCCCCATGGGCTCGCGCCCAGTCAGTCCTGATCAGCACCACAGCGGCACTCACCAGCCTTAAGCCCTGTGTCTGGTGCCTGTCCCGAGGGGGGCAGGGTGGGACACAATTGGCCCTCCAGGTGGGTGGTGGGCCCGGGATCCGGATCTGTCCACTGATGTTTGCGCTGGTTGTTGGGAGCCACCTGGCAGAGACTTTTAATATATCATTTCTTTCTTGCAGAGCAGCTAGCTTTTCCTTCTTGCAAATCTGAAACTCTATATGAATTAAACAACTTTTTATTCCCCCCTGCTTCCAGTCCTTAGCAACCACCATTCTACAGTAGACCCTTGAACTAGTAGCACTAGTTTGAACTGTGTGGGTCCATTTTTACATGAATTTTTAAAAAATATGTATAGTACTGTGAATGTATTTTCCTATGATTTTCTTAACATTGTCTTTTCGCTAACTTTATTGTAAGCATACAGTATATAATACATATGACACAAAATATCTGTTAATTGACTGCTTATTGTCAGTAAGGCTTCTGGTCGACAGTAGTCTATTAGTAGTTAAAGTTATACATGGATTTTCAATTGCCCAAGGGTCTGTGCCCCAAGCCCCCTGTTTTTCAAGGATCAACTGTACTTTGTTTCTAAGAGTTTGACTACTCTTGATGTTTCATATAAATGAAATCGTATATGGTAATTTGCCATTTGTGACCAGCTTATTTCACTTAGCACCTGTCTTCAGAGTTTATCCATACTGTAGCGTGTGTCAGAATTTTCTTCCTTTTTAAGGCTGAATCATACTTCTTTGTCTGTATGTACCACATTTTGTTTATTCATTCATCTATCAGTGGACGTTTGGGTTGCTTCCAGCCTTTAGCTATTGTGAATAATGCTGCTGTGAATATGAGTGCACAAATCTGTTTTGAGACTCGAAGGCCTTTTTTAATACTACCCCAAAACTAATGGCCGCTAGTCCCACTCATATTCTTCCTGGAATGCTGCTATTTTGAATAAACTATATGACTTTGTACTTGAAACCCTCAGTGTTGTTGCCATTCTTGCTTTTTAGGGTAACTTCCTCATGTCCCTGCTATCTCTACTTATTTTTTTAGACATTCCCTTTGAGATTATCCCTGATGCCTCTTCCACTTTCCTTCGATCTGGACTCTTAATCACTTTCATGCCTCTCTTGTAAATTATAAGATGAACATTTAATAATAATAGCAGCAAACACTTAACATGCTGTTAATCATGCCTGGCACTTTACGTATTTTAACTCATAGAATCCTTACAGCAACCCTGTTTGGTATGAACTGTTATATTTTCCAGATGAAGTGACTGAAGCACAAATAGATTAAGCATTTGTTCAAGGTCACCTGCTGGTAAATAGCAAAGTTAAAATCTGAGCCTGGTCTGATTTCAGAGGATTTTTAATATGGTATCTGAAATGAATTAGTTATAGGTTATTAATTTTCTATATTCCTAATTTTCTAGTTAAATTTAATTCCTCTCTTTTAGTCTCTCCTGTCTGGACAGTGGCAGCATGGTAGACGGGTAAGCACAGTTCTGATCAGAGCCCCAGAGTTGGAAGATGCCCACTGCCATTTGCAAGCCCTTTTTCCAGCCAAATCAACCTCTGAGTCAAAGATTATCCTTCTGTATGAGGGGGGTGATACTTACCTGATGACATTGTTTTGTGTATAGTAAGGCATTATAAAAGTGTCAGATATTGTCATTTTAAATCTTGGTTAATCCTTTGTTACACAATGTTTTTAACTCAATTAAATGCTTCATGACTCAGGTTAGTTCTAAAACTGCCTTTCAGTTCCTTTGTCTTAAATTTTCATGAATGTTACATTTTTCTCTTTTCCAAATATTTGCATGATTTTCTTCCTCACTGTAGTCCTGTGGTCCTTAGAAAGGCCTACCCTGACCACCTTATCCAAAAATCACAGCTCAAGTTACTGTCTGTCCTAGAGCCTGCCTTCCTTTAGCTTTGTTAATAGGACTTAATCACTACCAGGGATTTTATTACACATCTCTTTGTTGTTTATTTTAATATTCTCCCTTAGAATGTAAGCTCCCTGTGGGCAGGGATGGTTTGCTGATGGACTTTTAAAATGCAGAATAATATAGGCACATAGTAGGTACCCCTATAAGCATTTGTTGAGTGAAATGAGAGATCTTCAAAGTAGATGTAAAGACCTGGGCTAAAGAATTATAGCTGGGTTCAAATCTCAGTTCAACCACTTACTAGCTGTATGAACTGGAACACGTTCTAGGCTTCAGGTTTTTTAAAAAAAATTCATTAAAAAGATAATTATTATTTCAGTTTAATTTCATAAACTTGAGTATTAAATGAAATGCAATTAAAGCTAAACTTAGTAAGTAGTAATTGTGCAATAAATTTTAAGTAATAGCTGTTGCTATTAATAATCCTAAAATATCAGCTGTTAACCTTCTTAGATATCTGACCTTATTGCAGGTAATTTTTAAGGTTTTATTTATACTCTTCTAGGGCATTCAAATTAAACGTCTGCTTAAGCTTTTGCTATTTTACATTGACTACTCTTCTATAACTATTAAAATAGCATTAAAGTATTTTTAAAATCTAAAGCAAGATTTCTCAACCTCAGCACTGTTGATGTTTGGGGCTAGGTCATGCTTTGTTTGTAAGATGTTCAGTGTCCCAGGCCTCCACTCACAAGAAGCCAGTAGCAATCGCCATCCCTGTTGTGGCAATCAAAAATGTCTCCAGACAAATACATGGAGGGGCAAAATTACCCCTCTTTGAGGATTGCTGATCTGAACGGATTCAAGTGCTGAAGGGATGAAGTTCATAATTGTGATGCCCAAAGACATAAGCTTAAAAGAGTGTGGTGTGTTTTTTTCTGAGTATATTCACTTGATTTGGAATATACAGATTTCTAGAAAAATGTTAATAGTCTGATTGGCCAGAGAATTCCCCCCCCCCCCCAAAGTGTAATATGTTATTACAAAAGGATTTCTTAGGAATGTTGCTTTATTAGTCATAAGTATCTACACCCTAATCTGCATACAGATTATAGTCCATATCTCCTTTTTAAATTATGTCTTACTTATACTGTTCTTTTCATATTTAGGTTAATTAAAGAAAATAAGAAGCATCAGGAGCTCATTTTAGATATATGTTCAGAAAAAGACAATTTAAGAGAAGAACTAAAAAAAAGAACAGAAACAGAGAAGCAGCATATGAACACAATTAAACAGGTAAAAAGACAAATCTTTAAAGACTACATTTCAATCCTATATAATAAAAGGCTAATATGCAAATCGAACAGAAGAACGACCGGTTGCTATGATGCACACTAACAACCAGGGGGCAGACGCTCAATGCAGGAGCTGCCCCCTGGTGGTCAATGTGCTCCCACAGGGGGAGCACCGCTCAGCATGAAACCAGCAGTGCTAATGATGTCTGACTAATGATGGCCTAAGCTGTCAGTCGGACATCATCCAAGTGCTCCTGGACTGTGAGAGGGCACAAGCTGGACTGAGGGAACCCCCAAGTGCATAAATTTCATGCATTGGGCCTCTAATTTATAAAATAAGTACATTCCTGGAAATTTGTGTGTAAATAAAAGTTTTGCCTTTTAAGTTAGAGGGTTGCTTGGTATGTAAAGCATTCTCTTATGAAATGGGAATCAATATTTTTATGTGATTTGTGATTGTATTCTGTATTGGTAGAAATCGGAGAAGACGATTTGATTTGGCAGATAGACTGTTTTTACCAATTAAAGGAAAAAACAATATATAAAAATTTATATATGGCATTAGAATATTTTTAAGCTTATAGTTTAATATTAACTATACTGTGAACTTCGGCTCTCCTACTTCAGATTTTATCTGGCTAGCTGGCTTCCCCAGCCTTATCTTTCTTCACCTCCCCTCTTCCTCCTCCCCTCTCCCCCCCCCCCCCCCCCCCTCCCCCCCCCCCCCCACTTCTTCCCTAATTCCTTTCTTCATGGATCAGTAAAGTGAATATTTAGACTGGTAGCAAAATTGAGCTGCTCTTTATTTTTTTGAGCTGCTTTTTCTTCTATTGACAGGATTAGAAGCATTCTAGCCTTAAGAGTCTTTGTGTCATCTTTCACAGAAAGTTATATAATGAGAATAACAATAGATAATAGATAATCCTATATAATAAAAGGCTAATATGCAAATTTTCCCCTTGACTGGGAGTTTGACCAGGAGTGTCGACCAGGGGGCGGGGCTGACCAGCCAACTGCCCTCAGCCCCGCCCCCAGGCTGGCCCCACCCCTGATTGTCCCCCACCCTGATTGAGGGTGGGGCTGGCCCACCAACTGCTACGGCTCCTCCCCCCAGCCGGCGAGTCTGATATTTAGTGTAGCACTCTTACTTTCTTACATTTGCTGTTTGCATGATATATGCAAATAGCAACTTTTTTCATCCTTTTAGCTTGTCTATTTATATCTTTGGATCTAAAGCATCTCTTGTAGACAACATATTTGGGATCTTGTTTTTTTATTCCAATCTGACAGTCTCTGCCATTTGATATTATTATTTAATTTGCTGTCATTTAATATTATTAACAGTTGGATTTATATCTCCCAGTTTTAATTTTTTGTCTCATGTTTTTTTGTTCCCCTGTTTATCTATTAACTATTTTCTTTTGCATGTAATATTTACATTTCTTTTATGATATTTTCACTATACTTTTTAGTTATTTCCATAGTAATTACTCTAGAGCAAGCATGTCAAACTCAAAGGCTAACATGGGCCAAATAAACAAGGTTTAAATTTATATGGGCTGCAAAAAAACAAAAGCTTCAATTTTCATAGGTAGAGACATGCAAAGGGCTGAAATAAATGAGTAATCATTAACATAAAATAATAGAACATTTTAATGAAAATTAATATTTTTTCTTGAACATTAACTTAGCAGACACTGAATAACTGCACAAATTAATAAGTGTAACACAAACCTATTTTTCTTGTTCTCAGAAAGTGAAATATTTCCTGTTGCACACACACACAAAGTCTGTTCAAGACTAATGACGTGGCAATTGGCTGCTAAAATATTCGCTGCTAGTATTAGAGGAGAGAAATAGTGCACCTGTGCCTAAGGGGCTTAAGGGAAATGAATGCAACACAATTATAGTAATCAGTCATTAGTGAACATTGTAGTTCGTTATTAATAACTGGAGGCCCAATGCATGAAATTCATGCAAGGGGCTTGGCCCTTGTAGCCCTGGCTTTGTCTGGAAGGTCGTCCGGAAGGACGTCTGGCTGTCCGGTCTAATTAGCATATTACGCTTTTATTTTTATAGAATATGTATAACAGGATATTGTAAAAATTAAGTCACAAAATTTTTATTAAAATGGTTCTTGCATGCCGTTTTATTGGCTGGGATGCAAAAATATTCGTTGTAGGCTGCGAGTTTGACATGCTTGCTCTAAAGCTTACCATCCATCTAATCAGAATCTGCTCCAGATTTATACTAACTTAATTCTAATGAGATACAGAAACATTGCTAACATTTACTTTTTGAAATATATTCGTTGCTTTCCTTGTATTTATATTGTATATATTTATTTGAGGTAGTGATGGTCTGTTTTGATACAGCTATAAAAATAATATGGAAATAATTTTCTTTACAGTTAGAATCAAAAATAGAGGAACTTAATAAAGAAGTTAAAGCTTCCAAAGATAAACTAATAGCTCAAGATACTGCAACTAAAAATGCAGTTCAGCAGTTACACAAAGAGATGGCCCATCGGATGGAACAGGTATTTTTCAAGTCATTGTCATTATTAACTTTCTGGTGATTCTCTCTTGTTTATGAAAGTAAACTAATCCTGTTAGATGATTTTGGACATCAGTGGTGTTTTAGGAATGGATAATTTTATCCCTATAAAAATTAACTTTTTAAAAAATGCTAAAGCAATATAAAAATAATGTGCTACTTACAACAAATAATTTAATAACTTAAGAAATGTGTAGAATGAAAAATGAAAGTCCTTCTTCATTTGTACTTCTCCCTTCCTGCTCCAATCCTTTTATATCCCAGTCCTTGGTCCATAGCTAATAACTGATATTTTGTTATGTATCTTATTACGTATGCCTGTAGAAGTTACACATATTCATACACTTTTTTCCCGACTTGATGGAGATCTTACTGTATATCCTTTTTTTTATAACTGTTTTCTCCCCTGTTTAATACACCTAATAATTTTAGTTGCCTATCGAATCCTATTGCTTATCTTGTTTGTTCATGCTTTATCTTCATTGAAGTCAGTGATAAACGTCTTAAACTGGTCAAATCCAAAGACTTTTACTGGCGCTTCTTCCTTTATCTGTGCCTATAAATGGGCTGACATAATACTCCCAACAGCTCCGTGAAGTGGGTGCTGCCATTCTTTAGGGTGGGACCTGAAAATGTGTATGTGTCATATTTTGAATATTTATTAGATGTGATGATCTGCTGTACCAGAACTTCAGGGAACGTATTTTCAGACACTTTTCGTGAGAGCATAGGAGCTTTTCTTATAATATCCTGACACTCTAGCATCATCAACTTAGTTACAGTATCAGTTGGTGCTTACCATTATCTGCCATTGAAAACCCCTAAAGCTTAAGCAAATATGTGTTTCATCGTACTTACAAACTATGAATTACTTAAGTGAAGGGCTATCTGTAGAAGTTTTTGTATAAAATTTTGGAATTTGGAGTAGAAGCTTACACTAATAGGGAATTTGAAATGAGTATATAGATGTAACAATTCAATTGGGTATTTCTTATTAAATATGAAATACTTTAGAAAGCTTTTCATATATAGGAAATTAGATGATCATTAATTAGTATATTTTATATACTTTTTTTTTTGATGAGGGAGCTAAGTTTATAGATTTGAGAAAATTGTTAGCTGTGCAGTAAGCGTCCTGGCAGAAAACAGAAACTAGTGATTTGAGGAGAATTTAATAAAAGGACTTTTACAAAGGTATGGGCAAGACTTAGGTTGCCCAACAAGGGAAAATGAATGGTCCTGGGGCTGCTGGTGGAGCCATTAGTGCTCTTTGGGCTAAAGCAGGGGTGGGCAACCTTTTTTCTGCCAAGGGCCATTTGGATATTTATGACATCATTCACAGGCCATACAAAATTATCAACTGAAAATTTAGCCTGCTAAATTTGATTAAACATTTAATTAACTCACCCCTAATGCCTTGGCAGGGCCAGATCGAAGGATTTTGCAGGCCTCATATGGCCCGGGGGCCAGACATTCCCCACCCCTGGACTAAAGGAATAGAAGAGGGCACAGGTCGTGCAGAGACAGTGGTTGTATAAAGAGAGCACCTGACCAGAGCAGTCTCCTTTCCAGCCTGTGGTGACTCTGGAGGAGCCAGATCTCCCTCTCTGCCTGCCCTCCTTATCTCTGTCTAGTGACTCCTGTTGGCTGAACCAACTGGAAGTCTGAGGCAAGGAAACTTGTTGCTGTGGTGTCTGAGGTCCTCTTGCTGGAGCACAGGGTGGATGGGAAAGAGCGGGCAAGTGGATCCAGGGAAGTAAATAGAAAACAGCAGCCATATCAGCCAAAATAAAAGGAATAGGAAAGGGTAAAATAAGTATTAGTGACATTAATTTGTTTATTGTTTATCTATAATTTTGAATTTTTCCTTTTTAAATTTTCACGACACAGGTCCTGGGAATGTTGTTCCAAAACCAAAAAATACATTGGTAATATTATAGAAAATAATATTTTAAAATTTAGCTTTATTTGAAAAATTTAATGCTAGATATTTTTTTTCAAAGGCCAATAAGAAATGTGAAGAGGCTCGCCAGGAAAAAGAAGCAATGATAATGAAGTATGTAAGAGGTGAGAAAGAAGCTTTAGACCTCCGAAAGGAAAAAGAGATACTTGAGAGGAAACTTAGAGATGCAAATAAAGAAACTGAGAAAAACACTAACAAAATTAAGTTGCTTTCTCAAGAGAAAGGACGTTTGCACCAACTGTATGAAACAAAGGTATAACTTGCGCTATTGTACCTTATTTGAAATGTATTTTGTTTGCTTTTTCTTAATCAGAGAATCATAACTTACCATGGTTAAACCACTATTAAACATCAAGTTGTTTAGTTTATCTTCTAAGTATATGAATGCTTTAGTAATTCCAGTTGTTATCTGTGTGCAGAAAATGTTACTGGAAAAAGATGAGAAATTAACATACGTTGTTTATTAGATAACTTTTTCTTAATAAATATTTTAAACAACTTTTTCATTAAATCTATATGTTGAAGAATTTAGTTTGTGCCTCAAAGGAAGATTTTGGCAAGATATATACATAGTAGTGTCAAAGTGTGAATGGTTTAATAAGTATCATTTAACCAGAATCCTAATGTAACACTCATCATAGAATAGAATTTGGGTAAAAAAAACATGTTCTTAGCCCTAGCCAATTTTTCTCAGTGGTTAGAGCATTGGCCCATGGACTGAGGGTCTCGAGTTCAATTCTAGTCAAGGGCACGTACCTCAGTTGCAGGATCCCCAGCCCCAGTTGGGGTGTGTGTGGGAGGCAACCAATCAATGTTTCTCTCTGTCTCTACCCATCCCTTCCACTCTCTCTAAAAATCAATGGAAAAAATGTCCTTGGGTGAGGATTAACAAAATAAACAAACAAACATTGTTCTTGGATGCTGTCCGAAGAGATTTAACTACTGAGCTATTCAGAGTCCTTGCGTTAACTAGCAGCCTGATTGCATGGTCTCATTTCCAGTCGATTATCACTTCTTGATGATGAATGTTATTATTATTTTTAAATATGTTTTTATTGATCTAAGAGAAGAAGGGAGAGGGAGAGAGAGAGAGAAACATCAGTGATGAGAGAGATTCATTGATTGCTGCTTTCTGCATGCCCACA
The DNA here is from genome assembly GCF_000327345.1 of Myotis davidii. Lineage (NCBI taxonomy): Eukaryota > Metazoa > Chordata > Mammalia > Chiroptera > Vespertilionidae > Myotis > Myotis davidii. Next base: position 5,198,201 of record NW_006383012.1, on the reverse strand, counting down.
CTGGGGTTGATCCTGCAACCTAGACATGTGCCCTGACAGGAATCAAACTGTGACCTCCTGGTTCATAGGTTGATGCTCAAACACTGAGCCATGCTGGCCAGGCTAATGTTATATTTTATTAATTAACTTTTAGTTCAGGAAAGTTGTCATTGTCTCAGAAATTCTGGCAAAACCAATTTAATTCTTATTTTACCTTAAAGCCAGGTGGTTGAGAAGAAAAAAGGTATGCTTGTACTTGAAACATATCTAGTTGGTTAAGTTATATGTTAATTATGTCTGTAAACAGGATTTAGGATTTTACTGCTCTCTTATGATTTGCACTTTAAATCAGTTTTATGGCTTATAGGCCATAATAATGTGCCATCTTCTGAATTATTGTGTTATTGTATTGATTATTTTGAGGTGGTGTAAACATACACAAATAATTGGTTGATTGTAAAATGAAAAATATGACCTAGTGGTATTATTTTAGGAAGGTGAAACTACTAGACTCATCAGAGAAATAGACAAACTAAAGGAAGAGATCAACTCTCACATCATTAAAGTAAAATGGGCACAAAACAAATTAAAAGTGGAAATGGATTTGCACAAGGTGAGTACTGTGATGCAATGGAAAAATCATTAGAATCAGTTTTAAAAGCAAATACAGTAATAGTTAATGAGGCAAAAAGTTTAATTTAGTGACTCTTGTAGGATAGCCTGGGCCTGCATATTTGGTGATTGCGAACCTTAGATTTAGCCTTGAGTTCTCAGTCACCATATCTAGTCCCCTAGCAAATCTTGCTGGCTGCTCTCAAGTCTTCACCCATCGTTCCCAATGGAAGGTTCCCTGGCTACTAAATTTTCAACACCTACCCCCAGACTTTCTCATGTCTTTATTTTTACTCTTTAGCACTTGTCACTATCTGATACAACATTTTCACTTATGTGTTTTATTTATTATGTACCTTCATCTAGAATATCAGCTTGTGAAAGTAGAGATTTTGTCTGGATTTTTAAGCACCACTGTTTCCCCAGAGCATAGTACAGTGCCTGGTACATGGTAGGTGCTCAATGAATACTGAATGAATGAATCAGCGAATGAAACGTAGTTAATACCTTAATCAACATACATTTAATGTGATTCTCACTTTTCTCTTATTGTTATTTATTTAATAAGTATTTATTTGGCATATAGAAATCTCTCAATTGCTATTTTTTGAGTGAATGAAGTGAGTACCTCCTGTGTGTCAGACTCTGTTTTAGTTACTGATCATATAGAAGTTGCGGGGAGGGGACACCAGATAAAGTTTCTCGCTCTGTGTCCTCTTGTTGGAATAATATTCTAACATTTAAAAAGTATATATATTAGAAAAAGTCTCTAAATATTTATATTTTAAAAGTGACACTGAATTTTAATACAAGTCAAATTATTATTATAAACAGCAACTAAAAGTATATAAGTAAATACTTAATTGTATGCTAGGTTTATACAAAAACAAATGACATATAAGAAGCAGTATGTGAAGGATAGATGAAGTATAGGTGGTTTAAGAGATGAAAGGAAAGGTATTATAAGTGGAGGAACAATAAGAAAAAGAGGGAAAAACTATTGGTATTTGGGAAGACCACCCTAACTAGAACAGAAGGTTTATATATTATGTTTCCTTTATTAATTCAACAAACGTTATTTGCACCATTATTAAGGGGCAAGTTCTGAGCTAGGTGCTGCTTCCCAAAGGGGAAAACACATAAGCTGTGGTCCACTGTACCAGTTGTTACAATCCAGGGATGCCCTGGATTCTATCGATGGGAAGCACAAGAGCAGCATTTGCCCCTTTCTGAAGAGAAGCTGTGAGGAAGAGATGTTTTCACTTGAAATCAACGTGATAGCCAGACCCCTGGGACTGGATGTGGACTCTGCAGAATATGGAGAAAGAGCTGAGGGCAGGGATGGGTCTTGGGAAATCGCCACAGGAAACAGAAAGGCAGTTGAGGAGCTAGAGAAGGCAGCAATGAAGAAGGACCAAACAGCACAGTGTCTTGTAATGGAAACAGGAAGGGTGTTCAATGAGTAGGGAGTGGTCAGAACTGGTCAAAGTCAAGAAGAAGAAGAAAGGAGAAAAAGGAAGTAATTGAATTTGACGAGAGAGTAGTCCCTACAAACCTTCAGAATTGTTGTTTCAGGAGAGTGGTTAGGAATAGAAACCAAACTGCAGCATGAGTCTTTAAGAAAGCAGTTTTTAATAGATACCACGGCCATAACCAAAGAATTGTCTTCTCTGTGTGCTCTTGTTGTCTTACCAGGTTAGTTAGTAAATTCTAGTGATTTGTTGAGAACCTTATGAAATTTAACTTTAATTATTCGGCCCCTCGGTGGCAGTGCTGAGACAAAAACTTTCTCTGCCCTTTCTCTGGCCATTGTTCCTACACATCATTGTGCCCACGGTTGTCACTGTCCTTTTATCAATGCAGGAAACCAAAGATAAACTCAAAGAGACAACAACAAAGTTAACCCAAGCAAAGGAAGAAGCAGATCAGATACGAAAAAATTGTCAGGATATGATAAAAACATACCAGGTATGCTTAACTTTTCAAATAGATTAGTAACAAATTATGCCAATATTAATATTGTTTCATTAAAGGTTGTATCTGTAATATTTGAAGTGTGGGATGTATTTGGTAGGTCAATTAAATAAAATACAGGTTTATTTCTGATGTCAAAGTACTTGTAGCTTATCTAGAGATCTCATTAACTAGATAAAAACACTAGAAAACGTCAGAAGAATAAAGAGTACATGTTTGTAGATGTATAAGTTCAGAAAAACCACTGTGTATTATGTTACATATCTTAGGTATGCAATTCTTGTTCTTGCAAAATTAACATATTTAAAGTCTTTCAATGAAGTAATCATTTGTAGATACATATACTCTGTATTTCTTAACACACTTAATTGCAAAAGCCTTCTTTACTTTTCAAAGTATAAAACTTTAAAAATTAAATCATTCCTTTAAAATTTATTTCCCATTAGGAGTCAGAAGAAATTAAATCAAATGAGCTTGATGCCAAGCTCAGAGTCACAAAAGGAGAGCTTGAAAAACAAATGCAGGAAAAATCTGACCAGCTAGAGGTGAGTAATTTTTTGTATACCCTAGATCCGTGGTCGGCAAACCCCGGCTTGCGAGCCACATGCGGCTCTTTGGCCCCATAAGTGTGGCTCTTCCTAAGCCTTAGGAGTACCCTAATTAAGTTAATAACAATGTACCTACCTATATAGTTTAAGTTTTAAAAATTTGGCTCTCAAAAGAAATTTCAGCCGAAACTGGTTTGGCTCAGTGGATAGAGCATCGGCCTGCGGACTGAAAGGTCCCAGGTTCAATTCCGGTCAAGGGCATGTACCTGGGTTGCGGGCACATCCCCAGTAGGAGATATGCAAGAGGCAGCTGATCGAAGTTTCTCTCTCATCAATGTTTCTAACTCTCTCTCTCCCTTCCTCTCTGTAAAAAATCAATAAAATGTATTTAAAAAAAAAAGAAATTTCAATCGTTGTACTGTTGATATTTGGCTCTGTTGACTAATGAGTTTGCCGACCACTGCCCTAGATTGTGTAATAAATACAGGAGAGAAATAATGAGTACTCATTGTCATCTACTTTTAAAGCCTTTTGGAGGAGCAGGATCGAGTTTAGTACATAATGATCTGTGGTTTCTTTTAAACTTTCTAAAAGATGCATCATGCCAAAATCAAGGAACTGGAGGATCTGAAGAGGACATTTATGGAGGGCATGGATGAGCTACGAACACTGAGAACAAAGGTAATTAGATCTCTGGTCGTGACTTAAGACGAAGGGTAAACATTTTTAATTTTGGACTCATTCTGATTTTAAACTGTCGGGGAAAGGGTATTTAATTAGAAGTTTTCTAAAATGAAAGAACTCACAGGGGTAGAATATCAGTTCCCTAGCAATAAAATGGACTCTCTTACGGAAATGAAAATGTCTTCTACTTCAACCCCCTCCAAGTGTTACCATCATTCCTGTTTTTTAACACATTTGCTGGATCTATAACTTATCCTTGGGCCTCTGATCCAAAGGCAGTCTTATCAGCAAATTAATTGGAAAGATAATTGGATTTTAGAGCCGTGAGAAAATAATAGAGTTTCTTTTTACTTCTCCTGGGTATATTTAATAGTCTTGTATACAGTTTTAATTTCTAGCAATCTGTTAAGTTCTTTTCAGTGTTTATTGTCTTTATTGTAAGATTAATATCTCTTTTAATGTAATTGTGAAATAGTACCATTGTATATCGTTCATTTATTTAGAAATAGGCTTTTAAGTAACCACTTTGAGTTTGCAAGCACAGTAATTTTCAAAGTGTTTTCCCTGTACACTTCTTTGTTCTCCACGCCAGTTCCTTGAGGGAGGTAGGAGAGGTATGTCCTCTTTTCAGGTGAAGAAATGGAGATTCAGCAAAAATAAAGTGACGTACTGAAATTCCCATGGCTAAATCAGAGGAAATCTGAGCTGAAACCCAGGACTTTAACTTCCCATTGTGTTTTCTTCACATTAACTAACACTGCTTCAGAATTCAGCTTAGGTTGTTCATATATAACCACTACCTGAAATAGCTAATAAGGAACAAGAAAATATTGTTTGTAGTTAAACTTGGTTATGATTTTGATAGGTGAAATGTCTAGAAGATGAACGATTAAGAACAGAAGATGAATTATCGAAATATAAGGAAATTATTAATCGCCAGAAAGCTGAAATTCAGAACTTCTTGGACAAAATGAAAATTGCAGATCAGATACAGGAGCAATATCAAAGGTATAAAATGAGCAATTTCTGTTTGTGCTAATCAACAGGCTTTTTAATTCTATCCCAAGTTTTTATTTTTAAATGCAATTATTGCATCAAACAAGAATAATTTAAAAATATTACTAGCTAAAAAATTTTAGGTTTTGGTCTTTCTTGAAATTTTTTGGATTATCTTTGATGTTCTCGTCATGGTTTCTAAAAAATCAAAGTTTATATTTCCTGAACATTGTCAGTAGCAGTTTATAAGACAGAATGTACTTTGGTTTCTTTACTGATTACTAAGCATTAATTCAAGCATCACTTGCACTAGGCTGGGTGACTCACTTGGTGCTTTCATCATCAAAAATGTTTATTTCACTTAGGTAACTTTCCTACCTGACAAAAAACTTTGAAAGCAGGGGCCATGTCTGTCATGCTCCCTTGTATTCCTAGCTCTTAGTTCCTAGTATGTGCTAGTCATTCACAAATAGAAGTACCTTTATAAAGCATTTCCTTCCATGAAAATTCCCAAACCATTAATTTAATGTTTTTTAATGGTTTAATTTTTTTTTAAATATAAACTTTGTTTTTTAGAGGTAAACAAGAAATTGAGAATTTGAAGGAAGAAGTGGAAAGTCTTAATTCTTTGATTAATGACCTACAAAAAGACATCGAAGGCAGTCGGAAAAGAGAATCTGAGCTACTGCTGTTTACAGAAAAGCTTACTAGTAAGAACGCGCAACTTCAGTCTGAATGCAATTCTTTACGGTCCCAGTGTGACAAGCTTTCCTGTAGTGAAAGCCAGTTACAAAGCCAGTGTGAGCAAATGAAACAGACAACTACCAACTTGGTACGTATAATTGTACATTCACTACTTAAAGCAACATCGCAAGAAGCACCAATTCGATTTCCCTGCTGGCAAAACCGCGTGTAGTTGATCTAAGCCCTTTTTTATTGGCACTGACTTTCTTACAAATTTTTCAAATGCCGTGAAGAATGTCGGTTTTCCTTTCAACTTCGGTAGCTTATAATAAAAATGTTCCCTAAAATGGTTATGAAGCATTTCACTTTTGAAGACAAGGAAATCAGGGTTTTTGACATTTCTAACTAGAATCAATATATCTTTTTATTTATTTATTTATTTTAATCCTCACCCGAGGATATTTTTCCATTGATTTTTAGAGAGAATGGAGAGGAGAGAGAGAGAGAGAGAGAGAGAGAGAGAGAAACATCGATGTGGGAGAGATATATTGATTGGTTGCCTACCGCATGCACCCAGACCAGGGCCAGGAGCCTGCAACCAAGGTACATGCCCTTGACCAAAACCGAACCTGGAACCCTTCAGTCCGCAGGCCACTCTCTCCATTGAGCCAAACCGACTAGGGCTGGAATTACTATATCTTTTTTAAAAGTACTTTACATTTTTACATTTTTGTACTTTAAAATGGTTTAATATTTCTGAGTTATGAGAGTGCCTTCAAGTTACTTATAAAAATAATTTGAGATTTTAGTTAAAAAATACAGAGACCTGTACCACATGGTGTTTTTGCCTGTGTAAACTGGCAGATGTAGTAATGTACCCCCCTGGATTGCTATGTGAAGAATTTGAGGAGCTCAGTAAACAAAACCTAGTAAGGAGTGATGATAGAAGAATCTACTATCAAAGGCTTTGTATTTTAATGTTTTAAACTGTGAGAAATAGTGGAAACATACAAGTCACCTATTAAAATTGGTGTTTTTGTTTTATCTTAATTTAATATTTAGGAAAGTAGATTGTTGAAAGAGGAAGAACTGCGAAAAGAGGAAGTCCAGGCTCTGCAAGCTGAACTCACTTGTAAACAAACAGAAGTTAAAGCATTGAGTACCCAAGTTGAAGAATTAAAAGATGATTTAGTAACTCAGAGACGTAAGCATGCCTCTAGTGTCAAGGACCTTACCAAACAACTTCAGCAAGGTAGGAAATGCTTCCGCACTTAGACCTGGAATGTGTGTTGTTTCTTATAATCTTTAGGATTTATAGAAAAAATACTTTTCACGTCAGGTTCTTCCACATTGATTAGAGCCTTATGTTCTTTTTAATGTACTAATGTTCATAAACCAAATTGCTAAACTTCTTGCAGTTACATGAATAGTCTGTAGCATCTTCTATGCTAAAAGACATTTGTTCATGGAACTTAAGGCAGTAGTGTCGAAATATTTTTGATCACATACTCCTAGGAAAGATTACTTCAGCACTTGTTCTCTAATTTATATATTTTTATAAATTTTAAACATGTATTATTCTATTTGATGTACATTAGAATGTTACCAATGCATATTAGACAAGAGAAATAGAAATTTTAAAAGGTCAGATTAAATATAAGTATTAATAGTTCTAAAATTTTTCCCCTACACTTGTGTATGAATTGTTTTGTGCAGCATCTTTTGAACTTGCATCCCATATAGTAGACCTCTAACTTAGAGATCGGTGAGACCTAACCTCTCATTGTACAGGAATTTGAGACCCAGAAAGCTTACAGCTTAACCAAACATAGTGATTGATAGCCAGAGCTGGGATCCAGATTTCTTTCATTTTAAAATTCATACAATTATTGGGAGTGTGTGTCCTGTGCTTGGGTACAAAGATGAATAGGATATGCATTCTGACTTCCTACTCTCCATTATTTCCCTCTGCTTTGTGTCAAAACAGGATTAAACATAGTAATAAAAGAGATTTAGCATTTACTTAATATAAATTTATTCAGATATTTTCCATGAGAAGTCACTTTGTTTTTATAGATATAATTGAAGTGAAATTTGGGGGAAATTCTGGTATCTTTCTACATCTTGCAGGACTCCAGCAGTTACGCTCAGCGTACTGAAGTGAAGCCAGCCAGTCTCGGTTGTTATTGTAATGTTTCCAATATGTTGTATTTGACCTGTGCATTTCTAGATGTCATTTTGTATAAATGACACCTATAGCCCTCTTGACCTAAGTGATTTTAGCAATAAAAATCAGAGGTAGTAGGGGCAAATGGTCATGATAAGTGTCACAAATAACCCATTTCTTTCTTCTCTAGCACGAAGAAAATTAGATCAGGTCGAGAATGGAGGCTATGATAAAGAAGTCAGCAGCATGGGAAGTCGTTCTAGTTCATCAGGTAAAAAAACTAATGGTTTTAGTTAGTTTGTGATTGATTATAAAAAGAAATAGCTTATTTTGTTTTAAAAGGTATTGAAATGTTTTTCTTTCATTTTGAATTTTAAAAAGTGGTAGTTGTACATATTATAAGAAATATTTCCATTATCCAGGGTTTGCCATGTGGCTCTCCCCCCATCCCACCCCCAATTCTGGAATGTAAAGCTCTTTTTAGTTAAAAGTATAGTTGACATACAATATTATATTAGTTTCAGGTATATGTCACGTGGTTCTCTATCACTTATTCCTCTACCTCCTTTTTTCTTATCTGCTTTGTCTCTATTCTGTGTAACAACTTCCTCTTCCATTCTTAAATTCAAATTGTATCCATTCCTACAGAGAGATTTGCTGTAGTGTGGTCTCTCTTTTTACTTTTACTGAGAACTACTGAAGTGACCATTGTTATAGATCAGATTTTTAAGTGTATATACACACATGTATTTTTAAAATATTAGCATTTCTCATGGTTGATATGCTTATGGTACAGCAGAAATGAATAGAGTCTATGAAATTATGATTGGTAACATTGTGAAAATAGTAATTAGCAAAATATCAATTTTGGAATGCCAGGAACCAGGCTCAATGCTTTAAGTATATCATTTACTCTGGAAAAGTCATGTGAGCTGTTACAGTTCCCACTTCAAAGTGTGTTTCCATGACTCACCCCAAATCCTCAGTGACTAAGCTCTCAGATTCTAAAGCCCTTGCGTGCCACCAGCCTGCACTGCTCCAGGAGTTGCATATTAGGGGGGAAAATGCCATCAAGGGTTACGATAGTGGGAAACGGTGTAGCAGAAGAAACGTGGATTCGAAATTACACATAGGTATTTAGGTCCCAGCTCTGCCATTTGTTAGTGTATGATGTTGGATAAGATATATTACTTGTCTAAAATCTATAGAATGGGGAAAAAAAGCTTAACTTTGTAGGTAAGAGGGTTAAAAATTCTTTACAACTGATGTTGATAAAAATAATAGCTAGCATTCACTTAGAGCTCACTGTATGCGTTGTTGCAGCTTCACGTGTAGTAACTCATTTAAATGCGGATAGTAGTCCTGTGAGGTGAATAATGTTGTTGTTCTCATTTTAAGATGAAGCGCCGAGGCACAGAGTTTAATTAACTTGTCCGAAGTCTCACAGCTAGAAAGTGGGATTTGAACCTCGGAGGTCTGGCTCCTGAGCTGAGCTGAGCTGAGCCCACGTGGCTGTATTCTGCTCTCCTGCCTGTCTCTTTTTCTTGGTTTGATTCGGTCTTACTTCAGACTTGTTATTTCTGATTTTTTCTCGAGTTCCATGTTTCTTTGTTGACATTTCCTCCTCCTATTCCTGAAAGACATAGTAGATCTTATTGTACTTCTATCATCAGTATATTCAGAAATAAGAACTCAAACCAGGTCCTGTGCCCAACTCAGAGTTAATATTTGAAAGTCATACTAGAAGAAACAATATGAGATTAGAGATGACTCTATACCAGGTACAGTGTCTAAACTCTTTTTCTCTTCAGGGTCCATTAATGCCCGAAGCAGTGCAGAAGATCGATCTCCGGAAAACACCGGGTCGTCGGTGGCTGTGGATAACTTCCCGGAAGTAGACAAGGCCATGTTGATTGAGAGGATAGTAAGGCTGCAGAAAGCACATGCCCGAAAGCATGAAAAGATAGAGTTTATGGAGGATCACATCAAACAATTGGTGGAAGAAATTAGGAAAAAAACAAAGTATGTATTATCATGGTCACATATTCTGTGTTTAAAATACCATTATTCAAGAAAGCGTTCTGAATCCCATCACAGAGGTGACATCTGCTGGGGTCTTACACAACCTAGCTGCTTATTCCCGAGGTTCTGTCTAAGGGACTGCTGCCTTCCCAGCGCGAAGGATGTCCGTGACCATTTGTTCCACTGAAGTCATCTGTTGGTTATGAGCTTCCTGGTCCGGATAATGACTGTGTTGTTTATGACCAATTGACATTAATTTTTTTGAGATATTAAAATAACTTTGGTCTTAAAGTGCTCTACTTAGGTTTTTATTTTTATGACCGATTCTAAGAGCTTTATAGTGTTGTGGATTATCTTTCCTGCTGGGTAGACCATAGTGGGGTAATTTATTGGGCAACTACTAAGTACAAGGCACGATGCCTGTTGACTTAATAGTTCATTGATTTCTTACATCTACTCGGAGAGAATGAGTTCTCTAATTTGGCAGATAGTCGCTGGGGCTCAGGTCAAATTACTAACTGTCCCAGATTCAGCACTCACTCCATAAGTGATGGACCAAGAGCGAGAGCCACATCCCATGCTGACACTCCAGGACGGTGCTGTGCCAGACCCCTCACACATACCATGCTCATTTAAGGGCTTTGATAATGCAGTCTTTACCCATGATTGGCTTGTGTTTATTTTGAAATAATTTTGGACTTATAAAATTCCTTTCTCTCCTAATACAGTTCTGTTATTAACCTTGTAGGTATTTATGCTAGTCATCTTGATGCTTATGATTAGTTGACTCTTGCAAATTGCAGCGTTTTTAATTCTGCAAGTACATAACTGATAGTGTGGTTTTATTTTGCAGAATCATTCAGAGTTACATTTTACGGGAAGAGGCAGGCACCCTTTCTTCAGAGGCATCTGATTTTAACAAAGTCCACCTAAGTAGACGGGGTGGCATCATGGCGTCTCTATACACATCCCATCCAGCTGATAGTGGACTGACATTGGAACTCTCTCTGGAGATCAACCGAAAATTACAGGCTGTTTTGGAAGATACGTTACTAAAAAATATTACTTTGAAGGTATTTGTACTTCTTGTTCACTTACCCACCAGTAACATGGCAAAATGGTGCCTGTTTCATAGTTTGACCCAGTACATAGTGAACTATTTCTGTAATGCAAGATAGCGTTTTACCCAGAGATAAAATGAGCATGTTGTTCTTTTTCTGAAAAGTAGAATTTGTTAACAGAGCAACGAAAGGAACAGTAAAAGGTCATCGTTTAGCTATATTTTTATTTTTCAATTGTAGTTTACTTTCAGCATAATTTTGTATTAGTTCCAGTGTACAGCATAATGGTTAGACAATTCTATACTTTATATAGTGTTCCCCCAATATTTCCAACACCCACCTGGCACCATACATAGTATTACAATATTATTGACTATATTCCCTATGATGTACTTTAGATCCCCATGACTGTTTTAAAACTACCAATTTGTACTCTTAATCCCTTTGCCTTTTTCACCTAGTCCCCGTTAACCCCCCACTTTTCTGCAACCATCAGTCAGTCTGTTCTCTGTATCTATGAGTCTGCTTCAATTTTGTTTGTTGATTTATTTTATCCTTGAGATTTCACACATAAGTGAAATCGTATGGTATTTGTCTTTCTCTGTCTGACTTATTTCACTTAGCATAATACCCTCTAGGTCAGTGGTCGCCAACCTTTCGGACTTCATGGACCACTAGTGGTCCGCTGAACACCGGTTGGCGACCGCTGCTCTAGGTCATCCATGCTGTTCCAAATGGTAAGATTTCATTCTTTTTTTTTGACTGAGTAATACCCCATTGTATTTATGTACCACAGCTTTTTTATCCACTTGACTGTCGATGAGCCCGTTTAGCTATTGGATAGTTAGTAGTCGATTTTAAAAATTATTTTTTAACTTTGGTAATAATTTTATGTAATAAAATTTGCTGTAGCTTCAGTAAAAAAAGTAAGTATGACTTTGTAATATGTAGGACTACTTTACTGAAAATAGCTGTTTCTAGTTTATTTCATATAACATATAAGACTAATCATCACTCTTCAAAATTTAGGCAAAGGTAGTTCAAGTGAAACACTTTTTACTTACTATACTTAGAGTTCTGTTCTTATTTTGCTCTTTTTTTCAAATGGTTAAAGGAAAATCTACAAACACTTGGAACAGAAATAGAACGTCTTATTAAACACCAGCACGAACTAGAACAGAGGACGAAGAAAACCTAACACGAAACTGCTGCTCAGGGACGAGAGAACAACCACACGAGGAGCAGGGTCACTGCCCGTATTGTTGGAACCCTCCCCAGTGTATCAGCCAGTAAAGAGTGATCGATTGACCTTACAGAAAAGTACCTTTACCTTAGGAATGCATTGCAGTGTGTCCTGTAAGAGTGTAGACTTGATGGAATCTGTTTTCGTATGGTGACAGTCACCATAGAACCAAAACAACCTAGTTTAATTTGCTAAGAATCATCGAAATGCTCAACATACAAGGGCTTTTGGAAAACCCTTCTCCATTTTTTCCACTTTAAAACACATCATGTCAAAAATGATCCAGCTTTTTAAAATTATGCATGAAAGGACCAGTAATATGCTATTTTCCTAACTTAAAAGAAAACTAAAAAATAAAAAATTTTGTCTTGACATTCCAATATTTCATTTGGTTGTGTTTTAGGGAGGGTACCAGTGATCCTTAAATCTATTAATTTTAATGGAAGCTAATAGGAAAGCTAGCTTGAGGTAATTGGCCCATGATCAGGTATGTACCTTATCTGGGCTAGGTACATTTTTTTTCAGATTTAAATTGTTTGAGTTCATAGTTGAGTTTTTTAAATCTTCAGTTACATAAAATATGATTTAAAATAACATGCTCATTTAGAAAATTCCTGTGGACTTCATTTATATTTTAAAATGTGAAATTGACTAGTTATTAAAACAGATGAATAGTGAATTCTTTGAAACTGAAATACTTGCGTTTTACTAATATCAAATGCAAAGATAAATGTTTAAAATATTTATGAAGATTCTGTTCCCAAGAGAATGCACTCATTCTGTACTGTTTAAGCTCCCATTCTTCACTATTGATATACTTACTTGTTATAGTGGAGTGATCCAACAATCCCCACATATGAGGCGTTTCAGTGTATTTATTTAAAACACAAAATAATTACTTCTCTGTAACCAAAGGGATTTTAGAGCCAAATTTATGTATCCTATTGGATTTTTACAATATTTATTTGCAATGTGGCAACTTAAATATTGCCAGTTGTGGTGTCAGTATTTCTATGTCATTGAATTTTTCTTGCTTCTTATAATTTCTCATCTGTTATAATTTCTGTGTGCAGTTTATATTTTTGTCTTGCAGAAAGCCTCATTTTTGTTTTGGGTTTTTGCATTCTTTTTTCTCCCCTTAAGTAAGCTTTGGGATGATAGATTAAAAGCCTTTCAAGAATTGTATGGTTCTCAAAGTTGGGCTCGTGGTGGCAATATCCCTTTCATGGATTTTAACATTTTTTTTTTAGTCATCATTGTTTAAAAAGATAATTTACTAAGGGTTAGATGATTCATTATATTGTTTTTTCTGTATATTGAGTTATGTATTGTCATCCCAAAACAAAACGTTTTTACTTCAAAATGGATATACAAGTTTTAAAAATTTTTTAAATAGCTGTTAAAAAGTATTAGTCTTACAATAATGTGTCTTGTTCTTTTTACCAATAGTAATTTATCAGAATAAGAGGGTAAGTGCAATCAAATCGGAATTATTTTCCCATTTGCTTCTAGACATCTAGTTGATACTCCCAAAGACTACTTAGAGTAGCCAAGGTAACTAAATTTTTACGGCTTCTTATGTGATACAGATTCAAACATTACAATATTTATTTTCTTCTAAGACACAAAATGTATTAATGGAGACCAAATAGTGATGCTGTGTCTATACACTCTTAAAAACATAAAAATTAAAAATATATATACATTTGTTACATACAAAATTGAAACATTCCAATATTGACATTTGTGCCACCATTCATTTGGAGAAGTTTAAATTGGAAACAATAATAGAAGAAAGCTATTGTAAACCATATTTTGACTTATTGTTACTTTTCCCCCTAAAATATAAGAAACTATGGAAAACTTTTGAAGAAAATATTTTCCTTTTGTTCTTTAGTTTTTACTGCATCCTTTTTATATGGGTCAGGACTGAGCACAATGTACAAAAATATGCACATGTCAGATCTCTGTCTCTACATTGATTCACACGTAGCTCCTGACTTAGAGGGCCTTCTTCCCTTACTGTGTTGGATATATGGAGAGAAGAATGGGGTACCCGACAAGGAAAATGGTCTCGATAAACCTCAGATCTGAGGGGGGAATTTTTTGTATGTGCATTATGAATTGTACACACCAAAGGCTGTTTTGGTTAGTACAGTTTTGGTTTCTTTGAGCAGGAAATGATTTTGTGTGTGTGTGTGTGTGTGTGTGTGTGTGTGTGTGTGTATACACTTCACCAGGTTTCAATTTTAAAGTGAATATTTACTGTGACTCCCTTTTTTCCCCATACCCCTCCAAACTTTAGTCTGTTAAGTTTCAAGGATTGCAAATAGTGTGTTTGAGCAGAATAACGAGTTTGAACTTTGATGGTTTCTTTTTAACTTTCTTCATCACCATTTAAATAGACTTATCTTGAAATTAAATTTTATCAGGCTATGTTATTTATTCATTTAATAAACATGGTTATTGAAAATCTGTTGCCTGGCGCCATCCTAGGTACTGTGGTGATACTGGTGAACAGGCCAGAGAAAGCAGTTCCCCTCCTCCCAGAGCTGTGGTCCTAGAACGGACCCAGCAGGGCAGCTCTGAGCCTCTGCCACTCCTGCCAGGCGCGTGGGAAGAGGGTCAGTCCTCCTGTGCAAGTAGGTGGCCCAGGAACCTCACTCTGGCACGCACCTTTGGGAAACGAATCCTTACTGAGGTACGCGGCAGCAGGTGGCTGTTCCCTTGGTAGTTACATACATTTCCACACTTTTGTCACAGTTTGATGTTTAATTATTCCGTAAGAAGGAAAAAAAAATCCAAAGACCATAAAGTGGCATTCGATTTTTGCCATTTTAGTAAATTATTAATGCCTACTTGATGCTTATAAAGATTATCTAATCCTGCAGTCACGTGTATTTCCAAACTTTGTTTTGCACTGTATTATTTTCTAAAGATTTTTACATGTAAATTTAGACTAATATTTACCAGTAGGGGAAAATAAAATTAGAAATACTAATTACCATTAGTATTGTGAATGTTATATATACTACCATGGTGAAAATATTTTTATCAATCATGTTATTATTTGCTATGGTTAATTTGCCTTATGAATGTTGACTCCAGTAGCTTATTTTTCAATAACTTTATTATTTTAAAACAAAACAATTCTTTTTTGACACTAAGATTATTAATTTTTAACAACAGTTGGTGGCACTAAAAACCTAAAAGCTTTTCAAGGCTGAAGAAGAGAAAGTAATTGAAAAATGTATCCAAACATCAAGAATTTTCAGGACAATAAATGAAAAGTATAATTGTATATTAAAGTTGTATTTTTCTTCTGGAATGGAATCCTTTTTTAAAATGCAATATGGCTGTCCATTTAGATTACGATGATGAAACTTGCTTATCTTCCAAAGTTCATATATATGTATATATAGATAGGTAGATATAGCTATATATATATATATATGTGTGTGGATTGTACAGATAATCTCTAATTTGATTACATTGTTCATTTTGTAAATATGTCTCTGTATAAAATTAAGCTTTTCAAGAGAATTCTATGTATATATTGTACTTATTAAATAGGTAATGCCTGTTTACCCGGTTGTATTGTAATGTCATCTTTAATTATTGGTTGACATACACCACTTACCAAAAAGACTGATTCTGCAGATTGGTGGCCAGGCTGATTCAGATTGCTTGAATTTATTTTTTAAACCAGACTAACAATGTTTGCTCCCCATGTTTGTTTTCAGTCTATCAATTATTAGAAATAAATTGATTAGATTGAATGCTCAATTATCTTTTAAATTTTTGTTTAAATTACTGATGGCAAAATTTGGCCTTTTACAAGAGGGAAACTTCCACATGCTTTTTTATCCACTGGCTCTGGGGCCTCCTGGGAGGTGCGTCAAGGTCAGCCACCACTGTGCCCTGCCTGCCTGGGGCCACCCAACATGAGCTACCAGGTGATCTGCAGATGCTCCTACTTGTGCTGCGCTTGGAGGTGCCCAGGAGAGGCCAAGCTGTGAACCGAGGCTGGCTGCTGCTAATGCTGGGTTAGGGACACTTAGCAAGAGGCAGGGGGCATGCTGAGGCCAGCTGCTGCTTGTTTGAGGGGTTTTAGGAGTCTGAAGCATGAGCCAAGACAGACTGTTTGTATGGAAAAGCCACTGGAAATAGCTTGGGTGAGCCTGCAAGTTGGGTGGGGCGGGGTCTCAGGGAATCACCAGGGCGGGTTGATGGAGCCTAATTTATGGCACCTGCCTGCTGGCTGTGCATGCCTGCGTGGGGGAGGTGTCCCAGAGAAGGAACGCTGGCTGCCGGCAGCATTTCTGGGAAAAAGCTGCCCCTCTAGCTCTCGTCCTGGTGCCAGACACTTCCTCCCCATATATCCCTGGTGTCTTTCGAGCTGCTGCCTCAACGCTGGAGCCCTGAGCCAGAGAGTCCAAGTAAGTCTGTGTGGGCCCTGGGACTCCAGCAGCCTCCATCTCACTCAGCCACAGTCTCTGCTGGAACCCTGGGCTGGGGAACCTTGCTCCTCGGGGGAACCTCTGCAACAGAGATATCCCAGTTTTTATCCACCATTCGTGGGTGGGAGCAGCCCATTCCATGCATTTGTCTCTCCTGCCAGTCTGATTGGCTTCTTTACATCCTTAGCTGTAGGACTTGGTTCGGTTAGATGTCAGGTGTTCTGAGTGATTACTGCTCTGTAGCTTAGTGGTAATTTTTGATGTGAGAAGTTCAGAGTATCACATTTACCTACACCATCATCTTGACTTGAAGCCTGATTCTCATATTTTAAAAAGAAGCATACGTTTAAGAAGTGTTCTATTTCTGAGGAATTTTCAACACCCCCCCTTTTTTTTTGATTGCCCAAACGCCTTGCTTTTTGCCAGTCAGACAAATGCCCCTAATTGCCCTCGAAAAAAGGAGAAAGGCTGTTACCTATAAGAGAGGTTTCTCTATCATTGCACAAAGTGTTTTGTTGAAAGTCTAGGATCCACTGAAATAAAGTACTTAACTTGTGGATAGTCAATCTCTAGTAACATTAGCTTGGGAAATATATTACATACTAGAATGGCTTTCCACGCCATCCAGTTCACTATGTAGTTTTTGTTTCATAGCTAATTAAAGGCCCAAGGGCAGGAAGTCGTGTGTATGATGTGAATTCAGCCTTCTCCCACTTCGCTTGTCCCAAGAAATACCAGTTAAAGCTGCCTTGCTACCTGTTCCTTAGGCCGGTCCTTTATGAACGCTGACTAGCCAAGAACTCGCAAATGCCCACCACCTTGCTCTGGTCTTGAGCTGCGTTTCTGCCCACCGCCTGGAGAGACACTTTCATTGTACTGCTCCCACCGGAGGAGCCTCAAAGATCTCGCTTCTCCCAAAACACAGGTCCCTAAGGAGTCCGTGTCAAAGGAGGGTGCTGCCTTGGGCTCTGAACAAAGCTTGTTCCTGAATTTTGTGTTTTGTTGTTGTGTTGCTTTGGGATCGTTGCGTGTGGAGGGATTAGCACTGTGTTTTAAGAATTTACCCAATGCTCTATTTACTTAAAAAGCCAAGTGGCAGTTAGGAGCGACTCTGGTCAGAGGTCAGACACAGTGCACTGCACTGCTTTTGTGTTTTAAGAGGGCTTGTTTCCCTTTGGAATGCTAAGGAACACAAATTTGAAAGGTAAACATGTAAAGGCAGGGACAGGGAGCAAATACCAATTAGCGGCTTCCAGCGAGGCTCAGAGGACCCCGTGTGGCGGGAAACAGGCACCAAGCCTCATTCACAGCATCTTCCTGCTCAGGGTTTGTTGAGCTGGAATTTGAACCCAGTTTGGGGATACCTTTCTCTGTCCTCCGCTATCTCCCCAAAGTCAACGTTCTCATGCCTCCCTGATCGGATTAACATCATCTTTGGGTTCTTTTTCTTTACACTAACATAGATTAAGCAAGACCAATAATCTGTTAAAGAGGACGTGTGTGCGAGTATGTGTGATTTAACAAACTCTTAGCTGGAGGCTTGTTGCCATTCTTTTTGTTTCCTCTTCCTGATTGTCTTAAAAATGTTTTTAAATTGGTTTCAGAGAGGAAGGGAAAGGAAGAGACAGAAACTTCAATGATAAGAGAGAATCATTGACTGGCTGCCTCCTGTACACGAGCTGATTTTTTTTTTTTTTTTTTAAGAAAGAGAAACATTGCCTTAGCTGGTTTGGCTCAGTGGATAAAGCATCGGCCTGCAGACTGAAATGTCCCAGGTTCGATTCCAGTCAAGGGCACATGCCCGGGGTACCGGCTCGATCCCCAGTAGGGGGGGCGTCCAGGAAGCAGCCAATCAATGATTCTCTCTCATCATTGATGTTTCTATCTCTCCCTCTCACTTCCTCTCTGAAATCAATAAAAATTTATTTTAAAAAAAGAAAGAAAGAGAAACATTAATGCGTGAGAGAAATACCAATGGGTTGCCTCCCATACACGTCCTGACTGGGGATCAAACCTGCAACCTTTTGTTGTACCGGATGACGCTCCAACTAACTGAGCCACCTGGCCAGGGCTGGATTGAATATTTTTGTATGATTCAATCATACCTCCATTATGAGTGATGCCTCTTTTAAAAATGTTTTAGTGGTTGCCTAGGGTTTACAAAGTATCTTAAACATATGGAATGCTTCATGTATTTGTGAGTCATCGTGCTGGGGCCTCACTAATCTTTTGCGATGGCCCCAAATTTACTACACCTGCCGCTGATAAAAATCAGGAAAGGGGCTGGAAGATGAGCACTAGTGAGTCTAATGACTTAAAAAAAATTAACTGCTATGCCCAGCTGGTGTGGCTCAGTGGTTGATTGTTGACCTATGAACCAGGTGGTCACGGTCCGATTCCGGCTCAGGGCACACGCCTGGGTTGTGGGCTCGATCCCCAGTAGGCGATGTGCAGGAGGCAGCCAATCAATGAGTCTCTCTCATCATTGATGTTTATCTCTCCATTTCCTTTCCTCTCTGAAATCAATAAATATATTTTTTTTAAAAAAAGAAAAAAAATTAACTCGGGCAAAACACGATCACAATAAATGTTGGTACTGGGCACATTTTCCCTGGGTAGTTCAGATTAATCTGTGCAGCCCAAGACACAGTTTACTCTGCAGGTCATTGGAAAAGACCGCTATACTGGGATTATTCTAGTACAGAAAAATGTCAGGTATTGCTTGCCAGGGTGTCAGGGTCCCTGGGAATGCTCTCTCGCTTTGCCTGACAGGATGTGGGGGTAGCCCCTGACTTCGCAAGACAAAGATCCACCCTGGCCATGGACCACCCTTTGTACTGGACCATGTTTTCGCTGAAAGGAAACAGAGTTTTGCTGTTGCATCTAATTATGTGGCAGAAAACAGCATTGTCTTGGGACTGCTTTGAATGATATGTCTAAATTCATCTTCTACTTGCAAATATATCTTTATATGTAAACAAATTTTGTTTCCTGGACTGAAAAGCTCCCTTGGCAGAAATTTTGCTAAAAACCTAATGATATAGAAAACGTTTTGCATGAACTACTTCAGTTGATTGATTTGCCCAGAGCCCATCCATAACTCGGCCACATGGTGTGAGCGCTGGCTACGTGTTAGCTACTGCAGTGGGAGAGAGTTAGAACGACACTGCACCTGGCTCTTCCAGGCTTGAGAACAGTGCAAGGTACCAGGCCAAAGGCTGCGTGCAAACAGCACGACGTAACTGCAGACTTGGCTGTATCATTGTAAAAGCATTCCAAACGGTGAAGGCACAGCCGCAGCCATGGGGTTATTGTGGAACGCCTTGTCTCCCGCTGGTGTGTGTGTGTGTGTGTGTGTGTGTGTGTGTGTGTGCAGGCTTTGTGGGTGGATCACATTATTATGAAGGAACAAGCTGTCACCTGCTGTAAGTTATCAGGTAAAGTGTTCACCGTACTGCGGCCTCAGGCCATCGCCCAGCACACCAGCAGACCCGGAGTCAGGTCTCACAAAATGTGTCTGAGTTAAAACGATAAGTCCTGAAAGTCTTGAGGATGAGTCCTCCCTGACTAGGAACTCCTTGGAAGTTCTTTGGGACTTCAGTTTAGCCTCTAAATGCCACCAGGGGGCAGAGAACTGCTAAGAAACCAGCCATTCGTCACAGACTAATGTGGGTGCACCTCCCTTGGCCTCATCACTGGGTGTCTGTCTGCAGGATCCTGAGACCATTCCTGTAACTTAGGCCTTTAGTCCTTGTCTTTCCGCATACACAGCCCCCAGAAGAGTGCGTGGCCTTGGACCGGCAGCTCTAGCAACCTAGCATTTCATGAGAGTGATTCTACTGGTGCCCAGATCCCTAAGCAAAAACTATCCAAAGCTTCCCGATCTTGAAAATTGTATTTTCAAGTCTCCTTGCGCTGGACATTGGGAAGAAAGGGCAGGGTTCTTGCAGGTGCCTCGAGGGCACTTGTTGGAGAGAGCGAGACCACTGCGCTGTGATGGCACCATCCTTTATGTCAGGCAGATCCACGTCTCAACCTCCCCACTCACTCTAAGCTCTACTGCTATCAACATTTAACTTCTTAATCTGAGAAATCGTCCTTTGTGGATAGTCAACATAGTTTGTTCTTTTTAAAAATATATTTTTATTGATTTCAGAGAGGAAGGGAGAGGGAGAGAGAGAAACATTAATGATGAGAGAGAATCATTGATTGGCTGCCTCCTGCACACCCCACACTGGGGATCGAGCCTGCAACTCGGGCATGTGCCCTGACCTGTAACCCAACTGTGACCTCCTGGTTCAAAGGTCGACGCTCAACCACTAAGCCATACCAGCCAGGTACTGAACATAATTTCTAACACTCCAAAATCAGGGAGGCTAGTTCAAACTAAATTTGAGGGATTTACTCAATGCATCTTACTTTTCATTTTGTAGCAGGTAGGGTTCGGAGTCTGCACTGGACGGTGGTCTTTCTATTTCTGAGCTCTGGCTCAGATATGTTGAGTTCAGGAGGAGGTTGATCAAGCAGCCCTGTAAGGAGAGAGGAAATGCCTTCCTGGAGAAAGAGCTGCTTTAATGTCATGTTACCATCCTGCAAGGCAGAAAGCCAGCGGGTTCTGCTTCAGGATTTAGAATGTTCTTGAATTCAGTATAATTCGCCTACAACAACCACACTTTCCCTCTGTCACTGATAGCCATGCAGTGAATTGTTCCAATCTGCGGAGAAAAATCAAGGTAGATCATTGAGGTCCTTGGTTTGAGAAGGGCGTGTCCCCCTTTTATTCCTAGCAAATGCTGACTAGAGATGGGACCAGGGCTAAGATGACAGCAGGGTGTGCGACCTGAGAAGGATCTATGTAGAGACATAAAGAAGACCTTGGAGTCTAAAAGGACACCTTCTGGGTGTGACAAAGCTGGGTTTGGAGGTGGCAACTGAGAGTGCAGACCCCGTTTCTCCTCCCTGTGCCCTGAGCCACTGTGAGCGAATAGCCCCCTGTGTGTCCCAGGTCTGTTCAGTGTCTTCGTCTCTTCTGTGGGCATGTCATCTTGGGTGTTAGCTGAGATGTTGGCGAAGCATTTTCTGTCTGCGCAGCCCCCCACAAACGGAGCTGGGAGGAGCTGTTTCTTGGCCCCAGGAAGAAAGTGGGAGAGAAAACCCAGCTTTCACATTAAGGGCAGATTAAATTCAGGGGCTTCCAAATTAAGTCAGTGCAGTCATTTCCTTCTTTAAAGAAACCCTACACGCGCTCCTCTGTCCCCCGCAAGTTGGGAGCGGGGTGTTGAGTTCCTCTTGCTTCCTATAAGGGGTTATTGGCAAGGCAGCCACCTATGAATCAAAGGAAGCCGAAAGCGAGCCTGCCCACGGTCAGGGGCGGCAGAGGCCGGGAGCCAAGGCTTCGGAGAACTAAAAGGCAGGGGAGGAGCCGCACCCTCATTTCTGAGCTCTGGCTCATCTCTTTGTCCAAGTGTCTAAGCAGGACTTTGAAAGGGGCCCTGGAAGCGGAGAGCAACTGGGTCCAGCTCCCCTTGGGCACTTGCCAGCCACTGAATTCTGCCCATATCTGCATCCGTGAGCCCTCTCACTTCCCAGGCCATCACTCACAGATTCCCCAGGGCTTGAACCCCTGCCCTGCCTTCATTTCACCTCCATCAGTGCCCCTGCGGCCCTGTCTCAGCCTGTGGCCCGGGGCCCCTCAGGAGGGGTTGGCCAGCTCCTTCCTGTCCAGGGAGCCTCGGCTCTTCTCTAGAAAGGAAATCTGCACTCGTTTCTCTCTCTCCTGTTTCCAGAGGGTTTCTGGTTTGATATCTGGAAAATTCTTCCCAAGGAGCCACTTCCATTGGGTGTAGGGTAATAGTGGCTTGTGCAGCTCGGCACATTTCTGGGGCTTTGATAGCCATGCCCGGCGTACCAGGAAGTGTGCAAACTCGTCATGTTGAGTGACAGATGTGGTTTTCCTCTTAAGGCAGTGGTTCTCAGCCTTCTGGCCCTTTAAATACAGTTCCTCATGTTGTGACACAACCATAACATTATTTTCGTTGCTACTTCTATACTGTAATGTTGCTACTGTTGTGAATCGTCATGTAAATATCTGATATGCAGGATGGTCTTAGGCGACCCCTGTGAAACGGTCGTTCGACCACCAAAGGGATCGCGACCCACAGGTTGAGAACCACTGTCTTGAGGGCTCTGCAGCAAGGCTTCCTCCTGCAGAGAGGGCTGTTTAGAGGACGGACGATCACCCTGCCCCCAGGTCCCCACGCCTCATTTTACGGTGCTTGGGATCAGCAGACTCAAACTTGCCTTTACTTCATGGGTCCCTAGGAGAGAGGGAACGGCTGCATTACCCACAGCCCGGCATAGGTGACACTCACATGCCCCCCAAGCCCTCAGGCACGGTCTGGGTGGGACACTGACTTCTCCACTTGAATTGGAGGTCACGGAGGTGAGGCTGGCCTCTGTGGGCACGATTGGAATGCTTGCCAGTTGTGTGTGTCTTGATAAGGATCTTACGATCATCCCGGAAAACTATAATAATGATAATAATGAAGGCACGAGGCATATGTTTAATGAATCCAGTTAATAGACAGCACTTAAATGAATGAACGGGAATGCAAATTCTCAGGATCGCTCCTTGGTCTTGGTCTTGGAGCTGGGCAGGGTGTGGAGTCCTCATCCAGGGCGGTCCTTAGCCAGAGCTGGGCTGGGGAACCAGAATGTGACCTCCCAGCCGTGGCTGCGCATGGGTTATGTCATTGTCACTTTCAGCAGTTACTATTTTGGCCAGGTAGTGCCTGACCACTGCCTGCTGGGAAAGTCAGCCGCCCTCCTGCCCCTGCCCTGCGCCGCCCTGACAAATGCTTCCCCTGGCCTCTCGGCAGGGGGAGTGTTCTGCCCAGAATAGCATTGGCTCCTGGGCCACTGGTTCCAGCGCTGTGGCTTCAGGACCCAGGCTGCTTGTTCCCTGGGCTGTGAGACATTCCCCAGAGGTCAGGCCCAGCTGGGACACCGCGAGCCTTCCCTCCCCGGGCGGGGAGTCGAAGGGGAAATGGGCTCATAATGCAAAACATTGCTCACGCCCAAGTTTCGGTTCCGTTTCAGGATGCAAAGCAGAAAACACTGCTGCAACCACTCAGAGAGCCCCCGGGAGGGAGTCCAGCCTGGGAGGCATTCACAGTAGGAGTAAAGACGTGGCTGTCTCTGAGGGAGCGGCCCCTTCTGAGTGTGTGTATGGGGGGGGGGTGCACCTCATTATCCCCCAAAGGAAACAAGTCTGTTTCAATCAGAATTAGGTCTCCCTGGAAAAGTCTAATTGCTCTCACAATCTTGGTCATTCCCTGTGTGTTGCTGATGTCAGAAATGTGACTATTGGAAAAATAAGGATGGAGAAGAAGGGATGTGTTAGCTTCTTTTCCAGTGGGGACAGGGGACCCTGACTTGCTTTCCAGTGCTGCCTAGGATCCAAGGAATATTTTGCTGTAAATACTAAGTGAACCCCAAGGCCCCTGACATGAAAGGAACATTCTAATTTGTGTCTGTGTGCATATGATCTCTCGGGCAATTAAATAGTGATGAAGTGGTACATGGGTCAGAGACCCATGACAGAGGGACAGTTAAGAGGCAGGGGTTCCCTCCCTAAATTCTTTGTTTTACTTGATAAAGGACGTTCAAATTGGGGCCGGTGGACTACAGTTCTCTGCCCCTTTGAGCCTGTATTAGTTTGCTAGGGCTGCCATAAAACAATTCCACAGACCGGATGGCTTAAACGACACAAATGTATTGACTCACAGTCCTGGAGGCTAGAAGTCAAAGGTCAAGGTGTTGGTGATAGTCTCCCCCTCCCCCCTTCCCCGGGCCTCTCTCCTTGGCCTGCAGATGGCCACCTTCTTGCTGTGCCCTCACATGATCATCCCTGTGTGTGCACCTGACTGATCTCTCTCTCCCCCCTAATATCTTCTTCTTAAAAGAACACCAATCGTATTAGATTAGGATCACCTTAATGCCCTCTCTTCAAATATAGTCACATTCTGAGGTCTTGGGGATTAGGGCTTCAACACATTTGGGGACATAATTCAGCCCATAACACTTTCTGGTAAAACTGGAATAAAACTTGCCCTTGTTTTTAGACTCAGATGAGATAGAAAGTAAGAAAAGGGACTTTGGAGGGCGTCAAATGCTTACAAAGGCAAGTTGTCAGCCTACAGGGGTGGGTGGGCAGCTTAGGACAATGTGTCTTATGGGCCTGTGTGAAGGTCACATTTCTGTAATACACTCAAGGTTTGGAGGCCAAGTTCCCCATGAAAAGATGAATTTGCACAGGTGCTACTGGATATCATGCCTTCTTAAGAATTTGAGTCCAGAGTGATAATTGCAAGTCGTTGTTCATTTATTTACCTACCACCACTGATTCCACACCTACCCTGCTAGGTGCTGGGTTAGGGTGATCCATTGTCTGCAGATGATGCAAAATGGCAAGCTGGCTTGCTGAGTTCAACGGGAAATTTCATTAAGCAGAAGAAGACTCTGACTTTGTTTGCTACACAGCTTAAGGGAGCTTCACCAAAAATATTCCTTGCCTTCAATAACTTCCCCCTGCTTCTTCCTTCCTCAATCACAGAAGGCTGCTAAGGACTGCAGGTTTCAGATGAACTTGGAGATCATTCTAGGTTTAGAACTGGGGCCACTCAGGCTGAAAAAAAAATTCAGGTTCTTTCATTCTTAGAGACTGAATATCTGATAGAACAGCGATTTTCAACCTTTTTTTTTAATCTCATGGGCACACATAAACTAATTGCTAAAATTATTTAGTAATTAGTAAATTATCCGCTGGCATGGCTCAGTGGATGGATGTCATCCCATGTACTAGGGGGTCACAGTTCGAATCCCTGGTCAGGACGCATGCCTGGGTTGTGGGCTTGATCGCCAGTAGGGGGAGTGCAGGAGGCAGCTGATCAATATTTCTCTGTCTCCCCTCTCTCCCTTTCCCTTCTTCTCTCTAAAAAAGAAAGAAAGAAAGAAAGAAAGAAAGAAAGAAAGAATCACTGTGATAGAGTGAGGCATGTCTAAGATCTCTGAAGAACAAGGACCTGTTACACACACACACACACACACACACACACACAGGCTAGAAAAGTGTGTACCTGTCCTTGCATAAAGAAAATATGCAGGAAAACCACAGGATCTCCAAGCTGTGCTGGAAAGGGCCCTTAGCTCAGAGAGAGTAAAATGATACCGTCATGTACCTTTGATCTCTCTCGAATTTGGAAACTTCAAAGCTGAACAAGGAGTGTAATACCCACATCTCCCACCTCAGCCACGGAAACCCTTTCTCTTTTGGGTTCTATGTCATACAAAGGGGTGTGGGCAAGACGGGCAGGATGGATACAACCTCCTTGGGTATCCAAGAGCAAAGTGGTCCTGAGTTGAAGTCTCCTGCACAGAAGTTGCCAAGAAGAAGTGAAAAGTCCGCAGTCACTAGGCCAATACTGCAATCATTGCAACAGACACTTGCCTACAGTAAGTACTAAGACCGGAAGGAAACCAAAAAGTGCACCAGGGAAGTACAGCTTGCTACACGCGACAAGCAAACTCGGACGGGAAGAAGCGAGACCTCGGGAATCTCACTTTTTACCTTGGACCAGAAGACTGCTCTGTGGCTCAGAAACTCCTTTCTGTTGGACTTCAATCTCGCTTTATTTCCAAAAGGGGGCTGCAAATTGGAATGATGAAGCCAAAAATACCAAACAGCCTTAGATCCTTGGTTAACAACATCAGCAGCAACACAGGACAGAGCTTACCCCCTCCCCCACTCTTCACATTTCAGTGTAGGAGGAAAACCACAGGCCGAACCCAGCAAAGGCAGTTCAATCTAACTCGCAAGCCTCCTGTGCTTACTGGTGGTTTCTGAGTCTCGGGGGCTCTGAAGTCAGGCAAGATCAGGCTATTTAATATGCATGATGAAAGGAGGAACAAAAACATTTTCAGTCTCTTGCTAAACAGCAGCCTGATTCTGTGACATCCATTTGATCCACGGTTTCCAGGCTCCAGGGAATCATTTCCATGTGACATTTGTCAATGAACATTTCAAATAAAAGTAGTTAGCGTGTGTTAATCAGGCTTCTTATGAACATTTCAAATAAAAGTAGTTAGCGTGTGTCAATAGGGCTTCCTTTTTTTTCTTTTAAAATATATTTTTATTGATTTCAGAGAGGAAGGGAGAGGGAGAGAGAGAGAGAAACATCAATGATGAGAGAGAATCATCGATTGGCTGCCTCCTGCACACTGCACACCGGAGATCGAGCCTACAACCCGGGCACGTGCCCCAACCAGGAACTGAACGGTGATCTCCAGGTTCATAGGTCGATGCTCAACCACTGAGCCATGATGGCCAGGGCTCAATCGGGCTTTTTTAACGGCAAATTACAGAGACTGTTCCCTTAAAGCAGAAAGGAACGTACAAAGTGTAGGAGATGACGTCTAGAATCCCAGGAGAGCTGGAGCGTGAGCTAGGAGGCTCTGCAGCCAGCAACACCCCCCGAAATCAGTTCTAGAGCTGTGCCCGGCGATGCTCCACTGCCTTCTCTCCCGGCAAAGAGACTACGCTTGCCCTGTAACTGCTCCTCACATTGGATTAACTTCTGGATCCTCCCTTCATTAGCTGGCTGTAGTGGCCATCGTTCTAGCCAGCATGCCCCCAAGTCCTAGCCAGCCTCCTCCGGTCCTCGGCTTGCTCTTCCTTCTCCAAAGATCCCTGTGTGAACCCCCCTCTACCTCTTTTGGGAAACCCAACTGTGTCCAATGGAAGGGGCTCAGGCTCCCCAACACTGTACCCAGCTGCTTGTGGTCAAGTCAGTCTTCGGTCTGGAGTGGCACCTAGCGCTTCAGCCTGATGGTCAGTGATGTGTAAACAGCTGGTCCAGACCCCAAGGTAACTGAGTCCTCTAGGCCGCGTCTCCTTGTTCCCAATTCTGCCGTGGGCATGGCTGGCACCTTGGATTCTTTGACTCTTAGAGCAAGCTCATGCATATCTCCAAAGGAGGGACAGGTATTGGGGTGTGGGCAAGACGGGCAAGGTAGATACAACCTCCTCGGGTATCCAGGAGCAAAGTGGTGGCACCTTGAACTATTCCTCAAGGGGAAAGTATAGTGTAGACTCATATTAAGAAAGAAAATTCTCCCCTAGCTGGTTGCTCAGTGGTCAGAGTATCGGCCTGCAGACTAAAGGGTCTCAGGTTTGAGGGTTCAAGGGCACATACCTCCATTGCAGACTCCAATTGGGGCACATGAGGGAGGCAGTCAATGTGTCTCTCTCACGTCGATGTTTCTCTCTCTCTCCTCCTCCTCCTCCTCATCCTCCCTTTCATTCTCTCTAAAAAATCAATGGAAGAAAAAATCCTCAGGTGAGGGTTAACAGAGAGAGAGAGAGAGAGAGAGAGAGAGAGAGAGAGAGAGAGAGAGAGAGAGAGAAGAGAAAGCAAAGGAAAGCAAAGGAAGAAAGAAAGAAAGAAAGAAAGAAAGAAAGAAAGAAAGAAAGAAAGAAAGAAAGAAAGAAAGAAAAAAATTCTCACACATGCAAGGCTCTTTTCCTTCAGGAATAGTGAGCCTTATCTTTATGCAGAATGGGCACCTTGGAGTCCCACAATTAGTAAAAGGCCCACACTACCCTCTCTTGGCTATTCCCATTGACACCCTGGAAAGGGCTCCTGCTGACCATTTATGGAAAGGACTCTTCCACCCTTTCGTTATTCTCCATCACCCTCTTGGGGGTGGGGTGGGCCGTACAGGGCCTGGTGCCACTTCTTCCCATTACTGTGTAATGTGTCACCCTCCACGTGGTAGTGACGCAAGACCATGTTTTGCACATCTAAGGTGATGGAGTAACCCGCTTGAGAGTGAACTATGCCCCTTTTTTGCTCAGCTGTGAGCTCATCAGGAAAAAATGGGAGGCATTTGTTTCCCTTCTTCTGCCAAGGGAGGAGCCAGGCTCTGTGTCCTGGTTACCTGGGCTTCTCCTGTCTCAGAGGAGCACTGATGCCTTTCTGCCCTTTTAAAATATTTTTATTGATTTCAGAGAGGAAGGGAGAGAGAGATAGACACGTCAATCATGAGAATCATTGATCGGCTGCCTCCTGCATACCCCCTGCTGGGGATCGAGCCCACAACCCAGGCTTGTGTTCTGACCAGGAATCAAACCATGACCTCCTGGTTCATAGGTCAACACTCAACCACTGAGCCACAGTGGCCGGGTGGATGCCTTTCTTTTCAACAGTCTCTGCAGGAGTACAGGGTTCAATGCCCTGGAGTGATGAGGGCTCTATGGGCTAAAAGGGGGGTTGAAGAGGCTCTCATCCAAGGCTGGCCAGATGGAAGGAGGCTCAACTCTCCAGTCCCGGGCTGAAGCTCTCACAGCTGAGCAACCCAGCCAGGGACCCTTATCCAATTTGCCCCATTGTGAACATGTTCTATCTCCATGGGTACATTATATTAACTAAACTCCAAACTTTATGTGGATGCTACCAGTCTTTCCACTCATGTCCTCTTTCTGTTCCAGGATTTCCTCCAGGGAGATCATGCCTTTAACCACCACCCAGTACCCTCTATGCTGTGACAGTTTTTCAGTCTTCCCTAGTTTTTCATGACCTTGGCATTCTTAAAGAGTACCAGCCAGCTCTCCTGTAGAATGCCTCCCAAACTCGGTTGGTCAGATATTTTTTTTCTCAGGATTTAGGCTCGCGATAAGGAGTTTGGGGGAGAATACACAAGGTTTTATCACATCATCACATCACATCACATCACATCACATCACATCACATCACATCACATCAGAGGGTCCATGATACCCACGTGACATCATGGCTCACGTTAGCCCTCCTCCCTGGGTGAAGGTGGTGCCTGCCATGTCTCACCACTGTGAAGGTACTATTTCCACTTCCCTCCTCAATTCTTGATAAGCCATCCGGCACTTTTTAAAATTTGCAATAGCAAAATAAAGAAGGGTAATGCTACTCACAACCGAGTATCCCAGAACGCGCCTTGCTTATTACATTTATATTTGCGCAAGGGTTTTCTTGAAGCCCTCGACCAAAAGTAGCAACTCTCCTGGTAGGAATTTCAGGCTCTGTGACAGTTGGGTGTGGGCGTGCGGGCTTGGGTGAGATATGTAAGCAGCGTTCTCAGTCCTACCACGCGAGCAGAGCCTGGCTCCTCGGCCTAAATATAGGGCCCGAGCACGGGGCAGGTAGCCTGTGCACAAAAGCTGGGTACAGATTTGAAAACTTAGCGCGCCTACACACGGACGAGGGACCATCCTACCACTTCGTTTGTACCACAGCGTGTGTGTCAGTGTAGAAGGGGTGGGAATTGTTTACCCAAGACAAGTGAAGCCTCTTTGGCTAAGAGTGTCATTAAGGAGGAAGATGGCTTGCCTTCTGTTTCAAGTCCAAAGCGTCCCTAAGGAGACAGTCATTCCCTTTCAAGAGCAAGATCTTCCCTGCGCCTTTGAGCTGCATGAGGACGGGTGTAAGCATAAGCAGCCAGCCTCCGGCTCGGTGTTCACACTCACCGTCTGGAAGGATGCTGCCACCATCATCCTGCTGCATCTGTTTCAGCGCCAGGTGTTCCCGGAGGGATCTCTTCTTCTCCCAAGCGTTTCTGATGACCGCCAGAGTTGTGGGTTTTCAGATGAATGCTGTAGACTGAAAGTCCTTCCGTGGCTGGACTCAGCAGAAAGGCTATGGATCATTCAGAATATCTCAAATGACAGTCAAAGTAGCTATTGGCACACTGCAGACTTTGTTTATTGGGCTTCTGATGCGTAGAGAAGCAAGGAATTTAGCGACAGATTTAGAGCCATAAAGCATGGCAGTGTTTATTCACACGTTGTGCTTGTTGAAATTAAAATGTAGTTCCTTACGTCTTTGACTTGGGTCCCTAACAGCCATCATCTCATAATATCCCTTCCCCGTGGGTGTGTGGACGCAGTCCTGCAGGTCAGAGTGGAGCACAGAAGGATGGACGTTTTTGGAAAGAGCCAAGAGAATAGGAAGGGGGTGGGCGTGTTCTGAGTTCAGGAGGGCCCAGCTAAGCACCCCGAGGCGCCCTCAAGATCAGGGCTGACACTCACCTCCCACATCCGCCTCCACCTGGTTCTATTTCAACCTTTTCTTTTATTCGACACCTTTTGCTAGAAGGAGGACTGCTGGGCTGAGGGTGAGGATAAAACTCTGCTTCTGTTCCTGAGACACTTCTGGTTGAGAGGGGGCGGTGGCAGGGGGAGGGTGACATGGGACAGACAGATGAAGAACGGAGCAATTGAACCAGTGGCCAGAGTTACCTGGCTGATTGGGGTGGGGGTTGGGGGTGGGGCGGGGTTGGAGAGGGAAGGGAATTCTAGGCAGAAACAAAGGGGAGCTAATGAGCCCAGAGTCAGTGTGAGGAAACTGCAGGTAGCTAAACCAAACCAACCTTCATGGAGATATTTCTCTTGAAGAAAAATGATATGATGACAAAATGATTAAAGTTCCTTTGGTAAAATAAGCATGCAGCAGAGCTCAGGAAGTGTTGGGAAAGGATGATGCGGAGAGGAAAGAGCCTTAAATATTTCAGGAGATCAGAAAGCTACTTTAAAAGATGATGCTCTGGGCATAAGAATTGTTCAATGGATAGACAGAACCAAATAGGTAACCTAAAAGAGACGACAAACCAATTAAGTACTTAATGGATCATAAAGGAACAATGAGGGAAGATCTGGATTATGCAAAAAGTTATGGAAACATTGGTTATTTGTAAACGGTTGAAGATAGAATCTCATCTGGTGTATAAAAACATATGACAGCCCTCGCTGGTTTGGCTCAGTGGATAGAGCACCGGCCCTCAGACTGAAGGGTTGAAGGTTTGATTCTAGTCAAGGACATGTACCTCGGTGACAGGTTTGATCCCTGGCCCCGCTTAGGGTGTGTGTGGGAGGCAACCAATGGATGTGTCTCATCCTCAGGTTTCTCTCTCTCTCTCTCTCCCTCTCTCTCCCTCTTTCTCTCTCTCTCTCTCTCTCTCCCACTCTCGGTGAGGATTAACAAAAAAACAACACACACACACACAGAGAAACATATTACATATGGATTAACATAGAACTCAAACACAAAGCCTCCTATAAGCAGAAGAAAATATCAGAATTGAGTACTTTCTAAGTACCACATCAATAGAATAAATTATTAGGAAAAAGAATGAGCTTTTTCAATAAAATAAAAGAAATGCTTATGTATCTAAAGAAACACTAAACAATAAAAAGGCAAGTGACAAACTGGCAAAAATATTGTAACACTATGATAAAGACTGAATAACCTTATTTTACAAGCAAACTTTATAAAACACTAAGGAAAGAGTTCACTGAGAAAATAGACAAAGAGTTGAACAAAAGTGCAGACACCCAATAAATGTGAAAGAATATTCAACTTTAGAGATAAAGAGAGAACACACAATAAAATGAGAAGACAGCCTATTTCACCTATCAAAAGAGCAAAGTTTTTTTTCGTTTTGTTTTTTAAAGGGACTTTGGCAGGATGTACCAGGAGCCTTGAAAATATGTTCATTACCTTTGGCCCCGAATTCCATCTCTGGGAATCTGTTCGAAGGGTAGAATTTTGAAAATAACAATCCCATTATTTGTTAAAGCAAATTCTCCATAAAGGTAGGCTAACTGTGACCAAAACTCACAAAATTGTAACTGTTACTTGCCTCTTTCCTGTCATGTACAGTATTGAAGAGAGGAAGGGTTAGTTAGCAGTCAGATCCTTCAGTCACTAACCCTGTGACAACAGGCAAGTTACTTGACCTCTCTGGACCTCAGTCTTTTCATCTTTAAAATGGCATTTTCCCATTGAATGAATTCCCTAAAGCATTGGAGGGTACATGTAATCCCTCAATAAATGGTGCAGTCATGGTTTCCAAGTCCTCCTCATTCTGCTCCAGCCCCTCAACATGTATTTGCTAATTTGACTTGAATGAACAAGTAAACCACCATGATGTCTAGGCATCTGGTGGAGAATAGGCACCCAGCAGAGGAAAGAAGCAAGTGGTTTGGGGAAATCCGAAGGATCTTGGCTCTTATCGAACACAAGTAGGTGGGCCCCATGTAGAACAGACCGGTTCAAATGCTCCCCGGAGAGAAGGACATAGACCAGTGATGGTGAACCTTTTGAGCTCGGCGTGTCAGCATTTTGAAAAACCCGAACTTAGCTCTGGTGCCGAGTCACATATAGAAATTTTTTTGATATTTGCAACCATAGTAAAACAAAGACTTATATTTTTGATATTTATTTTATATATTTAAATGCCATTTAACAAAGAAAAATCAACCAAAGAAATGACTTTGCGTGTCACCTCTGACACGTGTGTCATAGGTTTGCCATCACTGACATGGACAGAGGCCCCCATCCCTGGGAACTAAGCATGGACAAGCCTAAACCACAACAAAAGTTTTCAGGACATGTCTATCTTGAAGGAAACCACCCCCGCAAAAACATTGCTTTGCTTCAACCTGAAAATAAAAATTGTCCTGAAGCCCCATGATGCCCGTCTTACTGACACATCATTTGTGCCAGTGTAAGTGCCCACTGGTGCCTCTGTCAGGAGGAAACACAAGACTGGCG
Organism: Myotis davidii; assembly: GCF_000327345.1. Lineage (NCBI taxonomy): Eukaryota > Metazoa > Chordata > Mammalia > Chiroptera > Vespertilionidae > Myotis > Myotis davidii. Next base: position 5,165,128 of record NW_006383012.1, on the reverse strand, counting down.
TGCAGATGGACAACAGGACAACTTCCGGGTGGGATGATGCCTAGCTCTTGCCCAGATTCCCACGAAAGGAGTGGGAACAGCCTGGGTTAGAGCTGGAAACTAAGGAAGATGGATGACCACGAGCCAGGAACCCGGAGGCATCTCTCTGTTTACAGCTCAGACCTGAGCAGATTAGAGGGAGGGATAATGCTGACTCAGGCAGACTCCCTGCCCCCAGACACCATGGCCAGTAAAACTTCAAAGCAGGACCCACACTATCTGCAAATCCCTAGGGTTTATAGTCTCATGATCCCTTCTGCCTCAGGCCCTCACACGGCCCCAGCCTGGTCCATATCAGCCTGGCCAGAAACTCAAACCCTTTGATGCTTTTCACAAATAATTCACTTAGACCAGCACGTGGGGAATTTAGTTGTCTTACCCCGGGGGCATTGGCAGCATCTGGAGACATTTTTGATTGTCCCAGCGGGAGGAGGGGTGCTAGTGGCATCTGTGAGTAAAGAGCAGGGATGCTGTGTCTGATTGGTGTGGCTCAGTGATTGAGCGTCAACACACGAACCAGTCATGACGGTTTGATTCCAGTCAGGGCACATGCCCAGGGTTGCGGGCTTGATCCCCAGTAGGGGGCGTGCAGGAGGCAGCTTATCAATGATTCTCTCTCATCATTGATGTTTCTCTCTCTCCCTCTCTCTCCCTCTCTCCCTCTGTCTCCCTCTTTCTGTCTCTTCCTCTACCTCCTTTTCTCTCCCTCTCTCTTCCTCTCTGAAATCAATATAAATATATTAAAAAAAAAAAAAAAAGATCGGGGATGGTGCAGTACACAGGACTGCCCTCCACGGCAAAAAATTACCCAGCCCCAAATGTCAATAGTGTTGACATTGAGAAACTCGGCCGTAACTGAAGAGGTGAATGAAGGTCATGAGGCTGGTGCCATGGTACCGTGCATGGGTTTCTGCCATCTCTACGACTTCTTTCTCCTCTGCCCTTCCTCTCCCCCGCCCCCGGCCCCCGCCCCAATACATCTCAGGATCAAAACAAATTCCTATCCCTGTCTCATGGTTCAACATTGAGCAATCGCCTTTAGTAATAGGGATATGTCTTTGGACTCGCATCCAGACCCAGTGCTATCCCTAAGAGGAATTCTGGTAAATGACTTCCCCATCTATTGCACACACACGTAAAGGAACCGCCTGCCTGGGGAATGGAAGAGGCTTAGGCCCTCACCAATAGCCACCTAATCCGAGGGTCAGGGCTGGAGAGGAGGGTGCATGTGGGGAGGGTGCATGTGGGGCCAGGAAGGGAGAGAAACACTGAGATTTTGCCAGCTCTCTAGAATCTTTGGGGAGCAGTTCTTTCCAGTGCCAGCACATGGAGTGGACAGCAGTGCCAGGAAACCCGGGGCTGCTTGCAAAGCATGTGGTGCTGCCTGTCCCTTCTTCCTCCCCACCCACCGCGCTCTCTGCCGAAGCAGCTGGGCCTCTGACCTAGCAAAGTGCAACTGGAGCGAATCGCTCTACGTGTGTGAAAAATTCAAACAGGTGGCCCCATCATTTTGACAAATCGCACCTCCATCCATCTCTCTCTGAAGCCTGGGCTCAGGCAGAATGCATGAGGCACAGAGGACCCACAGCTCTACAGAAGGGAACCCTTTGGAGGAACACAGCAAACTTGTAGAATAAACGATGAGATAAACTCAGCGCAAAAAAAAAGTCTGATTTGTGTTCTCAGTAAGGCCCCGGGGGACACTGAGCTGGGGAAACGGTGCAAGCAACCCTGAGGAGGCACAGCCAGGATGAAGGATGTGATTGCCAAATCGCAAGCCCCGGTGGAGGCCCTTGGGTAGCACAGAAATGGAAATCGGTGATAAGATGGAGACATTCTCCCAGAACCCAGAGGAAAAACAAAAAAGAGGTTATGGGGCAAGTGGAATAACAATAAATATCATTTCAAAAAAGGGTTGGGGTACAGAAGAGGGGAAATAGAAGCAAAAAGAGACTGGATTGTGAAATTTGGGGGGAATGAGGATCTCTGTAGAAATTTCTCCTTCTCTGATCTCCCGTGGTTCCATAACTAAAATTCATGAAAAGCACATTAATGTTTATCTTTAGAAAAAAGTTATTTATGGGGGTCTTGCCTTACCTACTTTAGCACTTTTTGATGAAGGACCGGTGTCTGATTCTTCTTTGTTTCTCACAGGATTCCAAGGAATTCCTTACAACTTGTTTAATGAAAGAAGGGAGGGATTATTTTAACAAGGATAAATGCAACATTCTGCAAAAAATAAAAATAAAAATAAAAAAAATCTGAAAATCTAACTGCATTTATAGGAAAAAGGGGAGATGTGCCCTGATGATAAAGCTCGATTTTAATAAGCTCACTGTGGATCAACAGTGTGATGTGGCCTTCAGAAAGCTAGTGAGGTTGGAGGACATATTAGTAGAGGTATGGTACTTAGAACAAAGGAGGTGATTAAGCCACTCTGTTTGACCTTCAGCAGACTAATTCCTGATGTTTAATTTTTTTGGTGTGTTCAGAAATTTTTGGCTGTGCATCGTGAGCAGAATGGAATAAAGGGAATTATTTGGACTGGAATTGAGACTCCCAGGGAAGGGAAGGAGCCCAGAGAGGAGAGGAGGGGAGGCAGCACAACAATTGTCTTTAAGGATCTGAAAAGATGCTGCATGGAAGAGGGACTGGTTTATTTTATGTCATCCTGGATATAGTACCAAACTCCATGGAGATTAGTAGGAGGGAGACTTTTGTCTCGGCTTAAGGGAGGGCTTCCTGACAAATAGAATCGTCTAACTTGGAAGAGGTGATGTAGAGACAGGTATTCATTTCCCCCTTTTTGGCAATTTTCTGGGGTCCAACTGGATGACTTCTAGATGCCTTCCACTCTCATTCCCTCTGACTGTAAGACGCTTTTGAAGAAGACTCATGAACCACCCACTGAACAAAGCAGTACGTGATTGAATGCAGAACCATGAGGGATAGTGAGTACAAGAGGAGCGGGAGAGTCCTTGGGCTGGGCTCCTGGAGAAGTGTGGTAGGATAGCATGGCAGGGAGGGGGGGACGGGATCTTTGGCTGAAGGTCCAGCTGAAGCACAGGGGGAAGGTCTGTGCACAGCCGTGAGGCAGAGCTGGGAACTCAGGCTGAGAAATGATGCTCTGCAGAATGTGGGGTCACTTTGTGCTTTGAAAGCTTATCAGAGGAGTTCAGGCAAAAAATAAAATACAAAAATCCTAATACAGCCCTGCCCCGATCTGAAGCACTTGTTCTTCTTTCTGTCAATCACTCGCTGAGGAGCCGTGAGTAGGTCACCTTCGCTGGCCCTCCACCTCACCACTTCACAAATAAGGAGACTGGATGGAATGGCGGAGATTCCTGGCCTGTGCGAGGCGCTGGCGCTGGGAGCCGCACCGTTGGCTGCCACTGCAGATTCATGAGCACACGGGGCACGCGAGAGGAGTATTTTAGGGAGATTGATTTAATATGCAGGGTAGATGGAAGTCGGAAGAGGGCGAAGGTGGGAAGAACAGCTGAGAGGCAGTTCCAGGAACTGTTTCTCAAAATAATGTCATTCAACTTTAATACTGTTTACTCCGAGTTTTATGCCCAAGTGTCAGAAAGCACCAAGTTTGGTCTCCCTGTCGGACAACTTTGTTTCTGGGTCAAATGAATTTCCCATCTCCTTGAGTAATTAAAAGGAAAAAGAAAATGCAATGCTGATACGATCCCTCTAAACATTGCTGCATCCAGTGACTTAAGTTTGACGAAGATTTCCTTTTCGTAGCCTTTCGTGCTAGCAGTTTGAGGGATGGCTCGCTTCGCAGAGTGTTTCTCTGTTACGAATACTCAGCGCCATCCGCACAAGCTCGGAGATGGAGGAATTTTCTCGCATATCATTGTTTTCTTGGCTGCTGGGAGGAGAGGGCCTGATCCGAATGCTGCTGGCCCTGAAGTTAAGAATAGTGATGTTTTACCCCTGTCCTTTGTCAGCAGGTATTTCATTTTGGGATCGAGTTTCATCCTGAGTTCTGGAAGACTATTGCAATGACAGTTCACTCTGGTTCTTCAAATCAAATGCTTTCCAAGGAGAGCTGAGTGCCGGGGCTGCTGGTGAGAGGAGGTGACTCCTCCCTCAGTGACTGGTTTGCGGTTGGCCAGACTGAGAGGGAAGGAAAATCCTGCCCACCTTAGTGACAGCAGCTGGCGGGGGCCATGGGTGAGATGGAAGGGAGCGAGGACTCTGATCCCAGAAACTGGATGCTTCAATGAGCTCCAAACACGAATTAGAGACCCATTCAGTGGTAGGCCGGTGGCTGGCATGTCTTCAGAGAGGGGCCTGACTCATGATGTTACATGGTGGGTACTGCCCAGTGACTCATCGGGGAGGCGTGAGAAGCTGGAATCCACAGATCTCGGCTCGCAGAAGTGTGACCACACTGAGTCCACAGGCCCAGGGAATGCAGGTGGCCTGAATGGACAGGGGAGGGAGGGGCTGGGTGAGCCCCTGGGGACATCTCTTTGCCATTTCATCCCGAGTGGGTGTCAGCCACTCCAGAGCCCCACCTCTGCCCGCCTTTCTTTTCTGCCTTTGTTGCTTTCCTGGCCCATTGCCTGAGCAGGACACAGACTTGAGGGAAGGAAAATATAAAGCAGATTTGAGGATGAGGAGTCATTCTGATTGTGTCCATTTCTTACTTGCATTAAGCCCAGATTTCGTGGGTGACATCAGTGTGAATTGTGGGTCCATACACCCTTGATCACTTCATCTCCAAGTACCCTCTTTTCTCTTTTCTTCTTGTTGCCAGAGTGTGGTCTGTGTGAACCAGTGCTGGTCAGTGGGGTGTTTCTGTTTTGTGTTTGCTATTCTAATTCTCTACAGTGAGATAACCATAGAGGTTAGGATAAAGTCTTTAAAAACTTACACAACATTGACCCTGGCCAAGTAGCTCTGTTGGTTAGAGCATCATCCTGATACATGAGGGTTGTGGGCTTGATACTCATCAGAGTTGAGGTTTTTCTCTCTCCCTTCCTCTCTCTAAAATAAATCAATTAAAAAAACTTACATAATAACTTGGTTATTATGACACAAGGCACATTTTTATTGTGTTTTACTGATGCATTGGCCTTCAGTGTGTTGGAAACTTAGAAATGGCCCTTTACCACAGACAGGTTGAGAAGCACTGTGTGGTGTTCCCCTCCCCAGCACTTCATCAGTGAAATGCCCCCCACCCCCACCGCCCCGGGCCTGTTAGGTGCAGGTGTCAGCTCTGGGGAAACACACCCCAACCAGCTGACAATCGGACCTTTGTGTGGCCAGCTAATGATTTGAGGGTGATGTTCTGGTCTTTCCCGGAACCAAGGCAGATTCCAGAAAGAAAGCTGCCCTATCTCAGTCCTCTTTGGTGTCTACCTAAGTCTCTGGCAGTGCTGAGTCAAAGACAGAGCATACATGCCTGTTGAATTAAGTTACTACGTGGTGTTAGTGGTAAGAAAAGTGAGACACAGTTTTCATTGCAGTGTTCGGCTGCTGCGAGTCAGTGGTCTCTTGCCTTTCTGTGTCCTTCTGAAGACAAACTTCTGGGGTCACAAACATGGCCTGGAGAATGGCTCAACCTCTGAACTTAAATATCCTAACTCTCAAGATGACCTTTCATTTTATTTTATTATTTTATCTTATTTTATAGACCTTATATAAGGAGTATTTAAAGGAGGCCAAATTCTTTTTTTTTCTCAAGGAAGTTGAATTCTTGTAGGCAAATTATGGGGTCTTATTTATCTGTGAATTATCCTTAAAATGTTTCTTCTTGAGTGATTGAAGGCAAGTGTTCTCAAATAAATGTATACCTGTGGTGCCAACAAATGGCATATGGCCAATTTCCTTGTGCTGCTGCAGAGCAGTGGCACCCAGCAGTCTCGGTGGGAACCAAGCCCCAGGAGAGCTCAGAGGGCTGGGATGGTCTATTTCACAGCAGAGGTACAGAGAGGCAGCGAGAGCAAGCGACTTGCCTTTCTGGTCATAAATTGTAAGCATTTTCAAGGATTTACGATGCAAGCACAACTTATTTGGGGCCACCGTTTGATAACACAAACCCTCACCACTAAAAGGAACTCGATCGCAAAGGAAAACCTCAATGACTTGACATTTACTCAGGTCAGAGGAAGGCCAAGTGCATATGTTCGTCAGGGTGTGCGTCTTAACCTGAGGGAGAGCTTATCATGGGAAGTAAGCCGAGGGCAGGAATCTATGACCCGCAGGGCGTTCTGGCGATTAAAAATAATAAAAAGGTTCAAGGTCAACCGGAAATGGTGTTTTAAGTCCAGTTTTATTTAGTGGGAATGTAACACCAGGAAGAGCCCCCATAATCGTCAGGGAGGCCTTGTGTGAATCTCTCTGACAACCCCTAGTGCAGAGTTTCTTGGCCATGGCACTATTGACATTTTGGGATGGATGACTCTTTTTTAATTTATGAAAATAATTTTTAAAAATTGTTTTTAGCCGAAACCGGTTTGGCTCAGTGGATAGAGCGTCGGCCTGCGGACTGAGGGGTCCCAGGTTCGATTCCGGTCAAGGGCATGTGCCTGGGTTGCGGGCACATCCCCGGTAGGAGATGTGCAGGAGGCAGCTGATCGATGTTTCTCTCTCATCGATGTTTCTAACTCTCTATCTCTCTCCCTTCCTCTCTGTAAAAAAATCAATAAAATATATTTAAAAAAATTGTTTTTAAATTACATGCGTTGTTGACATGACATCCTGGGGAAGGTAAAACTGTAGGGACAGAAAATAGATCCGTGGTTCCCGGAAGCTGGAGGTGAGGAAGGGGGGTTGCCTGCCAAGGGTGCAGGGGAATTTTGGGGGGGGTGATGAAACTCTTTGATCTCTTGATTGTGGTTGTGGTTACACAGCTGTATGTTTGTCAAAACTCACAGGACTGTCTGCTACAAAGGGTGTGTTTTCATGTTTGTAGTACATACATATTACTGTGTGTATTAATTTTAAAACATGAAAAAAAAATATAAGCCAATGTTATCAGTATTAAGTAAGTTAAAAACAAAACAAAAACCCACAGTTCTCAATCCTTCAAAGATAAGTACCTCACACTGTTCTTAATAAACTGGCTAGAAGACAAACATTAAATTTTGTTTCCATAGCAAAGGCACACGTTGTGATTTAACACTTCCCGGTACACCCAATAGCCTGGGCTTTATATACATATAAAAGGGAGGCAGTCCTTGCCCTGCAGCTAAAACAAACCTTCAGCTTCAAGCTCCCGCCTCTGACAGGTCAGGTTGGGCTCCTTTCTGTTTAAGTCTTTGCACACACACACACACACACACACACACACACACACACGTCGCTTTGAAAGATCCAAGGCCCTCCTCTCTCTCAATCTCAATCCTGTCATTTCCCACCTCTTTACTAAGGTTATTTTTAAAATACCTGAGGCTACCCTCTTCTCTCCCTTTCCTGAACTCATGCAGAATTTATTGCATGTGTGGTTGAGCAGACACTTTCCGTATCATTCCCCTTAAGCCTATTTATCTTTTAATTTCATGCAAATATACGCATGTCTTATAGTCACACACTATTAGAGACACCTCTGAGGCAGGAACTGCATCTTACATTTCTTTGTATGGGTCCTGCAAACAGCAGGTGCTTAATAGGTGTTTCATGATGATGATGATGATGATGATGATGATGGTATTAAGGCACTGGGCAGCCTGGTCTTTTTATGGTTTAAGACTATACTGTTGTCTGCATTGAGTGTTTAAAAAGACCATATTTGGGTGGAAGAAGAGTGGAAAGTGGATCTAGAGTGACGGAAGGAGAATATCCATCATTCCTCTCAATCACCTCAGCGTGAGAAAGTTATGCAGACAACAAATCAAGAATTTTAATCGTAAGCTTACTTATCTGGAGATAAGAGAGTTTGTTTCAGGCCCTACTAAGTCATCCTTAGGGCTGGGATTACAGCTTCCTAGAGGGAATATTTTAGCCTCTATCCCCTACTGAGCAGCCAAGAATAATGATTTTAGGTGTGACACTACGAACTTCTCCCAGAAAGCTGTCTTCAAGGTCAAGGGGACCATCAGGGACTGAAATGAGGGATCCACTGACAGGTGGGAAGGGCCAAGTGAGGCGGAGCTCACTGAGGGACTGCTGGCATCCAGTCTTCTTCTTTGACTCTCTTCCCCTTATCCTTACTGTTCTCATTTAATTTAATTAATTTATTTAATGTTTACTTCATTTTATTTAATACATTTTTATTTATTTCAGAGAGGAAGGGAGAGGGAGAAAGAGAAACATCAGTGATGAGAGAGAATCATTGATCTGCTGCCTCTTGCACGCCCCCTACTGGGGATCGAACATGCAACCCGCACATGTGCCCCAACAGAGTGTTGAACCCTGACCTCCTGATTCGTAGGTTGATACTCAACCACTGAGCCGCACCAGCTGGGCATCTCCATTTTATTTTTAAAAGATGAAATGCAGAGAAGACATTAGTAAACAAATTGTCATGAGAAGTTATAATAAAAGATAACCTGCAAAAAATTTTTCAATGTAGTCAAAAATGGAAGTCCTCCAAGGGTCAAGAGAAGACCCTCTGTCGAACTGAAAAGCCTAGAAAGATACCAACAAGTGACCTAAAAGCAAAACATCAAGAGGGATTCTTTTTTGGAGAAACTTACAGAGGGCCAGGTGAAGGCCCAGGCAAGACCGAGCAGAGGGCTTGGTCCCAGGGGCTTCTGGCTCTCCTTGCCCTTTGGTTTCATCTGAGTCTGGAAACACCCAGAGAGGTTGCATTCAGGTGCTTTCCCTGCAAGCCAAACAGATAAGCAAAGTCCTCCCTTTCTCCCCTCTGCTCTGAGACAGGGTAGATCAAGTCCACATGACACCACTCAGACACATGTGTCCAGCGGGCGGCATGTGCTGTCTTTTCTGACTTCCACTAAACCCCCAGGGCCTTGGTCAGAGGTTACGGGGCAAAACAAAAAGTAGATGATAGGAGGGATTGCAGAATGTTACCGAGGAGGCCAGTTTAAAGTTCAACACCCATGAACATTTATTTTACTTCTGTTCCCCCTGATAGAATTCCACAGAGACCACGTGTATGAAAACATGGGAACCTTCTTTCCTTAAAGTGGATGACGTGCTGAAGACGTGTTCCTGAAGCCAGATGGGGTAAGTCTGTCTGAAATCCATCTCTTACAAAATTTAAAAATGACAAAATGGTGTGTTGGAATTCAAGCTCACAGATCCCACATGTAGTAGTTGCTAACAGATAACGCCGGAAGGACTGTGGCTTTAAAGCACATGTTTTGGAAATTATGTAAATAAGTATATTTATACCATGGATTATGAAAACCTTTTAAAAACAAACTTGAGGGTTTACATCACAGACCTTCAGACTCCAAAAACGTTGTTATGCTCTATTATTATGTCAACTTCCACTCACCAGCATGAGGTCTTTAAAAAAATATTGCTTTGCAATGAAATAATGAGAGAAAACCACATGCATACACTAAAAATGAGCCCTTCCTACATACTATTATTCTGCATAATTTAAGAAATGGAAAAAGTATATCTCTCAGCGTAGGGGAATTACAAACTATGAAGAAATAAGGATAAAAAATTGAATCAAGCCCTGCCTGGCCGGTGTGGCTCAGTGGTTGGGCGTTGACCCCTGCACCAAGCGGTTGCTGGTTTGATTCTGTCAGGGCACATGCCTAGGTTGTGGCCTCAATCCCCAATCGATGTTTCTATCTCTCCCTCTCCCTTCCTCTTTATCTAAAAATCAATTGAAGCTTTTAAAAAAATTAAAGCAAGCTCTAACCTAAATAAGCTGAAACTATAAAAAGAGAAGAACATAAATATTTACTTTTTTCAACTTCAATGAACTTTGTGGGGCAAGAGACAGAATAATTTAATTGTTGGGGGACAATGTGCTTTCATTTGTAGAGCTCTTTCATTTGAATAAAATATCTCCATGAAGTAAAAACAAAAGTAGCTAGGCTGATTAGGGCTCATTGCAATTTTTTAAAAATGATGTGTTTTTTAATGCAATAGGTCACAGGTATTCATGATACCCTTGAAGGTGCAGCTGAGTGCTTTTAATGTCTTTCTTTTGATCATAATCATCATCACTTTAATCTTTCATTATCTAATAGAAACATTTTCTCCTATGGAAATCATCCTTTTATTATTATTATTATTATTATTATTATTATTTAATAGTTCTCTAAACTAGTGGTCACGGAGACTCTGTGTGAGGTACAATACCAGATTGCAAAACATATTGGCTGGAAAATAGCAAATTGTTGATTAATACCTACAATCTGATGCCTGTAACATTCTGGAAGTGGCAGACGCTGTCTTCTGATGTATCTCTGTGCTAATATAGGGTGCAGGTTTAAAACCTTGGGAAGGATGCTTGCTAAACTCACGATAGAGGTTGCCTCTGGAGAGGGAGAGGGGACAATGGTCTTGGACAGGAAACCAAGGAGCTTCAACTTTACCTTTAAAAGATCTTGAACTATGGCCAAAGGTTGACATGAACCAATTCTTGTAGGGGGTGGTGTATAGATATTCGTTTCTTTTTCTTTTTTAACTTTCCTATTCTTTTAAATTTCTGTTTGATAAACTGTAAAATTTGAAGAAAAAGGAAAATCCCGTTGAGCTCAATGGATGTGCCAATCGTGAGTGAAGCAGCTGTTATTTTGGAGGGAAACAAACAGGACCTTTGTTAAGGTCCTTCTGTTGAATTCTTGGATGCGAACGAGTCAATAGCAACCTGCTGGTGCTGCTGTCGGGACCTTCTGGGTGCCACCCCCCCGGACCAGATGTCCCCTTTTCTTACGGTTGTACGCTCTCCTCTCTGAAATACCTCCTCCCCATGTTTTCTGCATAATCATAGTCAAAACCATTTTACTGCACTGCCACCTCAGATCGGGGAAGGCAGACTAAATCCAGGGAGGTCTGACAAGTAAGGTTCTACCCTATTGGGCCAATTCACCTTGACTCAGTTGAACTTGCTAATCAGGCCTGTTTTCTGACATCAGATCCCTCTCTCCTGGTCCTGCGTGCAGTCTAAGCCAGGGCTCTCTCAGGTCTCCTGGTCACTGCGCACGTGAAAGCTTCCTTCCGGATGAGATCTTAGCCCAAGCAGTGACCACACGCTGGTCTCCTGCTCAGAGCAATCTCTTGGCTCTAGCTCCCCCCGGTTCTGAGCACGGGTCTGCTAGGACAAACTCTGTTGGTGGCTGCTACTGCTCTTTCAACCTTTGTCCTGTTGTGCCTCAACTAGTTCATGTCTTTCTTCTGTTTTGGTTGGTTTTCCAGCCCTGCGATTTGAAACTCCTCATTCTATTTCGTGGGCAGCTGGCAGAGGGATTTTTCAAATCTTCATATATTTCAGGGGAGATTTATAATAAAACAACAAACATGCTGGAATTTTCAAAAGTACAGACTTTTCTAGAGAGAAAAAGAAAAATAGAAAAACAGAGGAATCGATACCTGAGGCTGTTGGGTGGCTAAAAAAAATAAATAGAACAGTTTTAATCTCTTTTTAAAAGTTATTTCCCCCCTGCTTTTTTCTTGAGTTTGTCCAAATGTTCTAGTCGCGTGGGATGACTGACAGAGTGTAGAGGCTTGTAGGCGATGGAACCCAACTGGCCTGATTCAAACTCTCCTCGCGGAGCCTCTGGGTCTCAGTCCCCTCTTAGGGAAGATGAAAAGAATAACATTGACATTTTTCTTTAAATATAATTTTTTTAAAAAGTTTCTGCTCCCCACAAACTACCAAACCAAGACCCCAGAATCCACCCACCTTCCCAGCAAGAATAATCACCAATCTGATGATGTTCAGAGGGACATGAGAAATATCTAACTCTGGGACCTCGGCTCAGCTGCTCTGGGAAACTTGGTGTTTGGGCTGGATGGCTGCTAAGGCCCTTTCAATGCTGGGATTCCATGGTTGTTTGAATATAAATTGTTTTCTAGAAAGAAAGTAACGTGTCAAGTTAAATTTGCACCCATGTATACAGTCACCAGACTCGACAGAAGTTCCAGTGAGTTTACTGACTTGTTTAAGGAAAAAAAAAAACCCACACAAAACCAGGTCTTGCAGCAACAGGGGTTGGACTGCTTCATGGAAAAACTTATCTTGAGCCCGACACGCAGAAAAAGGAATGCAGGAGGCCTCTGTGTCCGGTCCTCTCCCGGCAGCATTTGTCTTCTCTTCTTCAAAGTCTGATGTTGGCTGCAAAGGCCACGAAGGTCTTTCTCCCAGGAGATCTCGGGGATCCTTTCTGCGGCATCGGCATCGGGGCTCCCTGCAGATGCATTTCAGGGGGAGGCGGCTGTCATTAGTTGGATTCCTAACGGAAGATCCCGCAGTTTTAAAAACTGCATCAACCTAGAGAATGCATTATTGAAATTACATCTAAGGGGCAAGTAGGTAATGAGGCAACAATTCTTATTGGCAACAGGAAGAACTGTCTGTGGCCACAATGACTGCCTTTCTTATTAGATAGTTCAAGGATATTCAAATGAGGTTAAAAAAAAAGAAAGAAAAGAAAAGAGGAACAATTAAATGCCAGAGAGAAAATCCTGACTGATGTTACAGTGACGTCATAGTTTCCCACAGACAGTTGTGGACTTCACATTGATTTTTCACCAACAGGATAGGACCCTGCTTGATACTGTAGGTGTGTATTTGAAACATGATTATACCACAGAGTTTGAGCACTTGGATCACATTCTGCCCATTTGAACCCTTGATTGCATATAATACATTTCCATTTAATTATTCTTTTGAGTGCAATCAGACTGTAGCTTTTTGGGAAATGTTTCTGTGCTTTAGTATTCAGCCCAGGCATATAGGTAGTCTTTAATAGACACTTAACAATGAGCTTTTCAGAAATGCTTTCTATTCATTTCTGGGTGACTGTCACTTAGTCCCCCTGGGGGGGGACGCTGCTCGCCTCCTCCAGGTGGTTGTTGATGATAGGGAATCCAGTGGACCAGATGCACCATTTAAAGGTCTTCGGCTCCACTGAATTCAATAGCCTCTATGCCCTAGAGTTCTGTGGGCATAGAGGTTTGAATTTCCCTAAGTCGAGGGAAGTCATGGAAAATTACTGTGGGAGCTAAGACCATGGGAATGAGTGACAGGAGTTACAGAGGGTACAGCTCAGAAAGAAAAGCACATATCCATCGTGCATGAGGGGAACAAAAAAAGTCATGGCCTGAAAAAAAAAATGGGGTGAAAACAGAAAAAGCGACTAAGGTTAAAAACGTGATTATCAACCGACATATGCAGACAGGTCCTTAGATCTTGCACATTTGGACATCTTGAGTCTCCAAAGTTGCCCAGGACATCGTGGTCCGTGTTGACCAGGGCCCTTGGTTAAACTGAAATCTTTACTCCCCACCTCCAGGGGGATGTGGAAAGTTAACCTCTTGACCAAAAACCCAAGCTGCCACCACCCACCCGACAAAGGGTGGTGAGAATCAGAGAGCCCAGCAGGGGTGGGGTGAGGTGGGGTGGGGGGGCTCCCACTTCCATGACCATAAAAGGGCATCTGTGTCCTAGGAAGGGGACAGTCTGGACTATTCCATGTGAGTGGATAAGAGGGGGGCTCTGAGGGAGAGTGTTAGGGTGCCTGCCTAAAGCCATTTTCCAGCTCTGTATGCAGGGGCAGGTTATTTGACCTCGCCAAGCCTCAGTTTCCTCATCAGTGAAAGGTGATAAAATCGTGTTGGTCTCAGGGTTCTCTTGATCAAGTGACCTACTCCATACGAGCATGTAGGATGGTGCTGAGTAAAACAAGAAACACAAGGAAAAACTAGCTATCTTCAAAGCATCCCCCTGGGCCATATGGCATTCCT